>NC_134729.1:17038756-17405631 GCF_049634645.1 Pelodiscus sinensis | reverse complement strand
GTGGGGTCAAGCCCTGGCTGGACAGGCCGGAGATGAGGGAGGTCTTGACCTTCCGGAAGCGGGACGGCATGGCCGAGTTGATGCATTCCTTCAGGATCTCGAGATCATCGTCCGAGTTGAGCTCCGGGTGCTCCGGTTTCCTCCGGCCCGCCCCGGCTCTCTCCTCCCGCCCGTCCTCCTGCTTCTCGTGCGCCACGAAATTCAGGCCGTTCCTCTCGGGGAAAGGCGGGAGAAGCTTGAGCTCCACGTCCTTCTGCACGTAGTGCTCGTGGAGGGGCAGGGCGCTCAGGCTGGAGGCGCAGGAGAAGTTCTCGTTGGGTTTCTCCACCGTGAAGTAGATCATGGAGTCGAGATCCTGGGGCAGCTGGAACCGCTCCTTGAAATCCGTGATCTCCATGAACTTCTTGACATTGTTCTCCCACTGGAGGCTGAACTGGCTGGTCTCCTTCTCCGGCTGGGACCCCAGCTCGAAGAGGGGCGTCTTGCTGCGGCTTGGGGGCATCGTCTGACCGGGACTGTCGGGCAGCTCGCTGGGGCTGATGGTGCCGCTGATCATCTCGCTGCAGGGGTCGCTCTGGATGGAGCTGGCGATGGAGGGGCTCTCGAAGCTGCCCAGGGAGCTGACGGAGCTGCACCGGCTCATCACCAGCGGGGTCTCCTGAATGTAGTTCTCCGAGGAGCTGGAGGGGGTCAGGTCTTCCTGCCGCGAGGGGGAGGCTTCCCGCAGGAAGACCTTGTCGCGCTTCTGGAAGGGGATGGTGATGGGCTGCGAGATTTCTCCTGGCGTGGCGGAGCCCGGATCCGCCGCCTGCCCCTTCTCTCGCCGCCTCTCCGCCTCCCCGCCGGCCTCAGCCCCCTCCCCCACCTCGAGGATCTCCAGGGAGGAGTCGCTGTCCACGTCGATCTCGCTGTGGCTCTGCCCGTCCAGCACGTTGTCGGCGGAGGAGAGGGAGGAGAGGGAGCTGCAGCGGGAGAAACAAATGGGGGTGTCCTCTACCGCGTACTTCTGGACCGACTCTTGCTCCGCCGGGGCCGGTGGGTGGGCAGCCAGCTTCTCAGGGATCTTGCTCAAGGTCTCAGCCGTCTGCAGGAGCCCTGGGGGGAGCCAGGCTTGCTTCCTGCTTGGGAGAGTCGGGGGGTAACTAACATCAGGAGCTGGGGCCGGGCTGGTCTTGGCCAGGTTCTCCAGGAGGGGGACGTGCTGGTAAGACGGAGAGAGTTTGATGGTGTGGACGTGAGGGTCAGGAGATGACTCGCGGCCCGGCTCCTTCTTCCACCCTGGCTCCTTGTCGGGGACGCCGGGGCTGGGGAAGGTCACTGCTTTCTTGGCTCTTTCCGGCGCGTTTCTCGGCTCCAGCTCGCCCGGCTCTTTGGCCTGGGCCCCGGGGTGCTCCGTCCTCTCGGGCCGGTGGACGAGGATGTGCTTGAGATCCAGCCTGCTGGGCCGCTGCTGGTATTTCTGCAGCTCCTGCCTGTAGTCGAGGAAGGCGGCCCGGGAGCAGGGCTTCATGTGCTCCTTGGTGCAGTAGCCGTCGCTGGTGCTGCCGCTGTTCAGGCTGTCGTTGGACAAGCTGGTGTAGGCCTTCTTCAGCCTCAGGAGGGTGTGGGCCCGGCTCAGGTTCTCCCGCTTCACGAAGCTGCTGGCGTCCGAGAGGCGGCAGGGGGAGCAGGACTGGGCCCGGGCCTCGCGGGCCTCGTCGGAGCCGTACTGCCAGTCGAGGCAGTGGTCTTCCGAGCTGAGGCTGAAGCTGTCGTCCGAGGAGGTGTGGAGGGTGGAGATGTCCTCCACCAGCTTGTCGATCTTGGCCACCGTGGTGGAGATCTTGTTGGCCAGCTTCTCGGCCGCCAGCGCCACCTCGTCCTCGGGCGGCGCCGGCTTCTTGGGCTCGGCCGCCTTGCCGCTCTCGTCCTGCTCGGGCTCCGGGCACCGCCGCTGGGCAACGGCCCGGGGCAAGGCCTGGCCGTGGAGGAAGGAGGAGTTGAGGAACATGGAGAGGATGGAGGTGCTCCCGCTCTCTGCCCCCGCCGCCGCGGGCACCTCGTCGTCATCGAAGCAGCCGGAGTCGGAGGCGTAGTCCTTCGCCAGGCTGTCCATGTGCCTCAGGGGCTTCTTCAGGCTCTGGCTCTTCAAGCTTTGCTTCTCCATGGTGTCCAAGGCTTCTGCCAGGTGCGTGGCGTCCAGCTCGGCCTCCAGGGCCTTCTGCTTCCTCACGTAGAGCGAGGGCATGCAGGAGCCCGGGGAGACCACGGCGGCGTCCTTGTACTTGAGGGGGCGGTGGGTGAGCAGGTTGCGGAGGGCGGCGGCGCTGCCCATGGCGATCATCTTGTGCTTGGAGTGGATGAGGTTGCGCAGCATGCTGACCGCCCCCAGGTCCCACAGCAGCTCCTGGTCCTTGGGGCTCCGGGCCGAGAGGTTCCAGAGGGTCCCGCAGGCGTTGCTGACGATGGTGAGGCTGTGGGACTTGAGGTGCTGCAGCAGGGTCTGCAGGCAGTTGTGGTCCCGGAGGACCTGCCTGCAGGAGAGGGAGCGAGCCCCCCGTTAGAACCGCGCCGGGGGATCACCGGAGCACCTCACATCCAGCCTCGCAGCAGCCCCCTTCCACGGGGGGGGGGACTGCCCCGCCAATGGGGGGGCGAAGGAGGCAACGGCCCCAGGGCCTGGGGCTCCCGGCTGCTGTGGCTGGAGCCTGGAGCCCTTTAAATCGCCGCCGGAGCCCTGTGTGGCCTGCTCCTGGCAGCTCTGAGGGCGGCTTGGGATAGGCACGATGTGCTCTGGCCGGCGCAGAGGCCTGCCTGGGGGAGGCTAGCCCCTCCCCGTCCCCTTCTTTCCCAGGCCTCGCCCCTTCCAGGGGCATGGAGCCCCCCTCCCTCCCCACCGGCCTGGCTGCCACCCTCATTGAGGGGGTGAGTCTCACAGTCGACCTGACTCTCCACTCCCCGCCTCCCCACCGGGTCCTGCTCCCTTCCCAGAGCTGGGAATAGAACCCAGGAGTCCTGACTCCCATCCCAGTCACGTCCCTGCCCTGTGCCTCAGTTTCCCCATTGGTAAAATGAGGGAAATGAGCTTTGCAAAGACCCGCCGAAGGGCGCCACGCGGTTACAGCAACCCCGAGCACGCCCGGGATGGCAGCGTTCCCCTGAGGCACGTGAGTCTTCCAGATGGGAGCCCCCCGCACCGAGCGGGCTCTCAGAACAGGCATGAATAAGATCAGCCGCTCCCCTGGGACCTCCGACCACGACAGCCCCTCTTGCTGCCCTTAAACCCAGGGCCCAGGATGGATCTGAGGCAACTGGGAGGGAGCCACAGTCCTGCCTGAGCCCAGCCACCTTCCGTCCCCGGGCATTGGCGTTCGGGGTGGGGCCCGGGGCGAGGCCGACCTGTAATCCTCCCGGGTGGCGATCAGGCTGGACACGTTCCTCAGGATGCCCCCGCCGCTCTCGATGATGGCCAGTGAGTTGCTCTGGCACTTGTAGGTCAGGGTGCTCACCAGGAAGCCCAGGGCACCCTGCACCAAGCAGATGGCGGCTTTGTTCTCGGTGCTGTGAGCCGACAGGTTCCAGAGCGCGCTCAGGACGCTCTTCAGGGTCGATTCCTGGTCGGGACAAGAGCAGCGTCAGCGTTCCCGGTTCACCCCGCACCTGCAGCTCATCTGTGCGTGTGTCTGCTCTGCACGCACACTCACCGCAAGCACGGAAACCTTCGCTCACCAGGCGTGCAAACACTGCCTTTGCACACTCACCGCACGCACGGAAACCTTCGCTCACCAGGCGTGCAAACACTGCCTTTGCACACTCACCGCAAGCACGGAAACCTTCGCTCACCAGGCGTGCAAACACTGCCTTTGCACACTCACCGCAAGCACGGAAACCTTCGCTCACCAGGCGTGCAAACACTGCCTTTGCACACTCACCGCAAGCACGGAAACCTTCGCTCACCAGGCGTGCAAACACTGCCTTTGCACACTCACCGCAAGCACGGAAACCTTCGCTCACCAGGCGTGCAAACACTGCCTTTGCACACTCACCGCAAGCACGGAAACCTTCGCTCACCAGGCATGCAAACACTGCCTTTGCACACTCACCGCAAGCACGGAAGCCTTTGCTCACCAGGCATGCAAACACTATTGTATGCACACTCACTGCAAGCACAGAAGCCTTTGTGCAGACACTGCTTTTGCACACCCTGCCCACTGTACACCTGAGTGCCACCCCCCCCATTGACACGCACTCCGTGGGCGTGCAAGCTGTTGCCTGTTCTGGGCAAGCAAAGGCAGCGCTCGCCCCCGCAGCTCCCTGTGAGCGCCCACGCCCCGCGCCCTTTGCATGTGCGAATGGAGGGTTTGCACGCGCCCCGCCCCCTTTGCATGTGCGAATGGCGGGTTTGCACGCGCCCCGCGCCCTTTGCATGTGCGAATGGAGGGTTTGCACGCGCCCCGCCCCCTTTGCATGTGCGAATGGAGGGTTTGCACGCGCCCCGCCCCCTTTGCATGTGCGAATGGCGGGTTTGCATGCGCCCCGCCCCCTTTGCATGTGCGAATGGAGGGTTTGCACGTGCCCCGCCCCCTTTGCATGTGCGAATGGAGGGTTTGCACACGCCCCGCCCCCTTTGCATGTGCGAATGGCGGGTTTGCACACGCCCCGCGCCCTTTGCATGTGCGAATGGCGGGTTTGCACGCGCCCCGCCCCCTTTGCATGTGCGAATGGAGGGTTTGCACGCGCCCCGCCCCCTTTGTGTGTGCGAATGGAGGGTTTGCACGCGCCCCGCCCCCTTTGCATGTGCGAATGGAGGGTTTGCACGCGCCCCGCCCCCTTTGCGTGTGCGAATGGAGGGTTTGCACGCGCCCCGCCCCCTTTGTGTGTGCGAATGGAGGGTTTGCACGCGCCCCGCCCCCTTTGCGTGTGCGAATGGCGGGTTTGCACGCGCCCCGCCCCCTTTGCGTGTGCGAATGGAGGGTTTGCGCGTGCCGCCAGAGCCCAGGGCTGGCCTCTCGTACCTTGGTGGCGCGCAGGGCGCACTGCATCAGGCCGCTCACGCTGCCCACCTCGCGCAGGGTCTTCTTGCTGGTGATGTCGGCCCGCCAGGAGAGGTTCCGCAGGATGCTGGAGACCACCTGGGGCAGGAGGGGGGCATGTTCACACACCGCGCTCAGCCCGCCCACCCCAGCCGCGCTGTCCGCACTGCCCAGCAGAGGGCAGCACCTTGCCCCCTCTTTCGCCCCCCCATCACCCTCCCACGGCCCTGGCGAAAGGCACCAAGTCAGGGGCCGGGCCGGGCTTTGCCCCTCGGAGCCCCGCATGCAGCACACAAGGTCGCCTCGCCAGCACCTCCTGGTGTGGGAGCGCTCCTGCAGCAGCCACCCCGGGCAGGAGCCGGCCAGCTGGGCCCCGGGCGTGTGGGCGCAATTCCCTGGGGGCCCCGTGCCGGCCTACCTGGTGCAGCTCCTCACTCTCCGAGGCCAGCTGGGCCACGATGGCTTGCATGCAGCCCCGGCGGGAGGAGAGCGTCGCCTGCCGAGGGGAGGAGACGGGGGGTCACATTCGGGCCCCATGCAGCCCGCAGGGAGCTGCCCGCCTCGGAAGGGACCACAGCTGGGTCACCAGCTCCCTGCAGGCTCCCCAGACCCCTTTCCCGACTTCTCCCGCTACTCTCCAGTCCCCTCCCCGCCAGGATCCCTGCTCTGCATCCCCCCAAAGCCCCCAGCTCCTCCTTCCCCCGGGTCTCTGCTTCCCAGTCCCTGTCCTGTGTCCTCACTCCCCACCCCCTTCTCCTGATCCCCCCTCTCCGCTCCTTCCCCGAGCCTGCAGATCCCCTCCCCACCCCCATCCATCCGGTCCCCACGCCCTTCCCGCAGCATCCCTGACCTCCCCCTTCCCAGCCCCCTTCCCAAGTCCCCACCCGGCGTCTCCAGCCCCCCACCTTGTTCACCACGTCCCCGAAGGTGAGGTTGGTCAGGGCCATGCCGGCGTAGCGCCTCAGCGCCAGGTTGAGCGGATCGCTGCTCATTTTGTGCATCTCGTAATCCACCTGCAGCAGCTCCGCCACCGCCTGGAGACCACCTGGAGGGCGAGCCGGGACGGGGGGGGTCACGTGGGCCAGGCCACGCACTGCGGGGGACAACTCCCCCCTCCTCTCTGTGCCAGGACACCCCCGGATTGTCAGCGAGGTGCTAGAGGCCAGGAGTCCCACTGACAAGGAGCCGGGGGGCTGTATTCTCAGCCCCCCCCCACGTCCCTCTGGGGCAGCCCCTGCCTGCAGGCAGAGGGGGTCAGGCCGTGCCGTGCAGCAGGGAATGGCTCTGCCCCACTGAGCCGTGTCCTCTGCTCTCACCGCCCGCCCCAGGATGGGGGAGCAGAGCTCAGCCCCATGCTGCTCCCCCTCCCTCCATCCCCCCCTTCCCCCACCCCCCGCGGGGCTCACCCAGCTCGTTCATGGCCCGCCGGTACTCCTCGTCGAAGGAGAGCTTCATGATGGCGCAGGTGGCCTGGCAGATCTGCGGCTCGATGGGCACGGGCGCTGCAAAGGGAGCAGAGGTGAGCGCCCGAGGGAGAGGGGACGGGCTGCCTGCCCGTCAGGGAGGGGCTTTTGTTTCACTGACTGGACCAAGGGATTCTGCTGGCCAGTCAGTGCGGGGATCAGAACCGGGGGGGGGCAGCCCCGAGCCCCAGCAGGCCCTGTGTGTGCGCCCCGCAGCCCTCCACCGCCCGTGTGCACCACACACGCCTGCCTGCACAGTCACACATGGGCACTGCCCCCCACACCATGCTGACACCCGCCTTGTGCAAACACACACACCCAGCAGCACACTGACCCCCCCCACACCCCGTGCAAACAACACATGTTCAGCGGCACACTGACCCCCACACGCCTCGTGCAAACACACACACCCAGCAGCACACTGACCCCCCCCCACACCCCGTGCAAACAACACATGTTCAGCGGCACACTGACCCCCACACGCCTCGTGCAAACACACACACTCAGCGGCGCACCGACACCCCCACACGCCTCGTGCAAACACACACACTCAGCGGCGCACCGACACCCCCACACGCCTCGTGCAAACACACACACTCAGCAGCACCCCGACACCCCCACACGCCTCGTGCAAACACACACACTCAGCAGCACACCGACCCCCCCACACACCCCGTGCAAACACACATGTTCAGCGGCACACCGACACCTCCACACGCCTTGTGCAAACACACACACTCAGCAGCACACCGACACCCCCACACGCCTTGTGCAAACACACACACTCAGCAGCACACCGACACCCCCACACGCCTCGTGCAAACACACATACTCAGTGGCACGCCGACACCCCCATACACCTCGTGCAAACACACATGCTCAGTGGCATGCCAACACCCACATATGCCTTGTGCAAATACACACTCAGTGGCACACCGACACCCCCACATGCCTGGTGCAAACACACATACTCAGTGGCACGCCGACACCCCCACACGCTCAGCAGCAGACCCTGGCGCCCCCTGCTGGACGCAGCGCCACCCTTCCCTACCGGCGCTGCCCTCGGGGCCCTTGCCCCCGGCTTTGCCCTGCATGTGCAGCCAGTCCCAGCAGGTCTCGGAGTAGGAGCGGATCTGCTCCAGCACGTGCAGCACCCGCATCTCCTTCTTGGCCTGCCCCTCGTCCGGCTGCGAGAAGATGATGTTGTGCAGCGCGGCGTTGGCCCGCATGCGGGCGTCCTTGCCGCTGCCGGGGCTCCCGGGGGCGCCTGGCTCCCGGTCCGAGTCATGCAGGATCTGGATGAGGAGCGGGAGGCAGCCGGACTTGCGCATGGCCAGGCAGCTCTCCTGCGAGCTGGACATGGCCAGCAGGGTGCGGGACATGTCGTCCTTGTCCCGCGTCGCCAGCATAGACAGGAGCCAGAAAACCACTTCCACCTGCCGGATACAAGCACCCCAGTTACTCCGCCCTGGCTGCCCCCCCATGCACAAATCTTACTGCACCCTCCCCTCTCGGGCTGAGAGCCCCAGACTCTGGGATGTGCCTCCCACAGGGGCGCAGAGAATGTTTGGGGAGTACCGGGGGTGGGGAGCCCTCAGCTGTGGCCCCAACCTTGTCCTCCTTACCCCTCTGTGCACCCCCCTCTGTGCACCCCTCCTGCCCCAGCTCCAGGGAGGGGGAGCATGGACTAAGGGGGGGGTGTGAGGTGAGAAGTTTGGGGACCACTGATCTATTCGCTGGTAGGCAGAGTGAAACAGACAAGAGCTTGGTCAGTTTCACTCTGTGGCTGCCAGCCACCCCTGGTCACCGCTGGGAACCCTGCAGGCTCTTGAGGTGTGGAGAACTGCCGGGGGGTGGGGGGGTTCCTTCATGTCACATTGCTTGTCTCAAGTGCCAGCAACAATAGACTCAGGAGGAGAAACTGAGGCACTGAGTGAGCAAAGTGACTTGCCCAAGGTCACCTGGCAGGTCAGTAGCAGAGCTGGCGACTGACACCAGAGCTCTGTGCCCAACGCCCTAACCAGGCAGCGCTGGGGAAGAACGACACTGGTTCATCTCCAGCGCGCGTCTGCGTTTCTTCCAGCGAGGGACAGGGACTCTTGTTACCTTGTTGTGGTTCCCTCCTTCCTCGGGATGCGTCGGGACATCCAGGCTCCCATCCCCTGCCGGGCCAGACAGCTTCCCGCCCAGCTACAAGAACAGAGATGGTTCGCCGGTGAGAACTTGTGAGCTGGGTGGAGCGGGTCCCGCCCGACGACAGGACCGGAGACAGCTGGCGCGAAACAAGGCTCGCTGGGGGGTGAGACAGACTCACCTCCCCACTGGACGGGACGTGCAAGGGGACCCGCGACACAGGGCGTGGGCGTGACTTGCACGCGGGAGGCGTGCCTCGCACCAGGGGTCACCCTCTCGGACACACGGGCAGCCCGATGCTGCTCCGTGCGAGGCCAGCAGCGAATCTGCCTGCCCCAGGGATCTACCCCATGAGCTGCCTGTCCCAGCTAAGGGCCGCTGGCTCTGTCCCAGGCCGAGGGGGCTTCAGAAAGACACGCAGCAAAGTGCCAGACGCTGGCTGGGGGGGGAGACAGAGGAGCCCTCTCTGTCAGCCAGAGACCCCCTCCAGACAGTCCCCCCAGCTCAGTCCTGGGGGGGGGGCACCACAGACCCCCCCCACCCCGAACCACCAAGCTGGCACCTCTCGCCGACACTACACGCAGGGCTACCGAGCTGGTGGTGTCAGTGAACGGGGTGCCGGGGTGCCAGCTGGCTGGGTAATCTGCGAGCTTCAGCATCTACATTCAGGAGCGTCCGTTCCTGGAGCTTTGCTCACTCCACGCCCATCTTTAATGAAAGATAATTCTCCAATTCCCGGAGGAGCCTCGGGACTGTCTGGGAAGGCTGGCAACCTGCCTGGCACCGTGGCGGAAGGGGCTACCTGCAGGAGAGCCCAGCCATGGCTCCATGACCAGCATAAGAACATAAGAACGGCCAGGCTGGGTCAGACCAAAGGTCCTCCCCACACCCCTCCCCCCACATCCAAATGTGGCCCTCGCTTTAAGTTATGATCAGAGGAAGCTGCCGACCAAATTTGATGGTCGCAGCTCTTCCTGTTTAGGAGAACGTCTTGATTAAACAGACTCACAGACAGACACGCAAACGCTCTCAAATATTCACCTCCACCAGAACATTGCCCCTTATAATGCTGTCGTGCTTTTAAAGGGCTGTGCTATTTGAATAATACTGTGGTATTTTTTAAGCACTGCGAATATTTTCCTCAAACAATCTGGAAGTGCGTTTCCTATAATTAAGTATTTTTTAAGAAAAAAGCCATACTGGTTTCCCTTTTCACGTGATACTCCTGGATTAAAACAAAACAAAACCCAGCAACGCGGCGTTGATTTTCCTAATAAAAGCCACCGCATTTTTCCTTGCGGTGCTGGAGCATTTTTAATTCGGGATTGTGTCGTGCTTTTAGAAAAATGTTGCCGGCGCATCATTAAAAACGACCCTGCTGCCGCTTTTAAAAGCGGGTGTCGGTGCTTTTACTCCTAGGGTGGCGCGTTGGCATTCGGAGTTGAATGTGAATGCAGCTTTCAAACAATACTCTTGCATTACCGGAGTATTTAGAGAGAATACTGCAGTGGGAATTTTAAAAATAAAGCTGCGGTAGGGTTGTACAGCCCAGGCGTAGATCGGAGGGGTCGCGAACACACACACACAACCAGCCTGGGTAGCAGGGGGATTAATCTGAAGGTCTAGGACAAGTCTCCCCGCCCCTCCCCACCTCACGGGCTACTGACTCCCAGCATGGGGGCCAGCTCAGAGCAGATGACCCAGCGGGCGGCTCGGCAGAATCCAACAATCCCCCCCGCAATCTCCATGCAGCCGGGCCTGCCAGCATCTCCCCTCCTGGCCTACTTCTCGTTGCCATGGCAACCGGCCATTTCATGGCGCCCGAGACACACAAAGGCTTGGTCCTTCCGCTGGGGGGGGGGGGGCTGGGAGAGCCGCCGGTCTCCCGACCCCCTCCCACGCCAAGCAGCCTCCTTCGGCCACCCAGAGCCCCCGGCCCGCCTGCCCCTGGCCCAAAAGCAGCCACGGCCCGTGCGCCTCCGCCATCGCCTGCCCAGCCAGCCTGCCGGGACACAGCGCCCGGGCCTGCGGGTGGGACATGAATTGCTCCCGGGGGCGATTGCAGGAGATGGGCACCCGCCGGCCAGCTGGGCCGGAAGGAGGCCCCCGGGAAGCAGAAACACCCGCCCCGTCTGCCGGTGTAAGCCACACACCTAGCGTAGGACACTGCCCCATGGACCACGTACAGCGAGCGCTAAGAACAAGGGAGCTCTACAGCTTAGGGAAAGCGCCGGCTGGTGTTATAGCTCAGGCTGCAACGACGCCTGCACTGAGGTCCCGAGTTCAGATCTTCCTGGTGGAGGTTACACCGGCTCTGGCAGGAAAAGGCCAGAGATGCAGCACCAGGGAGCAGAGAGTAGATGAGAAACCCTCTACCTGAGTATCTCCCAGAAAGCCCCTTGTAAACCCCAGTGAAAGCAAAGCTTCACAGCCCTGCTCTGGAGTGGGTGTGTGGGGGACGTCCCCTGCAACAGAGCAATGTGTGGAGGGGACACTGGACCAATGTTTCATCTTTCCATTTGTGTGTAGAATAAATTTTGTTTGGTGCACCGAGACCTGCACATATGTGCACCACTAGGAGAAATAGATGCTGCCGGGGGTGGGGACTGCGGGAGCCCTGCTGATCAGCTGGGCAGCACCTGAATCTCTCCTGAGCAGCTCACCCCAGCACTCAGTTTACAGGCCACACAGACCCAGACGCTGGTGGGTGGCATGGAGGAACGCAGGCTTGTGTTTGCAAGCCCCAGCCCTCTCCGGGCATGGTTGCAAGGAGCCAGGGAAGGGGTGAGCTGGTGGGTGACCACAAAAGGCAGGGGCCGGATGATCACACGAGTTGGGAGAGGGGGTGGGCGCGCCTCTGGGTGCAGGTGGGTAAATCAGCTCCGCGGGGTTGGGGGTTTGCAGGGGTGAAGGGTGACGCGGGGACCCATGGGGCTGCGGGGTAGAGACTCGGCAGCTCCTAACTGCAGCTCGCGGTTGGCACCACCGCCCCCTCCCTGAGCCCCGGGGGCTCGGCTCATGCCCCGTTACCTGCGGCTCCGACATCTGCACCTGGTCGTGAGCCTCCATCAGCTCCTTGTCGATCTGCTCCAGGCGGGACGCTCGGATCTGCGGGGATGGAACCACAGAGTCAGCCAGCGTCAAGCCACCCCGGCACCTTCCAGACGGGCCCCGGGGGGGCCACGCAGAGAGGCTCAGCCGCTGGTGGGGAAGGGGACACAGGAAAAGGGGGGGCTTCCCTCTCTCCCCAGGCAAAAATAAACCACCCCATGGTGGAACATGAGTCTGATTCCTCTCCCTCCCCCACTTTGTGGGAAGCGGGGTTGCACCCTCACCTCCCCATTACCTAGATTTCTGGGATGACCAAAGAGAGCCTGATCCCCCCCATATTTTGGGGGACTTGTTGCTTCCACTTAGAAAAGAGGAGACGAAGGGGGGAGATGCTAGAAGTCTATAAAATCCTGACTGGTGTAGGAAAAGTGAATAAGGAAAAGTTAGCGACTTGTTCCCACAATCTAAGAACTAGGGGTCACCAAATGAAATCAAAAGGCAGCAGGTTTAAAACAAACCAAAGGCAGTTTTTCTTCACTCAGCGCACAGTTAACCTGTGGAACTCCTCGCCAGAGGATGCTGTGAAGACTAGGACTTTAACAGGGTTTGAAAAAAGAGCCAGGATGGGTAGGGATGGTGTCCACAGCCTCTGTTTGTCTGGACGTGGGAGGCAGAGGAGGGATCACGTGAGGGTTCTCCGTTGTGTCCCTCCCTCTGGGGCACCTGGCATTGGCCCCTGTGGGCAGACAGGACACTGGGCTGATGGGCCTTTGGTTTGACCCCGTCTGGCCGTTCTTATGTTCTTGATCCACTTCGCTCCCCCACATGCTGCACTGCTGGGGTGGGGGGGCTTTGCTGTCTGATCCCTGCCATTACTTGGTGTTGCAAGGGGAGGGGGCTGCATTACTGGGGGGAAAGGGGTGAGGAGGAAGGGGACTACCCATGAGAAGGGACCCACTCCCCTGCCTGACCTGAGCCCTCTGCACCATCTCGTCCGTCGTCCCGAAGCGCTCCTCCATCAGCGCGCGGATGTGCTGGGCCTCGAATTCCAGCTGCTGCCGGATCAGGTCCATCTGCATCGAGAACTGGGGAGGGAAAGGGGGCGTGAGGGGCAGGATCCCAGCAGCCCGGCCGGCCCTGCTCCACCCCAGTGGAGGTGCCTCCTAGAGACAGAGGACTGGCTCCAGGCTTGGTCAGACTCCCTGCCGCCCCCCGGTCCCGGATCTGCCTGGCAGAGGAGGGCTCCCCATCAGCTTGAGCAGGGTCCCCGGCATCCGGCAGGCCCCTGGCCAAGGACTCACCGTCTCCACGTGGGGCAGCTCGTCCAGGCGCTTGGAGAGGCCCTGCAGCTGCGTGTAGTACCAGAACTTCTCCTTCTCCTCCTTCTCAATCTCGCTCAGTAGGAAACACCTGGGGAACGGGAGGGAGTAGAGGACAGGCACCGACCCCCCCCACTCCATGGACCCGCCCCCAGTGCTGAGCTGACGCCACCCAACCCCCGGCCCAGCTGGAAACCTCCCGGCAAGGGGACGCCCGATAGGGACAAATCAAGGGGCCTCTTCACCGAGCCCAGCTCAGGGGCCAGATTATGCCCCCCCCCTCCCCGGGAGTGTCCCAGGCCAGGGCACGCAGCGAGGTGACAGACAGACAGACAGACAACGATGATGTGGAGTAGATGTGTGTGCATGGGGGCTGGGAAGACAGGCTGGTGTGCAGGGGGAGAGGTAGACAGACAGACGTACGTGTAAGGGAAAAGGCAGACAGACAGACCGACCGATGGGTGTGCAGGGGAAAAGACAGACAGACAAGAGTGTAAGGGGAAACGCAGACAAACAGACAGACGGGTGTGCAGGGAGAGAGGCAGACGGAAGGGTGTTTAGGCGTTTATTGGGGCACACAGCCAGGTGTGCAAGGGGCCAGGCAGACAGACAGACAGGTAAGAGGAAAGGCAGACAGACCCAAGGGGCATGCAGGGGAAAAGACAGACAGACAGACGGGGGTGGATGGGCTTATGGGGACACGCAGACAGGTGTGCAAGGGGCCAAGCAGACAGAGGGGCGTGGCAGCTACAATTCATAGCCCACAGCCCCTGGTGCCCACCAACTGGCCATGCACCTCACGGGCCCGTCTACCCTCTCCAGCATTTACCTCTCTCTGTCCAGCTCCTCCAGCAGCCGGATGGTGGCCCGGCTCAGCTCGCCCATGCTGTCCTTCTTCGCGGGGGCGGCTGCGTGCACGGGGCTGCCCTCGGGGCAGGCGAGCTCAGGCACTAGGGCGGGAGGCTGGAACTTCAGGTTGTAGAGGCTGGTGATGTCCATCTGCAGTGCTGGGGGGGGCGGGAAGAAGAAGGCTCGTGGGGACAGTGTGGGGGGGCGCCGCAAGACTGAGCCTTGTGGCCGCTCCCCCTAGAGGATGGTTCCAGGGCACCCCTAAAACAGCTTCCGCCAGGGTCCTGCAGCCATCAGACTCCTAGAATCCCAGGGCTGGCAGAGACCTCGGGAGGCATCGAGTCCAGCCCCCTGCCCAAAGCAGGACCAGCCCAACTCAATCAGCCCAGCCAGGTCAAGCTGGGACTTAAAAACCTCTAGGGATGGAGATTCCACCCCTCCCTAGGGACCCCAGCCCAGCGCTTCCCCACCCGCCTGGGGGAATCGCTTTTCCTCATATCCAACCTAGACCTCCCCCACTGCGACTTGAGCCCGTTGCTCCTCGCTCTGTCCTCTTCCACCACTGAGAACAGCCCCTCTCCATCCTCTTTGGAACCCCCCTCAGGTAGCTCAAGGCTGCTCTCAAATGCCCCCTCGCTCTTCTCTTCTGCAGACTAAACAAGCCCCAATCCCTCAGCCTTCCCTCATAAGTCACGTGCTCCAGCCCCTGAATCATCTTTGTTGCCCCCAGCTGGACTTTCTCCAACATGTTCACATCCTTTCAGTAGTGGGGGGCCCAGAACTGGATGCAATACTCCAGACATGCCCTCACCAGTGCCACATAAAGGGGAATAATCACTTCCCGAGATCTGTGGCAATGCTCCTCCTAATGCACCCCAATATGCCATTAGCCTTCCTCTAGCAAAGTGAAGGCTGCTCACAGATCAGATAATGCAGGTGGAGGTGGGCAGAGTTAAGGGGAAATACATTGAAACCATTTGGCAAGCCATTGGGCCAGCGCATGATCACGCCATGGCTCTGCCCATACTGGGAGGGGAACTGCACAGCTATGTCTGAACAGGATTCTGGCTAGCTATGCCAGAGACTCCCTCGGAATCGGGGTTAGGGCTGGATTTAGCAGCAGGTGACCACCTGAGGTGCCAGGTTGGGGGTACGGACTCAAAGTGCTGTGTTTGTTGTGTGATGCTGTTGCAAAAAAAAGCAAACATGATACTGGGCTGCATTAACAGGTGTGTTGTGAGCAAGACACGAGAAGTCATTCTTTCGCTCTGCTCTGCGCTGGTTAGGCCTCAGTTGGAGTATTGTGTCCAGTTCTGGGCACCGCATTTCAAGAAAGATGTGGAGAAATTGGAGAAGGTCCAGAGAAGAGCAACAAGAATGATGAAAGGTCTAGAGAACATGAGCTATGAAGGAAGGCTGAAAGAACTGGGCTTGTTTAGTTTAGAAAAGAGAAGTCTGAGGGGGGACATGAGAGGCGTTTTCAGGTATCTAAAAGGGTGTCAAAAGGAAGAGGGAGAAAACTTGTTCATCTTGGCCTCTGGGGATAGAACAAGAAGCAAGGGGCTTAAACTGCAGCAAGGGAGGTTTAGGTTGGACATTAGGAAAAAGTTCCTAACTGTCAGGGTGGTCAAACACTAATTACCCAGGGAGGTTGTGGAATCCCCATCTCTGGAGATATTTAAGAGCAGGTTAGAGAAATGTCTATCAGGATGGTCTAGACAGTATTTGGTCCTGCCATGAGGGCAGGGGACTGGACTCGATGACCCCTCGAGGTCCCTTCCAGTCCTGGTATTCTATGGTTCTAACTGTAAACGTGTGTTTAGCCATGCTAGCCAACCAATCTATTGTCTTATATGCCAGGGACACATCATGACGGTAAATCATTCACTAAAGCTGTGAAATGGGGAATAAATGCAATAAGATATAAAGTATTCAGCGCTTCACAAACACAGGTGGGCCGTTGGCCAAGACAGGCTTTGTCTGGGGCCAGGGTAGGGCCAGTCTGGGGGGCAGACCTGCAGTGGGTGCAAAGCCGGGTAGCGCCACTGAATGACAGTGCTCATGTGTTCAAAGGGACACAGGTAAGTGTTTGCAGGATCTGGGCCTATCAATGCATCGATGGATCCTTGATTCCTATTATTGGTTCCTATTATTGAATGAACAGCCGGCCCAGGCTGAGAAACATTTGGCCCTGCTGCCCTTTCAGCATGTGACCTCCACCTGCGTGAAGCTAGGTAGAGTTGAGAAACAATCCCAGATCTCCTGAGTCCTGGTCTGGCGCTAGACCCCACTAGGACCAATAACTCCCAGGACGTTGCTCTAACCACTAGGCACAACTCCCCCACCTGAGCTGGGATTAGAATCCCCGCGTCCTGGCCCCAGACCGGACATTGGTCTTTATGTTTCTTGGATCAAGGGCTCTTTGCCGCGTGCTTCTTGCTGCATCAGCCCCCAGAATTTTTCGCAGACTCCCCTGGTGCGGCACAGAACCGCCCTGCCCTCAGCACCCGGGGTGGGCCAGCTCTTTGGGCTCGCTCACCTTTCAGCTGATCCAGCACCTCCGTCTGTCCGGAGGACACCATGACCCGGGCCTCTTGCTCCAGCTTGCCCTGAAGGTGCTTGAGGACTTCCTAAGCAACAGAGGAACACAGGCCTGTGAGGACAGCCCAGCTGGTCATGCCTCTGCAGAGAAGCCAAGGGACAAATGGGACAGGGAGACGTTCCCCCCCCCCCCCCCCCAGGGATCCCTGCAGGCCAGGTTCTTGGCAGATTGCCCACAGCAGGGATCCGTCCTGGGAGCTCTGGTTCAACATGCAGCCGCAGTGGGTGCAGGCCTCCGTGCGGCAAGCGTGCGGGTTGCACGGACAGGCCCGGAGGGTGGACAAAGCACAGGGAGCAGCCCCTTTCACCAGCTCTTCGCAGCAGCAGCAAGGGAGTGAGAGGCAACGCTGACCCCTCCTCGCTCCAGCCTGGCCAGCGGGGAGGTTGCTGAGGTGGGGAGGGGGGAATCGTGCAAGCGCTCGGCTCCCCCTCCTCTCCCCAGGATTGAAGGACAAGCTGGGAGGTGAGGAGGGGGACACTCCATCCCTGTCCCAATGAGCTCTGGTACAGAGGACCACTTTGGGGGTGGGGAAGGGAAAAGAGCCTTAGTGACAGGTGGGGAAACTGAGGCACAGGAAGGGGAAATGTATTGCCTAGTCAGGGGGTAAATCCAGGCTGAATGCAGCCCGGAGAAGCAGCAGGATTGAGTCCGGAGCAGAGTGCTGGTGGCAGGGAGGGGGGTCAGAATGCTTGATCTCCCCTTCCTGCCCTGGGCGCCCACTAGGCCCCCCTTCCTGGCCAGGAAACCAGCCCCCGGCGAGGGCCGGGCCCGGGGCGGGCGGCACCTTCACCTTCATGTCCGAGGTCTCATTCTCGAGCTTGGAGAGGTGGTGGGAGTTGTCCTCCAGCTCTCGGCGCAGGTGGGTGTTCTCCTTCCTCAGCGCCTCCACCTGCCGCACCAGCTGGTCGTAGGATGCTACGGAGCCAGACATCTTCAGCTCCTCCAGTGCCTGGGGAAGCGAGAGAAGTGGGGGCGCCCGCCCTGGCAGGGACCCCTGCGCCCCGGAGCGCCCACTCAGGGGGGATGTACCAGCAGCCTCTGGCTAGCCCCCGCTCAGTCCCCTGGGGGGTGGGGCAGGCCCGATTCAGAGCTAGCTAATGACAGGGACCCTTCCCCATCGGCCCAGGACGCTTCCTGGCTGACAGACATCCTCTGCAGTGGGGAGGGGTTCCCAGAGAGCCGAGAGGGCCAGGGGCGCACCACAGCAAGAGATCCGCGTCCCAGGGGGCTGCCTTTGCCCCAGTCTAGGACAGGCCAAGAAGCAAGCGCCTGGGAAGGTTGAGGTTGGACATCAGGGAAAGCTCCCCCTGTCCAGGTGGTGGAACACTGGAATCAATAGCCCGGGGGGTTGTGGAGTCTCCATCGCTGGGGAGATTGAAGAGCAGGTTGGACAGACGCCTGTTGGGGAGGATCTAGACGGTGCTGGGTCCGGCCATGGGGGCAGGGGACTGGACCCTTCCAGTCCTAGGATTCCAGGCAGGGCTATTGGGCCAACCCATCAGTAGGGAACCTCAGGCCCAAAGAGAGTCGGCGACTGGTCGGAGGGCGCCTGGGGAGTCCGCAGCGGGGCTGTGACCTGGCCCCGCACCGGGTCCCAGGCTAGGGCTGCAGAAACGCTGGTGGTGCCCAGAAGGCCCGGAGCCCAAACCCCTCCCTGACCTGCCTTAGGCTCTGGGAGGGAATTTGGGTGGGGGAGGAGCACCGGTAGAGCTGGGGGGAGCCCAGGGCTGGCGGACAGGCCCCCGGGGGTGCATGGGCAGGGGCGCAGGGAAGTAGCTCACACAGCAGCTGCCTTTGCCGCCCCCCCCCCCCCCGTCATTTTCACTGCAGCTCCGCTGGCCGCGGTGCGCCAGCCCCCCGAGAGCTGCCACGCTGCACCCCAGTGCCCCTTCGCTCTGCCCTCCCCACCCCGGCCCCTGCAGCCGCCCCCCCTCGCTCTCCTCCTCCCGGCCCCTCTCCTGGCCCTGGGGGCTCCGGGCTGGGCAGCCGAGGCCCCAGGCCGCATGGCCGACCTGTCTCTGCCCCGCCAGAGGCTCCGGGGCCGGCCTGGGCTAGTGGGCAGCCGCCCAGCTCTCGCCCTGGAGGAGGGAGCCCCCCAAAGCACAGGGAGGGGAGGCGCCCGGGAGAGGAGTTGGCAGGTGGCCCGGGCGGGGGGTGCATTCCCCTTGTAGAGCCCAAGGCAGGGGCTGGCTCCGCCTCGGGGGGGGGGGGGGGGGCGAGGGGGCCGCTAGGCACGGAGCTTGGGACACAGCGACTCCTCCAACCCACCTGCCCAGGCAGCCACCGGCCGGGTCCGGGCGCACGTGGTGAAGGCTCCGAAGAGGTTTGGCGAGCCCAGGAGCAACCGTGCAACACGCCAGTGGGCCAGCGGCCTCTGACCCCCCCCCCCCATCACAGCCCCGGTCGCCCTGCCTGGCCCCACCGACAGACCAGCCCGCAGGGGGGGGGGAGGGGAGATACATCCAGCCCGCGGGGGGGGGGGGGGAGGGGAGAGATACATCCAGCCCGCAGGGGGGGGGGGGAGGGGAGAGATACATCCAGCTCGCGGGGGGGGGGGGGGTTACATCCAGCTCGCGGGGGGGGGGGGGGGGTTACATCCAGCCCGCGGGGGGGGGGGTGTTACATCCAAGCAAGCCAGTGATCAGCTGGGCCCTGCCCCCCGCCCTTCCCTTACAACCTCTGCCCCTGCCGGCTCCTAAGCGCCCCCCGCCCCAAGCCTCCCTCCTCCCCACTTCTCCACCTCGCTCCCCCTTTGTCTGGCTCTCACCTTCCTCTCCCATTGTCCCCCCCCCTTGTCCCCCCCGCTTTCTCTTCCTTTCCAAGGGGGACAAAGGATCCCCCCCCGCCCCCCCCCCCGTCCCGCCGGACGGCCCCCTCCCCGCAGCCCAAGAAGCGCCACGGGAGGGCAGACCCACGGCCCGTCTAGGTGGGGGGCAGGGGCGTGGAGGGGGAGCGAGCAGAGCGGGGCAATAAGGGAGTGATCCACCCCGGTCCTCCCGTCCCTGCCCCCCACCCCGCAGCCCCCCCGCTAACCTCAGGGCTGCCCCTCGCTCCTTCTCCGGCCCCCGCGGTCCAGGCGGGCTGGTGCGGCCGGGGGGCTGGTGCGGCGACGCGCGGTCAGCCCCATCTCCGGCGCCCCCTCGACGCTCATCCCCGGGGCTGGCTCCCGCGATCGGCGAATCCCCCCCCCCCCCGCATCTGCACAATAGGAGACGCGGCTGGGCTTTGTGCACCGCGGGCGAGCGCCGGGAGAGCCCCCCCCCCTCCCCGCTGCTCGGGGGCCAGGAGAGCAGCCCCCCCCCCCCAGCATGGTCAAATTCTCCCACAGGATTGGGGGGTTGCTGCTGCCTGGGAGGGTGCGGCCCCGTCTGGGGTGCCCCCGGGGCAGGACCGGAGCCCTCCGAGGGGAGGGGCTGCAGGGGAGGCTGCCCCCCCCCCAGCAAAATGCCCCCCCCATCCTCGCCTCGGGGGGTCCTGGGGGCTCCAAGGGGAAGTTTGGGTCCCTGCCGCCCTGTTCAGCCCTTCGCCTCGGCTGTGGGGGCCGCCCAAGGGATCCCCAGGGCCGGATTTTCAAAAGACCTCGACTCCGGGCAGCTCCCACGGAAAACAATGGGGCCCTCCTCCCTCACTGAAAACAAGGGGGTATCCCGCCCCTCCCCCGGGGAAAACAATGGGGCATTTCTCCCCTCCCCCACTGAAAACAAGGGTATTCCCCCCTTCCTCTGTAGAAAACAATGGGGCATATCCCCTCTCCCGCACTGGAAACAATGAGGCAATCACCCCTCCCCCACTGAAAACAATGGGGCCCTCCTCCCTCACTGAAAACAAGGGGGTATCCCACCCCTCCCCCGTGGAAAACAATGGGGCATTTCTCCCCTCCCCCACTGAAAACAAGGGTATTCCCTCCTTCCTCTGTAGAAAACAATGGGGCATATCCCCTCTCCCGCACTGGAAACAGAGGCAATCACCCCTCCCCCATGGAAAACAATGGAGCATTCCCCCCCCTACTGAAAACAAGGGGGCAATTCCCCTCCCCCATGGAAAATGGGCCATCCCTGCTTCCTCCACTGAAAACAATGGGGCATTTCCCCCCCCCACTGAAAACAAGGGGGCAATTCCCCCTCTGTCACTGAAAACAATGGGGTGTTTCCCCTCCCCCACAGAAAACAATGGAGCATTTCTCCCCTCCCCCACAGAAAACAATGGAGCATTTCCCCCCCACCACTGAAAACAAGGGGACATTTCCCCCCCCACCATTGAAAACAAGGGGACATTTCCCCCTCTGCCACGGAAAACAATGGGGCATTCTCCCCTCCCACACTGAGCAAAATCTGGCCCTTAGTGACAATGGTACCAGTGGGCCATTGTGACGTTCTATCTGTTGCAAACTCTAACGATATGGAACCTAAAAATACAACTAACTATGGCAACCAAGGCTTGCTCCTTCCCCCCCCCTGCCCCACACGCACGCATGCGCACACACACGCACACTGATCAGGCACCGTACCTGCCCAGCGTGTCCGTCGCTCCTGCGGCAACCAGCCCTGCCCCACACCCAGCGCAGAAATGCAGCCCCTGCCCCCAAAGAGCTGCAGCAGCCACCTCCCTGCATCGCTTCCCAGTCACAGCACTCGGTGCCCTCCGCACACGCCAGTCGGGGGCGCAGTGGCTGCTCTGCGCACCCCACAGCCTGGCCCCAGGGCTAGACATTTTCAGAGGGGCTCCGCACCCTCCCCGCGACTTTCCCACGAGTGCCAAGAGTCAGGGGCTGAGCTCTCGGCAGCCTGGTCTCTGTGTCCCGCGTTGGGCACCAAAACCTGGTGGCCTCTTGAGATGCCATGAGCCGGAATGGTGCTGCTGCCGGCTATCCATGCGAACCCACCCTGGCCACCACGTCCATGTAACAGATCGGCCCCTGGCCCTTCCCCATGCCCAGGCACGCGGGCCGGGAAAGGAGGCGCCCGTGGGCATGCGTGGAACAGGCAGAGCAGGTCGCATGTTGGGGTCTCTGCCAGCAGTGATCAGACCTGACTAGCGGGAAGAGGAATAACCCAATAAGCCCTCGGCTTCTGTATATCCCTGGGGGTCGGCTACCGGGGGAGCTGCAATGGTTTTACTGGGCTCCCTGGACCTTGGAAGAGATTTTCATGTGGGGTCGGGACCCAGTCGCTCTCAGTGAGAACCATGGGGAGACAACGGGTCCTCAATCGTCCTTCCTGGACTCCCCACAAGGGCGTGACGGGCAAGTCCAGGGCCTTACCAGCACCACAGGGGTGTTGCTCCCTGGCTCGCTGGGGGGGCTGGTCCATGGGTCGCCGTTTGTGCTGCCTCCTAAGTCCTGCGGCAGAGTGGGGGCTGTTCACATACGTCGGTGCCCCGGTGTGTCAGTGCACATGGGTCTCAGCAGGGCCGGATTAACTCTTCTGGGGGCCTGGGGCTAGTAGATTTTGTGGGGTCCCTTTAGGTGCCGGGATGGGGCCAAAAATGAGAGGTTCCCTGTGCAGCAGGGGGATGCTGGGGAGCAGGGTGGAGACGTGGGGTCTGGGCAGGAGGTTGGGTGCAAGAGGGGGTGGGGGGTGGCATCTCGGAGCGGGGTAGGGTGTGGGAGGGATCTGGAGGTGGGGTGCAGGGTCCAGGAGGGATAGGGTGCAGAAGGAGGCTAGGGGGGAGCATGTGGGGTCTGGAAGGGAGGGAGGGTGTAGGTGGGGGCAGGGGACTGAGATGTTTAAAAAAATCTCTGCTCCCTCCTAACGTGCCCTTTCCTGCTGTAAAATCCTTTTCGGGGGGGGGGAACCCCACCCCCACTGAGTTAAATCTCCTGACTGTCCTGCCAGGAATGGCTGTCATTCCCATTTGGCAGCGGGGGAAACTGAGGCACTGCTCCAGTGACGAAGCAGGAGGCTTATGCTTCAATCACTCCTCCACCCTCTCCTCGCCACCGCCCAGGCATCCTGGTTCCCAGAGGCCTTTGCACCAACCACTAGGCCATACTCCCTCACCAAGCCAGAAGAGGACCCAGGAATCCTGACTTCTGGCCCTGCCTCGCTCTCACTCACTGAGGGCGCGTCTACACAGCACCCAGCACTCGAAATAAGAGACGCAATTGGCACCACGCCACTTGCGCGTCTCCTTTCGAATCCATTCCGAAAGGGCAGATTTTGGAATTCGGCCTGACTGCACCGCGCCAGATTTCGAAATCACCTCGACAAGGTTTTACCGGGATGGTGAAAGAGCCCGCCCGTTATTTTGAAAAACAATTTGAAATAACGGGCGTCTTGCGTCGACGCGGGGGAGCGGCGGCGGGATACAGACTAGCCGTGTCGCCGTGCCGCACTATAACCCCGTTCCCAGAGCCGGGGGAAAGCACCAGATGTCCTGGCCTTGACTCGCATCCTTTAAACACCTTCCCTGCTGCCTCACAGCCGCCTCTTGGGCCTGGATGCACTTGGAGCCAGCGACCCAGAAGTGAAATGAGCCTTTATCCTCCCCCCCAATTGCCTTTCTGAGCCAGCCCGCTGCTGCCCCTCCAGGAGCATTGCCAAGACTGGGGGCAGGCCAAGATAATGGGTCCAGGGCCCCTTTAAATCAGAGCCAAGCCAATCTCCCCCCAACTAAATAGAGAAGAGACACGCCCCCACGGCTCTGAAGCCTCATCCGTCTTGCATGGGGGGTGATTCCCCTGCGATGCCTCCTGGGGGGAGGCAGGAATAAATCATGGCCATCAGGAAAAGCCATGGAGATGCTTGCCAATGGGGCCAGCCAATCACAGCCTGGCCGAGACACTCTGGTTGCTGGGGTGACAGCCAATAGCAGCCCAGCAGCCGGAATAAAAAGGCGCTCAGCCCTGCCATCAAATAAAGCTGCAAGTGTGCTCTGGCCCACTAGGAGGGCTGCCCCCGGCCCTAAGGTGAAGTGCGTTTGAGACCCCTGACTTCCAGTCGTTTGACTGAGCGGATGGGGAAACTGAGGCACAGAGCAGGGACGCAGCAGAACAGGGACTAGCATCCAGGTCGCTCAGCTCTGTCCTCTAGCCCACAAGGCCACCTGGCAGCTCCCGGGGTGTCCTTGCCAGGGGGTGATGGGGCTATAAGTGGGGTGCTAGGATACCCAATTGGAAATCACAAAGGAAAAGAGGTGGGGGAGGGGTTAATGTCGCAGTGTCTCCGCCGTGGGGCTGTTTGCTCCCAGGAAGGATTTCAGAGGATTTCAGAACCACCTTCCTCCCCCTCACACACACCCTTCGCCCCGGACACATGAAGGCCCCCCTCTCCCCCCCCCCGCCAGCCATCAGCTGGTTTAATCAGCATTTGCCTTTCTGCTCCAGCAGGCAAGTGAATTATTTAGGGGCCGCAGGGGGCTGGCTGTACCGGGGAATGGGGTGTGGCTGCCGGCAGGACTCCCCCACGCTCAGCTCCCCCACCCCCCACACTCCAACTTTCTCCCCTAATCCCGCCTCCCCCCCCCCCTGCTCTGCATGTCTCCATTCCCTCGCTCCTCCTTCCAGTCATCCAGCCCTTTGCAGAGCAGCTGATTTCACACACACACACACACACACACACACACACAGAGTCCATTTAAACAGCTCCCGTCTCCCAGGGCCAGATTATCCATGAGGTAACACAGGCGCAGTGCCTAGGGCCTACGGAAAAGTTTAGGGCCTACAAAAAAAATCCATCATTGACTTGAAAATACGACAAGAAAACTGCTAAAACAAACAAAATAATTTGCTGTTGTGAGTCAACACCCAACATTCAGGTATAACATACAATTAGCGATTAGGCAGAGGCAATAGGGCATTTCCCTCTTGTATATTTATCTATAATCTAATGTAAAGGCCTACGATTATGAGAGTGCCAAGGGTCTACGAAGAGCTTAATCCGGCCCGGCCGTCTCTGGATCGCAGGTGTTGCGAATCTTTCATGGAAGAAGGTCTGATTCCTCCAGCTGGCACAGGAGGCCAGAATATCCCTGGACTCAATGCAGCTCTTCCAGTTTACCCCTGCCGAGGCCGTGACCTCTCTGGCCCTGCCCCTCTTTGCCCCACACCTTGCACCGTCATTTACACCAGTCATCCAGGTCCTTGGGCCCACGTCCGTTCTGCCCCGGTGCCCATCATCTCCCTGCGCCTGCAGCTCCTTCAATGCACCGCCGCCCACGCCACAGACCGACGAGCCGCACCAAGGGTACGAGAGGTCGACAGCAGCACTGGGTTGCAGCGTTTCTCCTGGCCCGGCTGCAGAGGGGGGAAGCTCACACAGATGGAGAAGGCAAATTCACACCAGCGGCCGGGGAGACACCCCACCCCCAATGAAAGCGGGATTGGGGTCCAGCTGGGTTCTAAAGAGCCACGAGTCACCCTGGAGTTTCCTTTGGGGGGGGGGGGGGCGATTTATCAGCTTTGATGGCATTTGCCAATCTTCCTTCCCTGCGCTCGCCTTTCTCGCAGCGGGGGAGAGGTCCAAGCTCTCTCTGACGTCAATCCATGTGGGATTGACCTTCTGCTGCAGGGGCGGAGACAACTTGCTTTTCAATTCGGGCTGGGGGGTGGAGGGGCCAGAATGACTAGTCACACCCAGGATGTCTGGGGCCCTACACAGCTGGGGCCCCTATCTCTGGCAACAGCTGGGGTGGGGGGGGATGATATTTTACAGGTGGGATTTCATAATCTTCAGCAAGGCACTTACGAAATAAGAAAGCAAAATTGAAAGCAACGGGGGGAGGAAGAGGCGGGTGGGTGAACATTAAGACCCCGTAGTGCCCCACACTGGTGCATATCATAGAACCATAGAATCCTAGAACTGGAAGGGCCCTCGAGAGGTCATCGAGTCCAGTCCCCTGCCCTCGTGGCAGGACCCAGCACCGTCTAGACCATCCCTGACACGTGTCTGTCCAACCTGCTCTTCAGTCTCTCCAGTGACGGAGATTCCACAACCCCCCCCCCCCCCAGGCAATTTATTCCAGTGTTTCACTACCCTGGCAGTTGGGAAGTTTTTCCAAACATCCAACCTAAACCTCCCTTGCTGCAATTCAAGCCCATTGCTTCTTGTCTGATCCTCAGAGGCCAAGGAGAACAATTTTTCTCCCTCTTCCAACACCCTTTTAGATACTTGAAAACAGCTCTCCTGTCCCTTCTCTGTCTTCACTTTTCCAAACTAAACAAGCCCAGTTCTTTCAGCCTTCCCGCATAGGCCATGTCCTCTAGACCTTGATTCATTCTTGTTGCTCTTCTCTGGACCCTCTCCAATTTCTCCACCTCTTTCTTGAAATGCGGTGCCCAGAACTGGACACAAGACTCCAACTGAGGCCTAACCAGCACAGAGCAGAGCAGAATGACTTCTCCGGTCTTGCTCACAACACTCCTGTTCACACATCCCAGGATTATGTTTGCTTTTTTTGCAACAGTATCACACTGTTGACTTATGTTTAACTTGTGGCCCACTATGACCCCTAGATCCCTTTCAGAAGTACTGCTTTCTAGATAATCTCCGCATATTTTGCAGGATGGCCCTGGTCACAGCTAGGGATGTAAAATCCTATTAAATTAGTTAACCAGTTGAACATTATGTTTAATGGGTTAACCAACTAAATGGGGATGGGCAGCAATGTTCCCTCTTTTTTTTTCCCCCATTTAATGTGCAGAATAAATTTTATTATGTGCACTGAGGCATGTGTGAATGTGCACCACCAGGATAAACATCTGCTGCCAGCTGTGGGCAGCTGTGAGTGCTCTTCCAGTCATCTGAGTGTTTGAATCTCCCCTGGGTGGCCGCCCATTCGCTCAGCTTACAGGGAGCGTTAGCAGGCAGGCTGGAGGGCCCACTTCCACCGTGGGCAGGGGCTGCTCTGGCTTTGGAGTGCTCCTGCGTGCAGCACACCGGACCCAGCAGGTGGCAGGCGCCAGTGCATCACCGGGTAAGGGTGATGCTTACCGGTTAACCATTCAGCTCCCTAGTCACAGCTGTTGAAAATCACCTGCATGAATTGCTTTGTACCAGGACAAAATGTGTCCATTTTCAATCAAGGAAGATGAACCAGCGTCTGTTACTCACTTGGGCTATGTCTACACTGGCGTGATCTTGCGCAAAAACTCTTTAGCACGAGAGCTCTTGCGTTAAAGTAGTTGTGCAAGAGAGCGTCTACACTGGCATGTGCTTTTGCACAAGAGCATCCGTGCCAGTGTAGACGTTCCCTTGTGCAAGAAAGCTCCAATGGCCATTTTAACCATCGGGCTTTCTCGCGCAAAAAATTCATGTTGCCTGTCTACACTGCCCTCTTGAACAAGAACAGTTGCGCCAAAGGGCTTATTCCTGAGCGGGAGCGTCAGAGTTCTGGTGCAAGAAGCCCTGATTTCATACATTAGAACGTCAGTTGACTTGCACAAGAACTCGTGGCCAGTTTAGACAGGCAGTAAGTTTTTGCACAAGAGCAGCCGCTTTTGTGCAAGATTGCACCAGTGTAGACACAGCCTCGGTGTTCTCTCTAGGCATGAATGCAATCCCTGATGAAGACACCCCCTTTTGCCCCTTGAGGTCTATGCCCCCACCCTATGGATTTAGGGCTGGGTTTTCAGGAGGGGACATCACCCTCCATTGTCCCAACTGTCTGGGTTCTTCTGAATGCCTGACCCTTTCCGGGGCCATACGCTCAAAGGGGACCGTTATGCTAGAGCAGTCTGCCCCCTGCAGACTGCGAACCCCACCCTGCAACGTACGTGAGTCAACCGGCAGCATGTGTCCGATCCACAGCGCCTCTTTAGGAAGACGTCCACTTGCAATTTAAGGACTTGGAATGATGGAAATGCTAGAACACCGCTAGGTCGGTCCTTGCAGGGGGGTTGCTGGGCTAAAATGTGTCCCTTATTCCTAATCTGCATTTGTCTAACTGCTGCTTCTAACCATGAGATCGGGTTTTCTTCACACAGCGCATGATCAACCTGTGGAACTCCTTGCCAGAGGATGTTGTGAAGACCAGGTCTTTAATAGGGTTCAAAAAAGAACCAGATAGCTTCATGGGGGTTAGGTCCATCAATGGCAATTAGCCAGGATGGGTAAGAATGTTGTCCCTAGCCTCTGTTTGTCTGGAAACGGATCTCAAGAGAGAGATCACATGATGGTTCCCGGTTCTGTTCACTCCCTCTGGGGCATCTGACACTGGCCACTGTCAGCAGACAGGACACTGAGCGAGATGGACCGTTGGTCTGACCCAGTCTGGCTGT
The DNA here is from genome assembly GCF_049634645.1 of Pelodiscus sinensis. Classification (NCBI taxonomy): domain Eukaryota; kingdom Metazoa; phylum Chordata; order Testudines; family Trionychidae; genus Pelodiscus; species Pelodiscus sinensis. The sequence goes on along the minus strand of NC_134729.1, from coordinate 17,377,987 downwards.
TCTGATGTTCCCTGCTAGATAAAAGAGCCGTGTACTAGGGAAATCTTTTCATCACGGAGGGCCTGGAAACCATGATCAGCTCACGCTTTCAACTCTGCTTTGGCTAAACGAGATAGATTTTCTCTCTAGAAGGCATTCGAGCCCATGTCAGGGAAAAAATAGATCGACTCCTTTTTAATGAGCTTCGATTCCTAGCCTAGCTTCTTTCCCCCTTGGCCTCCGCGCCTGCCAATGACAGACGCAGAGCTAATCCAGGGAACGTCTCATGCCCTTCGTGTTGCAATATCGTTTTCGTTCATTAAAACAATCCACAGTATCCGCTCCTCTGCCCCACTCACAAGACACGCCTCTGTTTTTCAGGCCAGAGGAACTGGTGAATAACACAATCTATGCAGGATACAGAGTGCAGATAAAAACCAGTCCCACTCTTTTCATATCATGAAAGTCAACAAATTGGGCTACAAATTTCACCTTTTCCCCTACTAAATAGTAGGCCAGTCGTTAGCTTGGCCCCCTTGGTAGTCACCCAGCAGAAGGCTCTTATTAACAAAGGAAGGCTGGCCTAGCAACTAGGGTATTGGATGGATGACTAAAAAGATCTAGGTTCCATTCCTTGGCCTGTGCCAATCACAGCGGTCTGTGCCTCAGTTTCCCCACCAGTAAAATACAGGTAGTAATTCTTCCTGACTTCACAGGGAGCAGATTTGTACCTCGGGAAGAGGCAGTGTTGCCTAATGAGTAGGACACTGACCTGGAAGCAGGCCCCTGGGTTCTATTCTTAGCTCTACAAATGACTCAGGGCTTTCCCCCTCACTGGGTGGCAGTTTCCTCTCCCTGCCCCCTTTGTCTGTCATAACTAGAGAGCTCAGAGGCACTTTAGGGCAGGCCCAGCCCCTGGCTGGGAGCTGGCGTGGCACTTCAGCTGCAGCCACGTAGCACCAATAACTACCACCTGGATCTTGCTGGCTGGCCCACAGCCAAATTTCTGTGCCACCCTCCCAGTGCCGTGCCACATTGTCCACCCCATGCTGTAAATGCTTGGCTGATGTAGAGTCCCAGCCCTAGGTCTCAAAGCGCTTTACAAAGGCAAGTCAATGTCACTGTCCCCATTGTACAGAAGGGAAAACTGAGGTGTGGACAAGTTTTATGTCTATTACGGGGGAAGCATCAAGTGCCTAATAGACTCTCCATCAGCACCCTCTGACCTCCCCCGGCCTGTGATGGGGGATTTAGTCTGGGGAACCTGAGCCAGTCACCAATTTTTATGGCCAGAAGAAACTGTTGGCTCACCAGGGACTCCTGTATTGTGCCTCATCATGTCCCCCTGGCTCCAGCACGTCTCCCAGGCAGGCATCTGGGCAGAGAACTCGACATCCCAGGCCAGACTCTGCTCCAGGCTAGAAAATAGGCTTGGAGCTCACTCAGCCTCGCTGCACCCGGTGCACACGTGCGCTCTCTCGCGCCCCTCCCACCCACCGCAGCAGGCTGAGCGCAGGAGCCGCCATGTACGAGCAATCGGAGGCCTGTTCTATTTCAAGGTTCTCATCATTATCCGTTAATGTCATGTTCTCCCCGGAGGGGGATTGAATTCTTCGCAGCTACGTAATTCTGCATGTCCTCGCCAGCTCCTGGTTAGTCACCGCCAGAGTTTTCCTGCAGGGTCTGAGCACCAGTTATCACCCCCCTCCCTGATTGTATGGCTTGGGAGAAACTGAGGCACAGAGCCGGCATAGGACTTGTTCAAGGCCACTCAGAGTCAGGATTAGAACTCAGGGCTCCTGTGCTCAAAGCACCGGCACCAAACATTTCACAGCCCTCAGCAGGTCTCCCCCTCACCCCCGACTTTCTAGATCCCTCACCCTTGTTAGCCACCATCTTTCCGACTACAGGCTGGAAGCCTAGTGAGGGGGAAGGGCCTTGGGGTGGGGGAATCATTTAAGCTACAAGAAAAAATATTGGAAGTCAAAGTCTAACCTTCCCCCACCCCACCCCACTTGGCAGGGACTGTTCCCCCATGTATGCCTCAGTTTCCCCTCCCACTCTTTCCTACTTCAATTAGAAGCTCTTTGGGGCAGGGGCTCTACAAAAAATAGACCCTCGCTGACGTGGACCCTGACTGAGGAGGAGAAAGGCCTCCCACCTTCCCCTGGCACACCAGAGTGAGGGGCGGGGGGCAGGCTAGTGGCTTTTCAGTGCTCCCGCTCTGCGGAGGGATGGGGGGATGGAGCCTCAGGGGCCAGATCCAAGCAAGCGGGGGGCCAAATCCAGCCCCAGGGCCATAGGCTCCCCACCCCTGCACTAGATTTAGATGCCCATAGTAACTCTTTACACAGCAAAGGCCCAACCCCCCACCCCCAGAATCCAGCACCATGGACAGAACCTGGCCTCTCTTCCGGGATAGGCGCCCTATGGAAGAGGTCAGGCCCTGAAGCGCAGTAGCTGGGGTGGAGCATGCCAGTGTGAACACTCTGGACCCACGCCCCGGAGATAATTAGCATTGATTGGCATCACCATGTGCCAGCCTGGGGAGCTGTATTGACCCGCCCAGAGGGGGTGGGGAGGTCCGGGGGCTGGAAAGCCAAAACATCTGGGCAAGTTGCAGCTGCCCCTGGCTGAGAAGAAGAAAGACCCTCCCCACTCCCCCCCCCCCCCGCACACCAGCACCTGGGGGCCCCAGACTTGTAGATTTTGTGTGCTCCAGCCCCACAGGGAGGCAGTGGGGGGGCTGGCATGCCAGCGCCGGCTCCCCAATATTGGGAAGCAGCCCTGAGCCTAGGGGGCCGGATCCAGGCAAGTTGGGGGCTACATCCGTCCGCTGGGCCTCAGGTTCCCCACCCCCACCCTAGTGCTTCAACCTCAGCCAATAGCAAGAGTCTTTCCTAAAGTACCTGGCCAAGGCCTTCTTGTCCCCCCCCCCCACAGGTTCCGTTCCTGCAGGGCTAACCCTGCAGGGGGGCACTCGATCCCCACCCAGGAGCACGGGGGCCAGAGGGGAGGGCTGCGGGAACAGGACGGGACCCCAGCGGGAGAGGGGGGTTTATTCTCCGGGGGAACGAGGGGCTGGCGACAGCGACCGAAGGATGACGGAGCCGGGCCCCTCCGACCCCAGCAGCCGCAGTCACACGGGTGCCCTTGAGAACGGGGTGCAGAGAGCTGGGGGGGGGGCGAACAGCGAGGTTACAAAGGGGTATGGCGGGGGCAGGGGGAAATGGCATCTGCTGCTCCCTGGCTTCAAATGGGTGCAGGTCCAAACTCAGACCCATCCCCCCCTACCCCTGGGGGCACCCTCCAGACTAGACAGGCCATCCCCAGTGGGCCAGGGGCTGCCGGTCACCCCTAAGAACTGCGGCCGGCAAAAGACGGGGGGGGGGGAGGCTGGAGGGGAGAAGCAGCATGTCAGACAGACAGCTCCTCTGCCCGGCAGCCCCGGCCCCGGGGGGCATTAAACAAACAGCATGTTGCTACCAGCGTCGCTAATTGACAGCGGCGAAGGGGGACCCAGCTGGGGGAGAAACCCAATAACCACAGCACAAAGCAGCCCCTAGGGAGGGATTGCCAGAGAGCTCCCCCCCCCCAACATCCCTGCCCATCTGGCAGGGCCAGTGACACAGCGGCGCTCGGTCCCCGGAGCCCCAGAGCAAGCAGGCCTGGTGCTCCAGGAAGACGGGGCGGGGGGCGGAATGAAATACCGAGGCCACGCTTAACGGAGCCGGCCCCGGCCTGGGCATCCCTGTGGCAGCCCCCCCTCCCCCCGCCTGCCAGTGGCCTGGAAACCTGCCGCAGCCTGGGGCGCTGGGGCTGCTCATCTGGGTTTGCTCCCAGGCCACCCACGCTCAGCACCAGGCAGGTTCCACCCGGCCCCAGAACCAATCCAGGATCGATCCTTCTGCTGGGCACCCCATGGGCAGCCTCTGCCAGCGCCGGCCCTGAGGTGGGAAATGTTACCAGGGAGGAGAGACAGGAGAGGAAGGGGGAAAGTGAAGGGATGTAGGGCCAGATCCTGATCTCAGGGGCACTCGGGTGAATCTGGAGTCACTCCACTTAACTTAATGGATGCAGGGCCAGATCCTGATCTCAGGGACACTCGGGTGAATCTGGAGTCACTCCACTTAACTTAATGGATGCAGGGCCAGATCCTGATCTCAGGGGCACTCGGGTGAATCTGGAGTCACTCCACTTAACTTAATGGATGCAGGGCCAGATCCTGATCTCAGGGGCACTCGGGTGAATCTGGAGTCACTCCACTTAACTTAATGGATGCAGGGCCAGATCCTGATCTCAGGGACACTCGGGTGAATCTGGAGTCACTCCACTTAACTTAATGGATGCAGGGCCAGATCCTGATCTCAGGGGCACTCGGGTGAATCTGGAGTCACTCCACTTAACTCAGTGGATGCAGGGCCAGACGCTGATCTCAGGGACAACCAGGGACACACCCTTGACTTCCGGATCTGGCCCTCATGCTCAGCGAGGCTGGGGCACATTCAGAGCCAGACCCCTGAGGACTTGAATGGAACCATGCCAGATTTGCACCTGTGTCACCGAGATCATGATGCAGCCCCCATGAGGAGATGCCATGGGGGGGGGGGGGGGGGAGGCCAGAGCTGACCCTAGTGTGAATTGTATAGGAGGAGAGCAGAGGTGCTAGGGATGGGAAGACCAAAGGTGGTTTTAGGCCCATACCTAGGGGATGGGCTATTGGCCTGGGGCTCAGAAAATCTAGGTTCTATTCCCGGCTCTGCCCGAGACCCAGTGCAAACCTGCTCCCTGCCTCAGTTTCCCCTCCTAGTCTTTATCTCTCTGCCCTCTTGTAATTGCAAGCTTTGGGACAGGGGCCTGCCCGTTTCTTGCTCCATGCAGGGCCCAGCACGGGACGTTTCACAGCCTGGACTTCCTGCCCCTTCAGGCACCCCCTGGAGTCTCGCCCGCGGGGCTGGCCTTTGATTCGGGTCCTGGGAGGGGACCAAGGGAAGTTATTCTGCTGGGAAATGGCTCCGCTCTGTTCTCCAGGCCCCTGGCTTTGCACCAGGCATCTGGCAGCCACAGCCGGGGCTGGGACTGGGGCTGAACAGAAGCCGGGCTGGAGGGGAACAGGCTAGTGGAAGAGAAAATAGCTTGAGGCAGGGAGAGGACTGACTGTTCCCTACGCCCTAGGATCCCCCCTCCTCACCACACCGGGCCCGGCCTGGGAGCACCACCCAGAATTAGAGGGTCGGGAGCCCAGGAGAGTCCGTTCACCCCAGACAGGGAGACGGAGCCCTGGCCTGCACAACCACCCTGGGGTCACGCCGGTTCCCTGTAAGCTGAGCCCCCGGGTGGCCACCCAGGAGAGAGGCAGGTGCTGCCCAGCTGATGGGCAGAGCGCCCCCAACTGGCAGCTTGGGTCCCCTGGGGGTGCACATCTGCACATGCCTCAGTGCACATAATAAAATGCATTCCGCACATAGATGGGGGGAAATGAGGGAACATTGCTCCCCATACCTGCTACTGCAGCTTGGGCCCCCCCCCCCAACATCCGGCTCTGCTGAAGTCCCTCAACCCCGCCCCCGCCACTCGGGCCCGGGTCCCTCACTCAGCAAAACGTCAGTGCCTGGGAAAAGCGGCCCAGCCCCCCCGGTATTTTCCACAGGAGCCGGGGACCCCAGCGTGGGCGGGAGGGGAGCGCCTGCAACGCGCCTAGCGCCGCCCGGCTCCACCCCAGAGGCAGCTGCAGTCCAGCGGGCGCGGGCGGGGCTGAGGGGAGGGGCGTTAGGAGAGCGGGCCAGAGCCCCTCCCGCTGTCACCCCCCTGCCGGGAGGGGGCTGGAGAATCACCCGACCGACCGGGGACAGGGACCCGCAAGGCCGATCGGCTGCCACGGGTCCCGCTGCCTCGACAGACCCTTCCCCCCCCCCCCCCCGCGGCTTCCGCAAAGCCCCCCCCCCCCCAGCCCTGCTCTGTCCACGCCCCGAGACAATGCGCGCCCCGCGCCATGGTGCGGGGGCAGCTCCGCTTCGGTTCTGCGGCTCCCCGGCTCCCCGGGTTCTCCAGCCTGGCGCCGCCGGCCTCAAGCCGAGCCGGGAGACGCGTTCTGCACCCTCCTGCCCGCCCCGCATCCCTCCCTCCCTGCGCGCCACGGGGGCCAGGCCCGGGGGAGACGCGGACCCCGCCGGGCCCCCTCGCCCCCAGAATAAAACAGGGCGGGGATCAAAAGCCCCAAGGCCCTCGCTCCATGGAGACACCCCCATCTCCAAACGCCCCCCCTCTATGCCTCTTGCAACACACACACACATATCACAGCTTGCAGGGACGGACACACACACACATCACATCACAACACACACATCACAGCTTGAGGGTCACACACACACACACATCACAGCTTGCAGGGACACACACACAGATCACAGCTTGACGGTCACACACACACACACACACCACAGCTTGACGGTCACACACACACACATATCACAGCTTGCAGGGACGCACACACACACACATCACATCACATCACAACACACACATCACAGCTTGAGGGTCACACACACACACACATCACAGCTTGCAGGGACACACACACAGATCACAGCTTGACGGTCTCACACACACACACACACACACACACACACACATATCACAGCTTGCAGGGACACACACAGATCACAGCTTGACGGTCACACACACACCACAACACACACATCACAGCCGGAGGGTCACAAACACACACATTACAGCTTGCAGGGATACACACACATTGCAGCTTGCAGGGCCGAACAAACACACACACATCACAGCTTGACGGTCACACACACACACACATATCACAGCTTGAGGGTCACACACACATCACAGCTTGCAGGGACTGACACACACACACACACACACATTACAGCTTGCTGGGACGGACACACACCTCACAACACACACACACACACATCACAGCTTCAGGGTGGCGGCTGCTCCCCTGCTTAACATGCAGCTCAGGTTGGCAGCCAGAATCCAGAGCTACCAGCGGGGGGGAGAGAGAAAAATCCCCCCCTTGCACCCCCTCCCCTTCCTCCGCCGCCCCCGCCCGCAGCCCCGCGGTACCTCATCGCCGAAGAAGGCCGAGTGCAGGGCGGAGAGCAGCCAGAGCAGTCCCATGGAGCTCGCATCCTGCAGCAGCCGGCGCCGCGGCTCTGGCTGGCTCCTCCTGAAGGGCTGGGTCCTGGGAGTGGAATTTTTTTTGCACGTTCCCGGCTCCCGGCCCTAGGGGGCAGCAGATCCCACTTGGCGCCCGTGAAAAAGTGTGCAAAGGAGCGTGAGGGGGGGGGGGGGCTGGTGAACACACAAGCGCTGAAGAGACCCGCCAGGGGGACCCGGGCGGCCCTGGGTCCAGTCACCTCTGAAGCAGGGATGTTCCATGCCGGTTAATTGAATAGTCGGTGAACCTCATGAATTCTTATCGGTTATAATCCCTGGGGGTGGTGCCCTCCGCCCTGCTCCCGAGAAGCCCTTTCTCCCTTCCCCCCCACTACTCCCCCCCCCTGCTGCAGCTGTATCTGAGGCAGCAGTGTGGGGTACCCGCTCCCCTTATGCATCTGCCTGTCCCCCATGCTGCTGGTACAGAGGCAGCAGCCCCTGTCTGGGTGGGTCTGGGGGGGCTGAGCTCCCTGACCTGGTGTTAGCCAGGCTGCTGGCCAGCCAGCTACAAAATTTACTGGCAAGGGCAGAGGGAGGAGGGGGTGTTTCTCAACCAGTGGTACCCCAGAGAAGTCGGGCGGGGGAGGGGGTACCTCAACACAACCAAAATTTGGAGAAAACTGCATTTTTGTTTTAAGTTTTACAGCATTTTATTATCTTTGTACTTTTTACACCCCAAAATGTCATCGCCCGCCCGGCTACGATTAAGTTGTTTAAACAAATGTGTTGCAATGGTAGAAAAAAATTGTGTGTCCCCAAAAACTGTAGGTACTGGGGGTACTTATATATTTATATATTTTAAAAGAGGTACTTTATAAAAAAAGGTTGAGAAACACTGGCCTATAGGTTCATCGACTGCACTATGACATCCCTAGTTCAAAGACACCACTCTCCTCTCAAAGGAGGCGAGGACAATGGTCCCTTGTTCTCCCCCCCCCCCCGCACACCCTCTACCAGCACCGGGCAGAGAAGAAACCAGCTTTGTTTGCAGGAAGGGGGATTTCGGAGCAACTCTCTGACCAGAACGCTACTTGCGCGCTAGGAAAAACTACCTGCGGGGCTGTACCAGCCTGGGGTTTGGGGTTTTTGGGAGCAGTTGGACAGCCACTGATGGAGAGTCTAGGGTCACTTAATGCCACTTCAGTGCTGGGGGTCGGACTAGGGCAGGGGGGTGGGCAATAATGTTTGATGGGGGTGCACGCTGAGATTTTGGTAAGTGGTGAAGGGCCACACTTTTCTGTGGGAGGGGTGCAGGGTCTGGCATGGAGGTGGGGTGCAGAAAGGAGCTCGGGGTAAGGGACTGGGGTGCAGGAGAGGGTGCAGGGTCTGGAAGGGATTTTGGGGGAAGGAGGGGATTTTGATCTGGGGCAGAGGACTGGGGTGCGGCGGCTGGGTGCAGGAGAGGATTCTGGTCCGGAGAAGGGGTGCAGGGGCTGGGAGGGAGGAGGTGGAGGGGAGGTGCAGAGGGTTTGGGTGGTGACTTTCAGCAGGGAGTTGGGCTGTGGGAGGGGGGTGGGGTGCCAGAGGTAGGCTCTGGCAGGGAGGCACTTACCTGCAGGTTTCCAAAACCGGCCAATAGGAGCTGAGAAATTGTGCTAGGGGCGGGGGCAACCTAGGAAGCCTCCCCCTAACCCCAGTGCCCAGAGCAAAAGCCACTGGAAGCAGCCAGCTGATGGGGCTGCTCTGTGCCCGAGGGTCCCAACGGGGTGGCTTGTGGGCCAGACCCAGTGGCTTTGTGGCCTGAATCCAGCCCAGAGGCCACATTTTGCCCAGCCCTGGTCTAGCTGAACTCTTGAGGCTCTTCCAGCCTGGCAGTCGTATTATTCTATTGCATAAACGGACCCAAAAAATCTTTCCAGAACCCTCAAGCTTGTTACATCTAACAGAACTTTAATATCCGAGGGGGAGCCGTGTTAGTCTGAATCTGCAAAAGCGGCGAGGAGTCCTGTGGCACCTTCTAGACTAACTCAAGTGTAGGAGCATAAGCTTTCGTGGGCAAAGACCCACTTCGTCAGATGCATGTACGAAAGCTTATGCTCCTACACTTCAGTTAGTCTATAAGTCTATCTTTCTTTGAAAAGATAACGAGCCTTGTGGATAAGGGAGAAGCGGTGGATGTCATATACCTAGACTTTAGTAAGGCATTTGATACGGTCTCGCATGATATTCTTATTGATAAACTAGGCAAATATAACTTAGATAGGGCCACGATAAGGTGGGTGCATAATTGGCTGGATAACCGTAGTCAGAGAGTTGTTGTTAACGGTTCTAAATCCTGCTGGAAAGGGATAACAAGTGGAGTTCCTCAAGGGTCTGTTTTGGGACCCGTACTATTCAATATCTTCATCAATGATGTAGATATTGGGATAGAGAGTACTCTTATTAAGTTTGCAGATGATACCAAACTGGGTGGGGTTGCAACTTCTTTGGAGGATAGGGACATAATTCAAAATGACCTTAGCAAGTTAGAGAAATGGTCAGAGGTAAACAGGATGAGGTTTAATAAGGAGAAATGCAGAGTGCTCCACTTAGGAAGGAACAATCAGTTCCATACATACAAGATGGGAAGCGACTGTCTAGGAAGGAGCATGGCGGAAAGGGATCTAGGGGTCATAGTGGACCACAAGTTGAATATGAGTCAACAGTGTGATGCTGTTGCAAAAAAAGCAAATATGATTCTAGGTTGTATCAACAGGTGTGTTGTAAGCAAAACTCGTGAAGTCATTCTGCCGCTCTATTCTGCACTAGTTAGGCCTCAGCTGGAGTACTGTGTCCAGTTCTGGGCGCCACATTTCAAGAAAGATGTGGAGAAATTGGAAAGGGTACAGAGAAGAGCGACAAGAATGATTAAAGGTTTAGAGAACATGACCTATGAAGCCAGGCTTCATGAACTGGGCTTGTTTAGTTTGGAAAAAAGAAGATTAAGGGGGGACATGATAGCGGTTTTCAAATATCTAAAAGGGTGTCACAAGGAGGAAGGCGAAAATTTGTTCCTCTTGGTTTCTGAGGACAGGACAAGGAGTAATGGGCTTAAAGTGCAGCAGGGGAGGTTTAGATTGGACATTAGGAAAAAATTCCTAACTGTCAGGGTGGTCAAATATTGGAATAAATTGCCAAGGGAGGTGGTGGAATCTCCCTCTCTGGAGATATTTAAGAACAGGTTAGATAGACATCTGTCAGGGATGGTGTAGACGGAGCTTGGTCCTGCCTTGAGGGCGGGGGGCTGGACTCGATGACCTCTCGAGGTCCCTTCCAGTCCTATTATTCTATGATTCTATGAAGGTGCCACAGGACTCCTCGCCGCTTTTGCAGAACTTTAATAATAATCCAATCAGTTGTTCCGCCATTTATTTCAGTTTCGGTAACAATTCTGCAGCTGCCTCGCCAAGGCCGGAGGTGCTGCGACATGCTGTTAGCTACCTCAGCTGCCTCACTACAAGCGTTTCAACGGGAGCTCAGCCAGCCCCTGGCAAAAACTCCTTTCCCGCCCTTCTCCGAGAAGCAAACCCTCCACCTTTTCCAATCCCCATCTCTGTTAGACACTTAGCTACTCGGATTCTCCTTTAGGGCCCGATGGGCATTCCTTCCACACAGGGCTGGGATCTCTTTTGCAAGATCCAGCTCTTCCTCGTGAATTTCGTTCTGTGTTGGATGGGGCCAACTTTCTCTGTCGAGTTCTAGTAAGTGATAGAAATGTAGCCGGGTTAGTCTGATGTAGCTGAAACAAAAGACAGGACTATGTAGCACTTTAAAGACTAACAAGATGGTTTATTAGGTGATGAGCTTTCGTGGACCAGACCCACTTCCTCAGATCAAATAGTGGAAGAAAATTGTCACAACCATATATACCAAAGGATACAATTAAAAAAAATGAACACATATGAAAAGGACACATCAAATTTCAGAACAGAAGCGGGGTGGGGGGGGGGAGGTAAATGTCTGTGAGCTAATGATATTAGAGGTGATAATGGGGAAGCTATCTTTGTAATGTGTAAGATAATAGATTGTTTATTCAGACTCAGGTGTAAAGTGTCGAATTTAAGCATGAATAACTGTTCAGAGGATTCTCTTTCAAGTGCAGTCTTAAAAGGCTTTTGAAGCAGGATGCAGGTAATTAAGTCGTTAAGTTCTAGTCAGTTTCACTTCCTGGTTCTCAGGCAGTCAAATTGAGGACACGTTGAAAAGTTTCAGAGGGGTCGCCGTGTTCGTCTGTATCTGGAGAAACTTAAAAAACAACGAATAGTTCAGCAGCACCTTAGAGACGAGCAAAAATGTAGATGGGATCATGAGGCCCACTGGAAGAAGTGGGCTGTGCCCACGAAAGCTTATGAGCCCATCTGTATGTTTTGTTAGTCTCTAAAGTGCTGCAGGACTATTTGTGGTGTATTGAGAACCCGTAACTGCCTTTTGTTATCTGGCATCTTTGACTCCCTAGATCTCAAAGTCCCTTAGCAAAGAGGGGTGACATTTCACTGTCCTCGTTTTACAGAGGGGGAAACCGAGGCACGGGAAAGGGGCAGAGCCTTGTCCAAACTGACCCAGTGAGTGAAAGGCAAAACCAAACAAACCCCAGAATCCAGGACAGGAGTCCGGATGCCAACGCCAGCTGTCTTCTCTCCTGCCGTTCACCTCTCTCCTAGACCTCACGCCCACCCCTTTCCTGATCTATCTGGTGAGGCGGATTTCCACGGTTTATGCTCGCTTGGTGGGCAGCGAGGCAGCTTCCCTTTTGCCCCTGCTCCAGCCCCCCGGGGGGACAGGTGTTTTGTAAGCCATGAAACCAACACAGCCACTCTGCAGAATCTCACAGCATTAGTGTGGGAAGGGGTAGAATTCTTCCTGACCCTCAGCCACCCTTCTGCCCTGGAGCATGGGGATCTTAGCTAGGGCTTCAGGGCAGTTCTCTGTAGAGACCCCCCCCCCCCCACACACACAGCAGCACAGAGGTTTAAAATCCAGCCCCTGGCCTCTCCTCCGCTGGCAGCACAAAGCAGGGATGTAAAAAATCCCGTTTAATTGGTTAACCACTTAAACATTGTGTTTACCCAGGACAAGGGCTGCTCCAGCCCCTACCAGTTAACCAGAACCAGTAAACCTCACCCATGAAGAGTGGGGCTTCCTGGTTAACCAGTTAACCACCCACATCCCTAATACAGAGCAGAACCAACCACCTGGCAGCCTCCCTGCGTGATCATTTCCTGCCCCCTTCCCCTCCTGGGGGCTCCTGGTTGGGTCTGTTTTAGTCTCTTGCCCAGCCATGGCTCCTCCAAACCAGCCACAGACACACCTGCACTTCACAGGCTGCTCTCTGCTATTTACACCAAAATAGAGCAGCAGGGGGAGGTTTCTGGGCATTTCCTGGTGGCCTCAGTGCCTGGCGGGAGAACGGTTGAGAACGGTGCAGCTGGAAAGGAGACGTCGACGGGTGACTTCTAATGCCCTTGAAGCAAACTCTTAGGTAAAGGTTGGATTTTCCTTCTTCGTTTTCCAATTTCTGCCCTGCTCCTAGGGGGTTACTCGCTGGCCACTTCCTTGACAGGGGTAAACCGGAGTCACTCCGGTTGCCTTCCACATTAGGCGAATGTGCCTGGGGGGAGGATCTGGCCTGTTTTGTGAAAGAGGAAGGGAGCTCTCTGGCATCTCACGCTTTTCTTGAAGCCCAAGCACTTTGGGCCATGGGATTAGGTGGAAAAAGTCTGCCTAAGAAGGGCTAGGAGAGAGGTCTCTCACGTCTTGACTGGTGTGGAGAAAGTGAGTAAAGGAGCGTGGTTTATCCCTTCGTAGAACACAGGAATCAGCGGTCACCCAATTAAATGAATAGGCAGCGGGTTTAAAACAAAATTACGAACTACTTCCCCCATACAATGCACAGTCAACCTGTGGAACTCCTTGCTGGAGGGTTGTTGTGTAGATCAAGACAATAACAGGGTTCAAAAAAAAGCTAGCTACGTTCATAAAGGAGAGGTCCATCAATGGCTATTATCCAGGCTGGGCAGGGATGCAAAATTATGCTCTGAAGCACCTTCAGCTTTTGTTTGTCAGAAGCCGGGTATGGGTTCCCTGTTCTGTTTCCCCGGAAGGGTTCTGGGTAGCGATGGATTCAACCGTGACAATTTTCTAAAGCTCTTTGGGGCTCCCCTTCTCACGGCCCTGCAAAGGGCTTGAATTCCAGAGTTAGACGCTGACGTGAAAACCCCTCCAGGCTCACGCAAGGTGTCTCAGGCTGGGCCCCCCAAAAGTGAGCACCTTGGAAAAGTTCCACCCGAAGCAGCCCCCCCCCCCAACCCCCTGTGGGACTCATTGGAGTGGATGCTGGGGAGCTTGGCAGGGTCCGGAGGAGCTGAGACTGGGGCGTGGTTGCTGGAGCGTGGGGTGTTTGCTCCTCACTGCTCTCAGCAGCAGGGTAGGGCTGGGGGGGGTTCCCTGCCCCCCGTCTCTTTTGGGGCTGGCCTGCCCCCGTCTCCGCAGGGCAGCTCGTCTCCCTGGCTGGGGGGCATTTACCCTGAATCTGGGCGGTTTCTTCCCTCTGTCCCACCCCAGCCCCGGGAGCAGCCTGGCTGAGCGATGCCATTCAGGGGGGATTCCAGAGCAGCTGCAGCCAGGCCTGAAGGGGATTAAGAGCCCTGGAGAAAGTCACAGGCCGTGGCCACGTTAATTTCCTTTGCCTCTGAGCGCCAGGGGCTGAGTATGCTGGCCACAGATGGCGCTAGTTCCCCATAGCCCCCCCACCTTGCTCCTGGCCCCCCCCGACCCCGATCCAGTCCTGGGCTGTACACAGTTCTACCAACACCCCTCAGCCCCCCCACCTCGCTCCTGGCCCCCCTATGCCCCTATCCAGTTCTGGGCTGTACACACTTCTACCAACACCCCCCATCCCTCTCCCCCATCCCTCCTATCCAGTCCCGGGCTGTACACAGTTCTATCAACCCCCTCCCAACCCCCTGTCCAGTCCCAGGCTGCACGTAACATAGTGTGCGTCTACACGACAAAAGCCTTTATTTCAAAATAACATCGAGCTGGAGGACGTCTTACTCCGACTCCTGTAACCCTCATTTCACGAGGAGTACGGGAAGTCGGCGGAAGAACGTTCTTCCTTCCACTTCCTGCTGTGGGGACGGCGCCAAAAGCCGAATTAAGCTATTTCGACTTACGCTACGCAATGGACAGAGCCGAAGTTGCGTCGCTGAATTTGCCTTTGCCCTGCTGGGTAGACGTACCCTTCGTTTCTTTTCTAAAATGAAAAGTCCCCGTCTTTTCAATCTCTTTTCACATGGGACCTGTTCCAATCCCCTTTTCTGAACCTTTTCCAATGCCAATCTATCTGTTTTTGAGATGAGGCAACCACACCTGCACACAGTATTCAAGATGTGGGGGTACCATAGATTTATAGAGGCAATAAGAGATTTTCTGTCTTGTTCTCTATCCCCTTTTTAATGATTCCTAACATTGTTTGCTTTTTTGCCTGCCGCGGCACAGTGTGGCTGTTTTCAGAGAACTCCCCACAATGATTCCAAGATCTCTCTCTCCAGTGCTTATAGCTACATGAGTTCCCATCATACTGTATGTGTAGTTGGGATTATTTTTCCCAATGTGCATTACTTGGCATTTATCCACCAAGGCAGGACCAATCCCAGCTAAAGCGTCCCAGCCAGGGCTTGGTCAAGTTGGCGCTGAAAAACCTCTGGGGATGGAGATTCCACCCTGTCCTTAGGGAACCCAGCCCAGCGCTTCCCCACCCTCCTTGGGAAATCATTTTTCCTAAAATCCCACCCAGACCACCCCCATGTAACTTGAGCCCATTGCTCCTCGTTCTGCCACCACTGAGAACAGCCTCTCTCCAGCCTCTTCGGTGCCCCGTTCAGGAAGTTGAAGGCTGCTCTCAAATCCCCCCTCACTCTTCTCCTCTGCAGACTAAACAAGCCCCAATCCCTCAGCCTCTCCTCATAGGTCACGTGCTCCAGCCCCTGAATCATTTTGGTCGCCCTCCGCTGGACCCTCTCCAATGCAGCCACCTCCTTTCTGTAACGGGAGGCCCAGAACTGGATGCAACACTCCAGATGTGGCCTCACCAGAGCTGAATAAAGGAATAATCGCTTCCCTTGATCTGCTGGCAACGCTCCTCCTAATGCAACCTTACTAAAGACCTACAGGACTGATCTCTAATCCAACAGGTCCTGGTCTGTTTCCACCTGCCCCACGCTCCCTAGAGGCCACGTATGGGTATATTCTGCCAGCAGCTCCTTCTCTCTCTTCTCTGCCCCCAGGCGGCCATGCCGGTGGAAGCTGTCACTAGCCTGCTGAGTGGCACCAGTCCACATGCGCCCCGGCTGTGCCGGACCAGCTTGGCTGCGGTCTTCATGCTGCGGCTCGGAGCCTTGGTGGTCGGAGCCAGGACCCTGTGGCGGGACGAGGTGGGGGACCTGGCCTGTAACACCAGCGTGGAGAGCTGCCGGCACGCCTGCTTCGACGCCGCCTTCCCCGTCTCGCCCTTCAGCCTGTTTGCACTGCAGCTGGCCGCCATCTCCAGCCATGCGCTGGCCAGCTTCTGGCACGCCGGCCCGGGGAAGGGCAGCTGGCGGCCGCCCATGCGCTGGGGCAGACAGCCGCTGCTCTGGCTGCCTGTGGGCAGCCTCTTGTGCAAGGCAGTGCTAGAAGGCGTCTTCCTGGTGACTTTCCATGCGCTCTATGGCCACTTCCCCGCACTGGTGCGATGCCCTCCCTCCCCCTGCCCACCCGCCGTAACCTGCGCCATCCGGAAGGCCTGGGAGAAGGACGCCTTTAACCACTTCATGGCCAGTTCCTCCTGGGCTTGTCTCTTGCTCAGTCTGCTGGGGGCGCAGCACGCCGCAGCTCGGATCCTCCGCGAGGCTCCTGCAAGAACTTGGCCAAAAGGCGCAGGCAGGAGGCCATGTGTGTAACTGGCCAGGCGGTGTGGCACTCCGCCAGCAGGGACCGTGTCCCTGGACTCTCAGTGCAAACAGAGAGGAGGCACTGATGTTTGAACTAAGGGAGTAACTCCCCCTGCTGATAGCACCAGTAGGCTATTATCCACTCAAGCGGCCCTTCCGATAGGAGGGGACAAGGGACATGCTCTGGGTGAGGGAGAGGGAAAGCGATGGTGGGGAAGGGATGCGTATAGATGAACGGGACATGGGTTTTGCCATTCAGAACATCACAGCGGCCAGACTGGGTCAAAGCAAAGGTCCATCTCGCCCAGCGTCCTGTCTGCCCACAGTGGCCACTGGCGGGTGTCCCAGAGGGAGTGAACAGAGGCTAGGGACACCCTCCCTGCCCACCCTGGCTCACAGCCATTGATGGACCTTATCTTGTCCGTGTTTGAACCCTGTTCTTCACAACATCCTCTGGCGAGGAGTTCCCCAGGTTGACCGTGCGCTGCGTGAAGAAAAACTTCCTTACTGTGGTTTGTTTTAAACCTGCTGCCGTTGCATCGTCGGGCTCACACGCGAGTGGCAATTGATGCGACTCTGGAATGATGCCCAGCAGATCAGATCCTTGGAACCGTGGGCAGCTCTTTTGGACAAGGACCGTTTCTTCATGCTGTTTGGACAGGACCTAAGTTGATGGGACTTGCCGAAGGCCAGTGGGTGCTACTGTGACACCTTTCGCTACCAGGATTTTAAGCCAGATACGAGGCAAGGTTTGCTAACGGGCAGAGCTGAGTGTTCCACTTTGCCAAAAGGGGCTGGTACTTGACTTGGGGTTAAGGGCATTTCGGGTAGGAAAAGACAAAGCGCCAGCTGCCGATCTACTCACCTGGCCCCCAGCCGCATGCCTTAACGGGTGTTTACTGCTCACACTTCTCACCAGTCATGGACACATTAGCCTCAGCTTACAGAATGGAGGTACAGGGTAAGCGCGGCAATGTGACCAAGGCCTTGTGAGAAGTCTGCGGCAGAGCCAAAATGTGTCCTGCCCATGCCTTAATCCCAAACCCAGCCTTCTTCCTTGGAGAACCACGCTGCAGCAGCAGATGGTGGACGTCGATGGCTCAGGGAACCCAGGGTTCAAACATATGTGGAGATAAAGAAAGAGTAGAGGCGAATTAACCCTTCATGTCAGGAAGAGCTAAAAGCTCTGATCCCAGCAGCCAAACCCACGCCCTGCTCCAGAGGGAAAGTCTTGCAAAGCAAATTTCCCGGGATCTTCCGAAATGCTGACCAATTGGGCACGACTCTCACCGCGACAGCTGCCTGGCCAAGAGACCTTTCCCAGCTGCCTGGCCAATACCCTTACAGCTCCCAGGAGGGGTAGCCTGGAGGTCAGGCGGTTTTACTACAACTGTGCAGGCATCCGTCATGGTGACAGCTCCTGGAGCCGGGGTAACCAGCTCGCGCAGCAATATTCATCCCAACGGCCTTGGGACGTGGTTCTGCTGGAGGTAGCGGAAAACGGGGTTAGCGCAGCGGACCACCAGAATCCCTGTTCCTCCTCGGGGGTCCGGCACTGCCACGTTGCTGGGTTGGCAGAGCTGTGCCTGGTCTCTGTGATCATGCAGGATGGCTCAGTCTGGCCGTCTTCGCGCTGGCACTGCTGATGGGTTGAGAGCGCTTTGCTGGCATTCTTCAGTCTAGGGGTGGGGAGCCTACGGCCCTGGGGCCACATCCGGCCCCCAGCTTGCCTGGATCCAGCCCCAAGGCTCAGGGTTAGCCGGTACTGGTGCTCTGGCCCTGCAGCACCCCCACTTTCCTCCTGCACCCCCAACTCTGCTCCTGCACCCCCATCCCGCTTCTGCACCCTCCCAGACCCACCAACCCTGCACCCCCAAAGCCTGCTTCCTTGCAGCCCTCTTCCACTCTGAGCCCCTCATTTTTGGCCCCACCCCAGAGCCTAGAAGGGCCCACAAAATCGACCCTTCCTGGGGCCCCCCCAAGCTCTGGTGCACATGGGGAGTAGGGGGAGGGTCTTTCTGCTTCTCAGTTGGGGGCCACATCAATGAGGTGCTTTGGGGGGGAGGGTTGCTGCTCGCCTTTGTGCAGCCCCTGCCAACTGATTTTTCTGTGGGTCAGCGGCCCCCGGCCCCAGAAGAGATTCCCCGCCCTGGAATCAGCCCATTGCCGTGGTACCGGGAAGGCAAGAGAGGCATCTTAGCAGTGAATGCCTGTCCCCGGCCATTCATATGGAGATGAGGTTTGGTGCACAAAGGACACCAGGCAAAGTCAACGCTCTCCAATTCCTCGGCTGTTCTTTAAGAGCCTGGCCAGGCAGCCATGCAGGGACAAGGGGAGTGGAAGGGGAGGGGGCCTCTTTCTGAATCGGGGCTATTGCAGAAATCGCAGCTGGATGGGCCTGAAAGGGCGTTTTAGACTCCGCCACAAAGACCCCCCTTTGGAACGCTGCTGCTAAGGGACCCGGCGCCCCCTCCAGACTTCCCGCGAGAGGCGAACGCCAACAAAGAGCTCGTAAATCGCTGGCAGCCGTGATGAGCCCACGGACAGGCACCGAGGTGGCGGCGGTGGTGTGGGCAGGGGAGCAGCGGGAGGGGTACATGCAGGGCTGGTAGATGGAGGCCAAGCCGCACAAAGACACGGCCCAGAAAACCGCGATCCAAGCCCCGGTTAACGTGCCGCCTCTTGCCGTATTTCACTGTAGTCTCCTTGGGGCAGGGCCGGTTTTTGTCCTGGCTCCGGACAGCACCTGGCTAACCAGGACCCAGCTTCACTGCAAAGGCTCCTAGCTGCTGCCATAACACAAATAAATAATCTCTCAGCCTGGATGCAGAAGGGCCATCTTTTCAGGGGTGTCCAAGTCCCCCAGCAGCCCCTACTCCCTGCCTCCCCTTCCTGGTTCAGTGCTGTGGAGGGGCTCTCCCCCCTACCATTGTAGGGCTGGGGGGAGGGGGGGATGGGACACTATTCTAGAATTGTGGGGCCCTTGGCAGCTGACAGCCACAGGGAGAGCTGTTAGGTAGGGGGGGTAAAGGGGACCAGCACTCTGGGCTCCGGTGGGAGGAACAGGGCAGCTGGTTAGCTCTACCAGGAGTCGGGCATCACCAGCCTTACAGTCAGCTCTTGAAGGATTCATGGCAACCCCCCCCCAAGGTGTAGTGTTGGGGGAACAGACGCCGCTTGCGAGAGCTAGAGAAACAGGCCAAAGGGAGAGCTCCGTAGTCTGCAGAAGGCAAAAGGGGGCCGGTTGCTCCAATCCCAGAGTTTAAAACCACGTGAACTTGAAATGTAGTTTAGAGGAAGCTCCCGAAACTCTCAACATTTCTCCGTCCGAGAGAACGGAAGGACACCAGAAAGGGGCCCCCGTTTGTTTGGGTCTTTGAGGTTAGATTCACACACCTCCTGCCACAAGCAGAGGGAGATCAGCTGGTCCCACTTTGGGTTCCAGCCCAGAACCAACAGGCTCGGCCAGCCACACGGTTTGACCTGATCGCTACTAGACCAGAGAAGGAAAAACTGACGAGACCGAAGCCTTTGCAGGAGGACTGAAGAACCAGGATCTGAACACACAAGCGCTTTTATAACTAGGGATGTTAAATATCGATTAACTAATCAAATAGTCGATGGTATTGGATTAGTCCAGTGGTCCCCAACCTTTAGAGGCTCCTGGGTGCCCGGGGACGGGGCCGTGCATCCGGGGGCACACCAGGGGATGGGGATGCCCTTGCACCCAGCGCCGACATGTGCCCCAGGGCCGGGGCTGGGGCCGCCCGAGCGCCTTGTGCTGTGGGCCCGGGGTCAGCGGTGCTGCCGCCCGATTGTGCCCCGGGGCTGGGGCCGCCCGAGCGCCTTGTGCCGTGGGCCCGGGGTCAGCGGTGCTGCCGCCCGATTGTGCCCCGGGGCTGGGGCCGCCCGAGCGCCTTGTGCCGTGGGCCCGGGGTCAGCGGTGCTGCCGCCCGAGTGTGCCCCGGGGCTGGGGCCGCCCGAGCGCCGCGCACCCGGTGCCGGTGCGTGTCACGCGCCTGGGGCCGGTGCCTCCCGCCGGGCCGGCCCAGGTTGCCGGCAGGTGCGCACAAATGCCCCAGTGGGCGCCATGGCACCCGCGGGCACCGCGTTGGGGACCACTGGATTAGCCGATAAGGATTAGCAGGTGTTCTCGTACATTTCAAAGCAGAAGCTGCATGGAGCCTGGGGCCAGCAGGGGACTCCTCGCTGGCCTGCACTCCATGCAGCGTTCCAACTGCCCCATCCCACCGCTGTGCCCCTGCTCCAGCCCATGGAGCTGGAGGGAACCGGCTTTTAAGACAGCTCCCCCTCCTCTCTCCGCCCGCTTGCTGCCTTTTGTGATAGAGGCTGCAAGGGGGGAGCGACTCGTTGACAATCGGATAAGCTTTCGCTGGAGGGGTGCATGCCTGGGGGCCTGGTACTTTAGACCAGTCTCATTATGGGGTCATCTGTTCAGTGTTATTCTCTTTCCCATTTCAGGCACACCCACCAAGGCTCCCCCCTCCCCCTTCTAGTTACAGCTGTTTGTCTTTAGTGGGAAAGGACTCAGGGCCTCTCCAGAGAACAATTACTGAACCAGCACAACAGGCCACGTAAAGAACAGATGCACGGTCACATTTCTAGCCCGTTTCAGTGTTACACTCTTAGGAGTCTCCCTTCGATGATGCCAGGTGAGACTTTTTTTCTGCACCCTCGGATGCATCAGTGGTGAAAAGGGGCTTATGAGGACACAGGAAACATTTCCAGAAAGTCATGGACACTTGGGAAATCAATTTCAGTCTTTTTCTGTGTGTCAGCTCATCTTACAAGTCCCTTCACATGTTTGGGGTAACCACCTTGGATTCCTCTGTGTCCGCTTCTTCATGGCAGTGACAAGGGGCAGCTGTACATGGCAGGAGGGGAAACATACTTGATGCAGCAAAGCAAAAAGTGTTCAGCAGCTTCCCAACTGGCAGCAATAGCATATTCATATTCAGAGGTAGACAAGATCAACATATGCTAACATGGGGATGGGGCCAGAGTGGTCTCCCATCCGTGATCCCAGTTAGTAGGTTAACCTAATATTTAACTGATAACAGTTGGGATGTAAAATCTCGATTACATAGCGAAAGGATTTTACTCCTGGCTTTTAAGAACCAAGTCCGTCACTTCTAGTCTCGCAGGATCGGTGGGTTCTAAAGGGCTCTCACACCTTTGAAGACAGGGTCTCAATTCTTGATCAGGAACATCACTAGCCCCTGTGATTAGTCACGGGAAGGAGTAAAAATGTCCAGGCTGTGTAAGGCCTCTGCCCCCTATTTTCAACTTTCACATTCAGCTTGTGTCATTTCATCCATTTTCCAGTCCAGCTCCCTTGGGCAAGACCGGCTGGGAATTTCTTGTTAAAAAGAAAAACCCAAAAAGCTGAGTAGGGTACAAGCCCATTCCCCCGCCTACTCACCAGAAGGGACATCCCTAGACCCAGTCCTCAGCAGGTCAGTCCCCTCCTGACTTGCCCCCAGTTACACAACACAAAGCATTTTCAGTGAGCTTGTGCTACTCAGACACCCCCTTGGACTGAGTCTCTATAGCAGTGGTGCGTGGGGCCCAGCAGACATGTTGTTACCGTTGCCTACGTGCAGATCCCGCTGGTTTCCATCCAGTTTTTTCCTAGTGGTGTCACTGAAGTGACATACACAGAAAGCCAGGGCCCGTGAAGGGAGGGGTGCAGTCAACACTGACTGGGAGAGCCGTGCGCGCCTCTTCCAGCCCATCTCAGGCTCGATTTATGAGAAATAAGGGGTCATGTGAAAGAGGGTTTTTTCCGACATTTGGCCCCGTCTACACAAGGCCAAATAGTGGCAAAACTTCTTCCACAAAAAGATTCGGAAGATATGCAAATACGAGCACAATTTGCATATCTTCTGGAAAAAAACAGCAGCATAGCCGTAGCCACAGTGCTGCTCCGGTTCAACCAGTACATCCCATGAATTCCAGGTGCAGTGCAAGCACCGTGAGCCACTCCCCTGTCCTGGGAGACTGACTTGGTTACAACCAATGTGCGGCCCACTGAGCTGACAAAGGACCCGCGACCCACTCACTAGCCACGGATCCCCAGACTTTGCTCTACACCCCAAGCAGAAGGGAAATTCGCAAGGCCCTACCCAGAGGGCGCAGACACAGAGTTGGTCAGAAGCCTTTTTTTATTTACAGATAGAAAACGTTTTCCCAAAGCGTCATCTACTTCAGAGGAATGAACCTAGACGAGTGGGTGGCTCCGATACCAGGCCTGCCGTGTTTCACTGGCTTGTAAGTGATGGAAAACTCACCCAGGTAGTGGCCAATCATCTCGGGCTGCAAGAGAGAAAGAGAAGGTGACTGTTGGGGAGGGCGAGCCGGGCTAGTGTGACAAGGTGCTGAGAGCCTAGAACAGGGACCTTGAGGAGCCTCCGAAGACAAGCTGGATTTCATGCCAAAGAGCCCCAGGCACCTCTCTCAGATGCCTGGCGCAGGTAGAGATGGGCCGGCCATTAGCAGCCAATGGGTCATACAATTCATTCAGCCCTCGTTCTGGTCCCAAATTCAGTGGAAGAGCAATGAGCACGTGCCAGCTTTCAGCCACTTCTGCTGCGACCGAGCTCCGAGTGGCATGGGATTGCTGCAGCCGACTGAGGGCTCCCAAATCACCACAGCTGTCGAGACAGCCGCACAAACGTTTCTGGGGAGTGTGAGAGAACGTTCCCAAGTCTCTGCGCTCATAGAAAGCTGCCTGCGTGAACTGACACACTGCATCCACAGGCTCCAACACCAGCATGAATTTTTTTAGCCCAAGCCAGTCTCAAATCTTCCTCTTCACCACATTCAAACACACCCCTCCTTCCCCCTTCCCAGGCAGCACTGCGGCCTCTCATATCAGACTCCGTCTACGCTCCCGACTTCTCTGCTTCCCGGCTGGGTCTGTCTGGGTGCAATCCCTGGCATACCCACGTATGCCAGCAAAGCTTGTTTTGTCTGGGGTGGGCTAATACCACTTTGTATTAGTTGCGTCCACACTAGGAGCCCTTGGCTGGCAAAGCATTCCAAGCTAACTAGGATGGAAAAGAACTCCTGGTGTAAACTCGACTTGAGCAATGCTTAGGAAAGTACAATCCACACTGACATATGGCCGAAGATGACGGGCAAAGTAGGGATGTAAAACCCCAGTTAATTGGTTATCTGGTTAGACAAATTATTTAATCCGCTAACCAATTAAAAGGAAGCAAATGGGCAGCTCCAACATCCGATGGGTGAACCTTAACCGGTGAGCCTCATCCGTTAAGGGTGAGACTTACCAGTTAACCCTTCATATCCCTACTACAAATGTCTGAGAGACAGCTGAGTTAGTAGCCTGCGTGTCTCCCACCCATTTCATTTCTTTTAAAAAAATCACCCCCCAGAATACAACTCAAGCGTTCCCCCATCAGCGTGCCCCAGCAGGTAAATCTCCCTTAAGCACCTGAAGGGGGTTTCAGGCTGACTCAGATTTCAACCCCAAAGCAGGTCGGCAAGTTGTTTAAAGCCGTCTTGTAACACCAGAGCGCGTCACATAGCACCCGCTGGCTACTTCACCTCCCGTGAGCCCTGCAAGGCGGATTTCTCCACGCAGCACGGCACCCTGGCTCTGTAACTGAACCCTAGCTCTGCCACCACCAGGCATGCAAAAGTAGGGGAAAGGGGGTGCGGTGGGCCTGCCCCCAAGGTGCGTCTACACTGCAAGCTGCAGTATGTTCTGAACACCCACCAGCTAACCAAGTTAGGAACAAACTTTTTATTGCTCTGCGGAAGATCCTTATTCACCATTTCTCCCAACTACCTCCCTGGTACAGCGCAGCCGTCTACAATACCAATTCCTTCACAGAATTAGCAGAGGGCGAGCCACCTCCTGCACATCTTTGGCCCAGGGCATACGGGGAGGGGAGTTGGGGGGAGCAGCAGATGTCACCTCATGCTAACAAAATGTTGATTAAAAAAGGGCTCCCGCAACAATCTTTCCTAGGTGTGAAAGGCTCAGGTACAAAGACACTGCTCCAGAGACAGAACAAGCCACTGCTCCGACTGGATCCACAACTTACAGAGCAAATGGCTTAACACTTGCACAATCAATGCCGTGCAGGAATATTCGTGTGTAGCGGGGACAGGGCCTACACACGCAGGAGAAGTTTCTGCTGGTATCAGAATCCTGGTCAGTCAGTTAACTAAAGCAAGCTCTGGTCTGCAAGATGTGCAGGCTCCCCACGGACAACGGCTGCTCCGGAATCCGGAATAGTCCCTACCTGCGGGATGTCCGGGCCTGCCACAGACAGAGGCTGCTCCGGAATCCGGAATAGTCCCTACCTGCAGTGTGTCTGGGCCTGCTGCGGACAGAGGCTGCTCCAGACAAGAGCAACCCCTGTCTGCTGGACACTTCTCCAGCCCCCACCTGTTACCGGTTAACTGGAGACACCCGTATAGCTTCTCCCAACCCTAGAACCAGGCAGTATTTAAACCCTTCACGGCTCACCTTGATTTCCACCTGGTTGAAGGTCTTGCCGTTGTACACGCCGACCATGCTGCCCACCATCTCGGGGAGGATGATCATGTCGCGCAGGTGAGTTTTGACCACCTCCGGCTTTTCCATGGGAGGGGCCTCCTTTTTGGCCTTGCGAAGGCGCTTCAGGAGGGAATGCTGCTTGCGCCGCAGGCCCCGGTTGAGACGCCTGCGCTGGCGAGCGCTGTACAGCTGCATCAGCTGCTCGCTGCAACAACACAGAGCAGATCAGCCAATGACGCGGCAGCTTCCGCGTAGCAGCTGGATTCGGCGAGGAAAGGCACAACACACCAGACCTGGCGGTAAGACCCCATGGGTGTCTCTGCCAATTGCGGGAGGGGCAGAATTACCCTTCGTTTACCACCAGGAAAGAGCCAGGAATTAGTTTAGTACTGCCGAGGACGTTCTAGTGAGAGGCAGAATCGCGTACTGATTATTAATCACGTCTGTTGTGGTACTGCCTACAGGTCAAGAGCTGTGCTAGGCTCTGTACAAACCACAATAGTAGATGATCGTTGCCCCAAAGCGCTTACAATCCAAATAGAAAAGACAGCCCGAACTCAGCCACAAGCAGAGTAAACAATGTGGCGTCAAGGTCATGTCAGTGACAGCTGAGGGATGGTTTACTGAGAAGGGGGTGAGGGAGGCTGAAGCAGAGGCGAAGGAAAGAGGGGGCAGGCATGGAGCAAAGCTGAGGCCAAGAGGTTGAGGGGATGGAACAAGCAGCCAATCAATGCAAGGCACAGGAAAGTCCTGAGAAACAGAAGCATAATTTTTTGACTGGTCCCTGCTCTCACAAGCTGGTGTCTGACTCCTCTCCGTAGCCATCCCCCAGCACCCTCAGAGTTAGGGAGTCCCCTGCACAATTTTGAACCCAGGAACGCTAAGAAATGGCTCCTGCTTGCACCCCCTCTTCCCACATTCTCTTATCCCTTAATTCTGGGCCACGTGACGCAAATGAACATGTTAGATTCATCGGAACGCTCAAAGTGGCTGACGACAAAACACCGCTTCAGGTCACTGAACCCAAAGATTCCAGCTCACACTGCTGATGCTAATGGATTAACCCGAAATTAAGTCTGCGGGAGAAAGGCGGACAGTATTTTTGTTTTACAGGCAGAGAAACTAAACAAGGCATGGGACTTGTTCTAAGGTTTTTGCCTGAGTGAACAGCAAAAAGCTGTTCCAGCCAAATTAAGGAAGTAGTTTAATCTTAATGGATACTTGTCTTAGAATATGATCCACTAAACGTCAAGAGGTGAGAAAAAAATCTTAATACAGTCGGCCCCAAATCACCTCATATTCCTGACATAAGAGTGTCTCAAGCAAGGAGAAAAATTGTTCTCCTTGGCCTCTGAGGATATGACAAGAAACTGCAGCTGAAATTGCAGCAAGGGAGGTTTAGGTTGGACATCAGGAAAAACTTCCTCACTGTCGGGGTGGTGAAACACTGGAATAAATTGCCCAGGGGGATTGTGGAATCACTGGAGATTTAAGAGCAGGTTAGACAGACGTCTGTCAGGGATAGTCTAGGACAGTGCTTGGTCCTGCAGTGAGGGGAGGGGACTGGACTCGACCTCTCCCGGCCTCTTCCAGTCCTCATGTTCTAGGATTAAACCCAGCCCAGGAGTCACACAGCAAGGAACAGAATTTAGACATCAGCTTGAGTCCGGGTCCTGGGCTTTCCCCACCAGACCTGCCTTCATCTCTTACCACAGCCTCACAGCTCGCTTAGGTTAACCGGGGAGAAGGCTGCCAAAAGGGAACAGTTCTTACTAGGACATATCGAGCAGCTGATCCAGGTCAACCCCTCGGTAGGTGAATTTTCTAAAGGTTCGTTTCTTCTTCTGTTCGACCTCCGCCTGGATTGAAGGAACCAGAGGGGGGAGGGGGTGACAAAAACAACAGATGAGGCCACCAAATTCTAAAGGCATCTAAGCAGGCGCGACAGATCCCCCAACTAACTGGGCTGCTAAACAGCAAAGGGGGTGAAGCAGCCCAGTTATTGCTCGCCTGCTGTCGACATGTTACTGGGGGGAGAGAATGTGTATGGCAGTTCATTAGTCTCTGTAAAAGGGCCCTGAGGAACAGGTATAGATGCCGTGTGACATGATTCCTAACGAATCCGTTACTGAAACCCGTATCCAGGTTTCTTTCACACATGCGTGTGCACCTACGGTCTCAGAGAAGCCTCCACCTCAAGGGTGAAGCGCTCACATGGCTTAACTGGGCACCTCCATATTTACAGGAGGTTGGTCACTAGACATACCTGGAGCCGGGTTAACCTGAAGTACCAACAACCCTCTGCCAGCCGTCCACAGCCCCACATTAAGCACCATGCCAGCCCTACAACGCCACCCCCACCCCATACAACAGGTACACAACACAGCATCCCTTCCCTACGACCACCACGCTCCACATACTCTACACAGTCTCACAGCCCCAGCACCCAAGACACAGTGCTCCCTCAACACAGAGCCCCCCAAATCACAGTCTACAGCAACCTTCCCTACCACATCGTGCACACACCTACAGCAACCTCCCCCCACAGGCACTCACCTGCACCCCCAAAATACCCCATCACAACCCCTGTCCACATGACCCCCAATGTACTCTATTTTCCCCTTTTCCCCAATGCAGACCCCCCCACTTGCCCCATCTCCTCCCCCTAATGCACACCCCCACTCTCGCCCACATATCCCCCTTCTCCCCAATGCACCCTCCACTCGCCCCCATGTCTTCCCTCTTCCAATGTGCACTCCCACTAGCTCCAGTATCCTCCTCCCCCCCCAATACACACCCCCACTAGCCTCCATATCCTCCACCTCCCCCAATGCACCCTCCACTCGCCCCCCCCCGGGTCCCCCCTCATCCCCCCCCAATTCACCCTCCACTCGCCCCCCCCGGGTCCCCCCTCATCCCCCCCCCAATTCACCCTCCGCTCGCCCCCCCCGGTCCCCCCTCATCCCCCCCAATTCACCCTCCACTCGCCCCCCCCGGTCCCCCCCAATTCACCCTCCACTCGCCCCCCCCGGTCTCCCCTCATACCCCCCATGCACCCTCCACTCGGCCCCCCCCCCGGGTTTCCCCTCATCCCCCTCCCCCCCGGGTCTCCCCCCAACTTCCGGAGAAGACGGGAGTCTTCGCCCCCCGCCGCAGGCCAGGCCCAGCCTAGCTGCCCCCATATGGCCCCAAGCAGGCAGGGGGCAGCGCCCCACAGGGGTACCAGGCCCCGGAGACCCGGCCGAGCCGGCCCCGAAGCGGATGGAGCCGGATTAAGGGCCCCGGCCCATGCCGCTCTCACCCACCATCTTGGCCGCGTCTCCTCGAAAAGGGCTGATCTCGTTCGGGCCGCGCCTGATATCGCGAGAGCAGGGCACGGGTCAGGCCCCGCCCCCTACTGCTTCACCGGAGCGTTTCCGCCCTCACTGAGATTTAAAGGGGCCGACACTGCCAAAAAATGGGAGAAGGAAGGATGTGAGTCTCACCCATTCCTGCTCGCACAGCATGGGGCTGAAGGAGCTACTTGGCTCACCTACCCCTTCCTAGGGCACCACATCTTCCCACCCCTCTCACCCAGGCGAGGTCTCACTTGCACCAGCCCCCCCATTGCCCCCTGCCTCCAACTCCCCTTCCCTTCCCTCCCCTTATTCCTAGGTTTGCCAACACGAGGGCAAACGGGTGTAGCACCTCTGCCCCACTCTTCCTCCTGATATTAATTTATACTCCCCCCCCCCCCAAAAATATTTCTTGCTGCTTTTTGCTGCACTCAGCACACAGGAAAAAGAAGGGACTGTTGGTAGCCTCATTTATTCCCTCCCTCCTGCTCCAGGCACTCTCAGCTCAGTCCCCTCTGGGTGCCCACCTAGCGCACAGCCCCCAGCTAGGCACTTACCAAGGATACCCCCTATTACATAGAGCTTTGTGTTCTAGACCCAGCTGCCAAACACCTGAGCAAAGACATACCCAAAGGTCAGGTTTCCTAATAAAAATGTTCCTCCAAAACCAGCTTTGGAGCCTCTCTCTCACTTACAGGGTTTGGAGCATCTCCAGCCTGCTACTCTTGTGACTCATACATGAGCATTAGGCCATGATGCAGCAGACAAATTCTGGCTCTGTTCTTAGCACGGGTTGATTCAGCATTTCTGTTGCTGGGCAGAGTTGCACTGCACCCAAATTTAAGGGTTTATTAAACAAAACCTGCCCAGCCATTCAAAGCATTTCCCTGCCAGGTTGCAATGCGAAACAGCTGAAGTGCAGGAGAACCAGAAAGCCAAGCTGGTCTAGAAATCCAATGTATCCTATCAAGCTTGCACATACAAAGCAGCAGAAAACAGATGAAAAGCATAAAAAAAAGAAGAGTTAAGATATCAATTATTCAACCCCTGGTTGCAGCCTATTACAACAGCGCAACATGAGTGTACAATGCTTCCAAGTCAGACCAGTTTTTCCCTAACGTCCAACCTAAATCTTCCATGCTAAATTGCGTCAAGGGAGGCTTAGGTTGGAGATTAGGAAAAACTTCCTGTCAAGGTGGTTAAGCACTGGAATAAAATTGCTGGGGAGTGTGGTGGTGGTGGTGGGGTGTGTGTCGTGGAGTATCAATCATTAGAGACAATTAAGAGCAGGTTAGAGAAACACCTATTAGGGATGGTGCAGATGGCTCAGTCCTGCCATGAGTGCTAGTTGTCCTTTCAAGATCCCCCTATAGTCCAATGATTCTATTTTAAACTCTTTGCTCTGGTTTAAATGACCAAATGTAACATCCAACCATTCTGAACTGGAAGCATTTCACCTTCTTTGTACCAGACTAACAGCGAATTGAGATGTGACATTTTTACTAAATTCCAGTAATTGGTTGAAGTTAAAATAGGAAAGGAAATCTTATTCACCGACAGTAATCCATAGGTGAGACTTTGAGAAGGGACTAATCACACACCTTAAAACACATCTGAATTTCTGGAAGTGTCTGGCAACCCCTCTGAAATCTCCCACCCTTGTGAAGGATCTCAAACTGGACATCCAAAATCATGAGTCCCTCTTGAAAATTTAGGCCTCCAAAGCTTTTCTTTATAGAGGACAAGGAGAGCTAATGTAGGTCACAGAATACCTGACTGACTGGTCATTAGAGGTGCATTCAAATTCAAACTATTTAGAGCTACTTCTGCACTCTCTCCACCCCAGCCTGGCAGTGGAATGTGAGCACAGATTGCTGGCCATAAGGCAGGTTTTGCTTTAAGCTTCCCGGTTCATCTTCTGCTTGTGCCTGCTGTGCTGCTGAGGTGGCATTGGTGACACTAATACAACAAGAGCACAGTGCCCCTGCAAGGTGTTTTCACTCCCCATTTAACTGTGATTGGACAATAAGAACTCCAGCTGTTTAACCTTTAGGGGCCATGCTTTAGCACTGAGAATCAGTGTACATCAATTTATCACAGAAACTCCTTTTCCAGCCCCAAGAACGGCTACCAATTTGCACAGAAACCTACTTCACATAGTCACTCCAGCTTTGCAAAGCTGGAGGCTCAGTAAGAGGGGGCTACAGCAGCCACTCTTCTCTGTAGAAGGCAAAAAATTGGTTAACCTCTCTCATACATTATTCATTGAGCTAGGATAGTCTGCTTCCACTGTGCATTTATCCTACTATTTAAAATTCCTTTAAAACATTTTTTGCTTGCCTCACCCATTTAAAAAGATGCTAGGCCTAACCCAGTTATCAAGAGCCAGGCTCAGTTAACAGAAGCAAGTGGACTCTTGATTCAGGGTCTAAGAGTATCAGAGGCAAACAATACAGTGTGGCAACCAAGCAGCAGTGCATGGGTGCAAGAAGCAGAAAGACAGAGTATTTACACAATGCAAAAAACAATGCAGAACTTGGCTTCATCATTTTAAAAGTTATAGTCAAGTGAGATGATGTTTGAGCCTCTCATTGTTATGCAAAAGAACGCAGAAGCCAGATAACCTCAAACACCACTTGAATATTAAAAATATATTAGTAAAAAGAATGTAGCCCTTCTGTGACTATCATGATTAGACATTGAAGGACAAGATCACAGGGTAACCTTAGCATCCAAATTACACCCCCACACCAGGGCTCACCACCTGATTTTCTTGAACTGTCTCCTCCCTATGTAAGTATCACAGTGTGTTATATTTGTATTGAGATTATAAGCATAACTCACAGGCAGGAGATAGCAGCAGAGACATGAAATGCTGCAAGTGAAACTTTCCAGGATTAACAGAATATTAACTTGTGTTCAGAGGCTTGTGCCTTTTTCAGTCTCTGCTATCCTTACTCACAGCCTTCCATAGATGTGCTGGTTATCTTTGCAGTACAACTCACCAGTGTAGGTGACAATGCTAAACACATGCTGGATACTAAACATGCAACAACAAGAGACACTGCCCTGGCTTGTGAGCGACACAATTAGCAGACAAAAGATGGCCGACCAAAGTGCATCAGGCAGCAGCTGAGAAGTGCTGGATTAGTTTTTAAGTTATTTCATTCTGTTTTAACACTAAGGTTTGTAGGCAGGACTTCACGGAGGCCATGTAAAATTAGGTTGGAAGGAGCTCTTGCAAATAGGAGGCTTTACTGAAGAAAAAAAGGCAAGGTGGAGGGGTGTCATTACTGGCCAAGTAGGAGGAAGGCAAGTGATGTGGGGCATTGAAGGTAAAAAAAAGCTTAAATTCAACAGAGGTTTAGGGAAGCTGGTGAAAGGGTTTGGAGAGGATCTGAGCGCAGTGAGAGTGGCTGGTGGAGGAGAAGATTTGTGGCAGTATCTTGCAGGTGGGGTGAAGCGTCATACAAACCTACAAGTTCACACTAAATGCAGTTTGCACACTGAACCACATATGAGCCCAGCACTGCGAGGGTGATACCTCAGTTCATTAGCTTCCTACGACCTGCCCCTGAAGCACTCTCTCAGATAAAGCTGCTAGAGCTCACATAGTGGATTAAATCCAAATCGGTTGCAAATTGCTCTCCCTGCTCAAACCAGCGTGAAGCTGATTCCAGAGGAATTATGAAGCAGAGGATTTTTCACAGAGCAGATCCTTAAGATGAAGAAGCAACACTACCAGGGACTTGTATGAGGGCACATGAGAAATTAAAAGACAGCCCAGGAGACAATATAGGAGGTGGATATAATCTTCACTTACTCCTTTATGTACTCTGACCTCATCTCTGAAAGTAAGAGCTTGCATATTTACATGCTACATTAGGATTTAAGATTACTTTTGCAGCCTGATAATCTTGAAATTGAACTCACCCTTAATGCCAGGCTAAAGCATAGCACCGATTTAGCATACTAATGTTCTGTAATGCATCAATTCCTGCTTAGAGTCATGTACATGTAAGACACTGAAGAGGTTTTCAGAGACTTGTAATCTTATATTGAGTCTTTCACCTGTAGATTACCAGTTCAAAGCCAACTCAGGCTGTTACAGAACTAAAGCTACTGAGATTCTTCAGAAGCCTATGAAATTAATGTAATGGTCTCAGTCCAGATCCTACATCAACGCAATCATACCACTTGTGTTAAGGGCTGAACCGGCATGACAAGAAGTGCTTTATGCTTTCACTTTTAGGCAGTCCTGGTTGAGGCGGGAGGGAGAGGAGAGAGGGAAGTGGGTTAGTGTGCACTACTGATCTACTCACAGGGACTTCTTTTCCAGGGATGCCAATCTAGCAACTTTCGTGAGAACCCAAATTCATGTGGAAAAATGTGTAACAAAAAAATGAAGACAGGCTTGAATTTCTAATCCAAATGTACTTCTCTTTATTCAAACCAGGGGTAATCACTGGTTAGTGCAAAATGCACCTAAACCTTTTTTGCCTGAGGGAAATCTACATCTTAACAAGGCCTCCGTTAACCCCGAATGAAACCCACAGAGGATTTAAAGAGCTCGAAGCACAGATCTAAATGCTGTACTTCATAAGTGACTCTGTGCATCAACAAGTCTGCACCTGCCTTGTTACCCATTCTATACGGTCAGGTAACAAAAGCAAAATACACTCAGTAGATTTCTTCTTTTAACTCCCAGAGTTTCTGGACCAACTGCCCCACTACTATGTTAGAAGTAAAGGGGTTGAACTGACCATCACTTCCAATAGTGCTAACGGAAACCCTGTTTTAAATTAAAAAATAAGCCAGCATACATAGTAGAAAATTTCTCTTAAAAATTTCACAATCTGTAAATGTATATATTTTTCTTTAAACATAAAAGTTTACAATATACGGTAAAACAAAGGCTCAGGAAAAATAATTTCAAAAAAAGAAACCTGAAGTTTTGAATTAAAGCTGAAGACATTTTTAAAACCCTGTAGTTTGAACCAGTGACATTTTCTTTATTTGTGCTGATGGGTCAGAGAAAGGAATATATTTAAAACCTGCAGTCCAAACACCCACAGCTTTGCCTTCAAAAGCCATACCCCCTCCCAATTTCCCTCCCCCAATGTTGTTAGCTTTTTCCTCCATCAAGTATGTGATTGTCACAAGTTCAGAAGTCTAGGATTCCCAGGTTCAGCTGCTACCAGATATCCCACTGTGGACAGGATTCCCTGATAGCCAGCACGTGCTAGCGTCTGTAGGGGTGAAATCCTTGCACATTATGGTTCTGTCCTCGTCCAAAACCGCTTCCTCCTGCAGGTGGGCCACTTGATGGTGGCACTGAGGGGCCTCCATAGGAGGGGGGCTGCTGGCTGGGGTCGGAGAAACCTTGTCCAAAACCACTCAAATCTTGTCCATAACCTGGGAAAAGAGCAAAAGCTGCAATAAGCTTCTATTACAATCCACATGCTCAAAGGTAGAAGCACAGCATCAATTCAAAACTGATGCCACACACCAATGCACAGCCTTGTGAACACACAATGGTGTGTTGGTTTAATACCCAGATATAGTAGTCGCCTTTACATATGATCAAGTTATTTAGATTTACATGTAGAAAATACAAGTAACGATAAAAGGCACAGAGGAGAAGGGACTAAATGCATAACTGGAGATGGCGCTTTTCATTTTAGATCCAATCTTACCCATGCTGGTGGTGGCCAAAATGTTTTGCTATTGCTGTTCAGAGGCTTCTGTAAAGCGGGTTGGAGGGATCTGTTAGTCCATAACAGATAAGTGTTGGTATTGCAAAACTAGTATTCTGTCAGTTTCAGCAGAAGTAGAGAAGATTAATAGCTACTAGTTACTATAGCTGACATTTTTAACTGAAGAGTCAGTAAAAGACTGACTGCACAAAAAACTGAAAAAAAAATACAATTTCAATTTTCCATGTATGGCCAAATTTTCCTTTGCTGAAAAGACCCCCTGCTAAGGTAACTATAGGAAATTTAAAAAAGGAGTTGTCAGACCACAGATACATGAGAAACTGGTATTTTCTGAAATTAGCCAGTTAAAAATCAAGTTGGCAGTGTCCCTTTCAAAGGACTTGGTGACTGGACTCCCATCAACCCACAGACCAGATTTAGAAAGCTTGTTATTGCCACCACTGCATCCGTCATGTGGTTAGAAGGGAACTTCAGCTAATTGGCATAAAAATCCAACACGCTTCTCTGGTGTTAACTCACTGCCCAGAGCCAGATGATATAAGCAAATTGTGTGGCAAGTTTCTTCTCAAAGGAGGCTCAAAAGAACAGCAAAAGCTATTTTATCATCAGCTTCCCACACCACTTAAGCATGCAGCCCATCCTAATGTAGCAAAAACAGGATGCAACCAATTGGATGTTATATGGGAATAGCCATCCCTCCTGTACCCTTGCTATTCAATCCACTGCATCAGTCTAAATTCTTTTACTAGGCTTACTAGTTTTAGATCTAAAAGTGAGCCTCCCCTCTGTTAACTTGATGCTTATTTATTCTGTAAGTATCTTTTGGACAGGGTAACAACTAGTCTCCTTTCCCTAAAGAGACCTAAAGGAAACTACAGAACCAGGAGACTTCTACCTTCTAGTACAGCTTCCCACTGCCTTGTCAAAGAGGCTGTACATTCTATCCTGGGGCTGAGGTCAGAGATTTTGGTGTAACAGTTTTAGAGTAAGCAGGATGACAGAGGAGACAGAGACCCTTTCAATTTGGAGAAAAAAAAATCCCTAAATTCCTGGAAGCAAATGGATGTGAATAAATAGTACCTTATTAAATACGTTAGATTTCTTAACTATCTTTCTGGTGATTAAAATACAACTGTCAATCATTAAAGGCATCAGCATGAAATTCCACTATGCAAGACAGCTCTGATAAGAATCCAGTAATTATTCAGCAGATCTCAAACACTTTTTCTGCACAGAGTTAAAGCAGTGTTAACTCTGCTAATCCAAAGCAACAATCTCTTGGTATCCCTTCAGTATTTCAATTTCAAGCTCTGCCAGTCTCACAGGACCTAACTACCACTAATGAACCCAAAAAATGCCTTTTTCATGGGCTTCCCTGTTTGAAGATTTCTCAAGACACTAACTCAGCCATTTTTGACACAAAGATCAAGGGTGGGGTCTTGAGTAAAAACCACACTACCCTCACCAGCACTGTGGCTTGGTCATAAAGGAATCCAGCAATCAAACCAACAGCCAACCTTTTTTTTTTTGGGGGGGGGGGGGGGGGGGAAGAGGGAGGGGAGAGGGGGCTTTAGTGTACTTTCCTCCATTAAACTATCCCAGCTATTGGTCTGCACTGTCACTGCCCATAATGACACAGCTTTAGAGTGACCTGGTTTCGAAGTCAGTTGTGTCAACAGTAGCAGGGGATATTGCCTCTGTAGCTTAGGGTAGCTAAATAAAATTTGCTTACACAAGACAAACTAAGTCTTGCAGCTAGAACACATTTGGGAGGGAACAGCAGCACAGTCATATTCTAACACCACATTTTCTCTTAGGCCAACTAATAGATATTTAAACTAGATTATCCTTGGACTGTAAAAAGCAAACATTTCCAAGACACAATACTTATCTCACCCACCCTTAAAGAAAAGAGACCACGAAAGAAACAAAAGTTAATTTCCCAAATGCAGATAAAGTAAGAGCATTGGTTGTAAATAGGCTCCACCTACCTAGGATATATCACTGCTCAGCCTGACCATAAGAGTGTAAACAAAGTATTGGCGCGTAGCCTGAAGGGTCTTGAGAATAGGTACCCAGCCCTAGTAAGAAATGAGGAGACCAGGGTGACTAACCCCAAGGCAGCCCTGTACAGAGATATAATTTTTGGGGGGTGAGGGAGACACACCCTTGTTAGTTTAATTTACTAAAGTGTTTACATTTATCCCAGCTGTAAACATAGCAGCATTTATGATGCTGGGATGCTAAGATGAATCTGCAAATGCCAAAAAGATTAAATACTTAGATGGCTTTTTAAAGTCTATAAACTCTATGCATTTAAGTGAAAATACAAAAAACTTGTTAACTGCCTTTTGTATACCAATGCTGCTAGCTGTATTATTGACATACGAAGTTCCAAAGAACTTAAGAGGTTAAAAAGATCTTAAATATAGCTTTATAAACACGTGGAAGAGGTTATTGACTTGGGTGGTAATACACTAAGTTGAATACTTATATATAAAAATAAATTTGTTAGTCTCTAAGGTGCCACAGGACCCATTTTTGCAGACACAGACTAACACAGCTACCCCTCAGACTTGAATATTTCCATCCCTGCGTACATACATTGTGAGTGCAGTATTGTAAAGTAGTTTGTTTTCTGGCATGAATTCTGGGGGTGGAAGAGACTAACCTACTAATGCATTTAACATTATCTGACCTCCTTTCTCCTCTAAAAAAAAAATCTATTAACCTGTAAGGACGAAACCACCAGCATTTCAGATATTCCTGGGGGGCAGAGGAGGGGCGGGAATGGTTCCCAAGATGTATACAAAGATGCAGCTGGTACTACATACTCCTTACATCAGACAACCCAACTACCCCTCACCGAATTGTTTTGAAAATTAGTCAGCCAAACTGAGTGATGATTTTTAAAATGATAACTGAATGTTTCTACATAGAAATCTTGCAATAGGAACTTTAGGGTCAAGTTCCAGGTATGGAAAGTTCATATATAATCAAATTATGCCTTCGCTGTTTTGATCCATTTTAATTATTGGTATTAAAGCTACCAAGACAGAAAGAAATTTTCGTGCATCAGTTTTTATTCTGTTCACTAAATGTTTCCCCTCATGCACAAGAGAGGCATGTTTCTGGGAGGACAAAAAAACCTTCCACCAAAGTCAAATTGGGGCAATTTTCAATCCCAGCTATTGTATCTAGGACACAAGCTTAAGAACATATCTAACCAAACCCACTATAACTCTAACATCCTCACCTTATGCATGTCAAGAACAAATGAAAGTCTGATCTCCTCCTATTAGGAAATCTTATACTTTGGATTTTCTGTAGTCCAAAAAATATCTGTTCAAAGAACTTTAAGAAATGGACATTTCACATTAGCAGCTTCCACAGGTATTTTACACAGAACTGGAAGAGCATGCATAAACACAGGGGGAAAGCGGGTAAAATGCAGGGACCATTCTTGAGTCTTAGGCTCATCTTGTGTAGTATGCTGCCTTCAGGAGTTAACAATGGCCAATAGTCAAAGAAGGCACAGCCACCCACCCAGTTAACTGGTCAATGCTCTCATGGAAAGCTTGGGTGCAAAGATAAAGTGAAAGAACTCCTTCCTTAGCTCCACAATTAGTCATCTTTACCAGTAGCACAAGAATTTGACTTATATTTTCATCTTGCTATAGCTTACCTAGTAATTGTTCTTTATCATGCAGCAGTGAGCTCCAGAGACTAAGTATCTGTTTTTGTTTTAAATTAGCTGAGTTAGTTTCAACAAGTCTTATGGAACAGGTACAAAATGAGCATGCAGGTCAGATTTTGCCATACTCTTTATTTTGGCTCAGTCAATTCCCTTGTTATGCTAAAGTAATTAGTTACTACTTCTAAGTACCACTATTCTCCATTCTGAGCTCCACCCTCTTATGCAAATCTCATCACTCAACCATTTTCAGTGCACTTTTCATAGTGCTGTGTGTCAATTCTAGTGCATCTTCCTTGAGGCAAGGTTGCCAAAATTCCCTTTGACTGATACCCTGTTAACCAAAGACAGTTCAACAGAAAAGGAAGAACTACTGAGCATACCTTGCAGTGTGAAA
Organism: Pelodiscus sinensis; assembly: GCF_049634645.1. Taxonomy (NCBI): domain Eukaryota; kingdom Metazoa; phylum Chordata; order Testudines; family Trionychidae; genus Pelodiscus; species Pelodiscus sinensis. The sequence continues at coordinate 17,340,223 of NC_134729.1, read as the reverse complement.
TTGCTATTAGCCAGGCTGAGTAGGAATGGTGTCCCTAGCATCTGTTTGTCTGTAAATGGGTGACAGGAGAGGGATCATGTGATGATTACCTTTTTGGTTCTCTCCCTTTGGATCATCTGGCATTAGCCACTGTCAGCAGACAGGATACTGGGCTAGATGGATCTTTTGGTCTGACCCAGTATGGCCGTTCTTATGTGAGCTGAACAAAAAAGGGTTTAAATCTGAGCATTTGGGGGAATGCAAGTGGCGATCTATCCCACCACTGCAAAAATCTCTAGAGAGCCAGATAATGGGCAATACTTAAGGCAGGGTGGGAAAGAAACAATATTGTGATATCAGATTATGTTTTGGGGACCCTTTGGCACTCCCACCATTAGTACAAATGCTGTCAGCATTAATGCACTGCTTCTGGAAACTCTGATTTTTCACTAAATCATTATGAATAAAAGGAAAGAAGAACCTGTGGGCTGAGAGGAAAGGTTGCCACTCTGAGTGTATTTTATACACTGTTACTTACCAAACTGGCTATAAGGGAATTCTGGCTGAGCAGTTGGGGGTTTGCTCATGTCCTGAGTTGCCTGAGATGGTGGTGGTGGTGGCGGGAAAGCTAGTGGTGTTGCCCCAGGAGTAGCAGGTGGAGGGGGTACTCCAGGAGGGGCAAACTGGTCAGGTGGAGGAGGTGGAGCACCATATCCAAAACCTGATAAATAAGAGACAGAGCATAGAGTCTGTGACAAGAGACCAAAAGCACTTTGACTTTTCATCTGGCTTCAAAGTAATTTAACATTTTGTTGTTAAACCCTTTATAATGTGTCTATAGAAGAGATTATTTGTTGCCTGCAGCTGACCTAAAGGGACTGATTTAATCATTTTTACAGTTATCTTATTCACAACTAAAGACATTTAAGAGATGCCTCAGATACCAAAAGGCACATTGTGGGAGCAGGGAAAGGCATGGCGAGTGATCCCCCCAAATGCCTTTCATCCATCCAAATAACGTTGTCAAAAGCTTCAGGCTGAAAAATCTTGGGCAGGCTGCTTCCTCAAAGCACAAGAATTAGAACAGGTGTATAATGCTGGTCAAGAAACTCTGGATAATTAATGGAACCTTTCTTCCAGTTTTAACCCAATTGTGCACAGAAATTTCAAAGGAGCATAAAGTTAGGCATCCAAATCCCATTTACATTCCAAGAGAGTTTAGGATAGGCTAACATTTTCAAGGGAGCCTGTCTCTCTAGTAATACTGCATGTTGAAGACTAGTTTGAATCTCACTTCTTAAAAGGATAGGTCAAAAGTAAAATAAAACACGGACAAATGGAGAGGTTATAGTATTTCTGAATATCACTTGTATGGTCAGAATTGATGGATTAAAAAAACTAAAATCTGATTTCTGTTTACAGTACAGAAATATCTGAGTGGATCCACAGGTGGAACAAATGTGAAAGATTCCAGTGTTTTATGCCTTTCTGTGAATTCAAAGGCAGAACAGAAGTGAGTAAAACCCAATCTTACATTCAACAGCACATCACTGGTTCGAGACTCACGGAGGACACTTACTAAATGGTGGAGGGGTCCCATAGCCCTGTGGGAACCCTTGTGGAGGTGGGAATCCTCCTGGAGGTGTAGAAACTATGTATGAGGTAAAAGGTGGTGGCGGAGGTGGTGCTCCTCTTCCTGGAGGAGGTGGTCCATACCCACCTACAAAATCCAATACAGAGTTGTGAGAACAAGTGGCACTTCAACTAAACATAGCAAAAACAAGTCAAACTTAGTGCAAACCGTACAAAGAGTTGTTAGTGTTTTGGAAACAAACTCCGAAAAACCCTTATCCTGTCTCTGGATGCAGATTTTGGGATATGCTCAGAGAACTGACTGTAAATAACTCTACAGTTCTCTTTGTATTTAATTTCTTGATGGCCAGTATTGGCCATTATCAGCAAGGAGGTGTATTCTAACTCCCAACACTAAACAGAACTGTCAGCCCCTTGTTTTTTCCACTACAAACTCAGAGGTCAAGTTTTAAAACCAGATTAGAAGTACTACACTTGAGAAATTTACATCCGCCATATATTCTCACTGAAAATCAATTTGCATCTGCTCTAACAGTTGGCCTTACAATACACTAAACAATCAAACTTTTGTAAGCTACTTACCAATTGCCTGTCCAGTTGGTAGCCACATTCCTAAAACAATGAAACAGAAGGATAGTTTATCCACTTGCGTACCGGAACTGATCTATTAAAAACAGCATATAATGCAACTCTGAAAACTCAGTGTTTACATCAATTAAAGAGCTAATGCAAGAAGTGCTCAGGAGTCTCAAAACCCAAATTACACTCAACATTCAGAGCACATTCAAGCATTAAATGACATTTCACAACATTGTTTAAGACGACTAAGGATTGCAAAGGCGAAGGCATAGATATGAGGTGTTTCAAATATAAAGCTAATAAGGTGTACCATTCAACTATTTGAAGTGCAACCTCATTTTATATTTACTTCAGTGTCAAATACATTCAACTTTCTACTTTCAGTTTTGCATTTAATCCCTCCCACAAACTAGTATAATGATACCTTTCCCTGCAAATAACCAAGATGAAAGTGATCTAGTTTCTCAATCTGAGGTTTGCAGAGTAGCAAATCCATGCAGACCATCAAAGTCACAGCTGCAGCTTTCAAGTTAATAAGCACCATGGGGAAACAGTAAGCCCTCCTCTGGGGGGCATAATGGACGAGGTGACACCACTCCCTTTCCCAATGGTAGTCACTTCTCAGATCTGAGAAAGGCAGGCTGTATATTCTGTTAGATGGCACTCAATCATGCCATCTAATTTCTTCAGGTTAACGAAACATTCTTTCGATGAATTCAACATGTTTGTGTTCCAAAATCTTGGGGTTTTTAATGGCATTCAAAACTAAAACAAAGGGCTCAATCAAGAAAAGTACATGCATGAAGTGCTCCCCTGCATCACCACTGGCAACTAACCACAGAGCTGCTTGTTACTTTTCCAAGCTACACTAAGTAATGAAATACTAAAAAGACACAAGACCGCTTGTTTTCATTTCATATTTCATCTGTAATTTCTCTTGAAACTCATTTCAGACATCTCATCTTTGAAAATCTATGTTCCATAAGTATATTTAATCAGGGTCCCATGCCACCCACATTCCCACAGTTGTGGCATCATGACAGTCTCCCCATGATACAAAACATGCTGATTTGGTATTTCCGCTCCCCACACAAGAACCAATGACAGCAAAACCCCCACTTAAACAGACCGGGGGATGTTGAAGAAACAGAATTTGTGCTAGCAAGACCCACTGATTTCTGCAGCATGCCACTAAAACCAAACAATGAGGGAAACAGATGTAGAGTACTCTGGACTGTCTTATGTCGCTGCATAGATGGCGTCACTCAACTTGGAAATGGCTGTGTCACTAGTGAGATGCTACCTTCTGAAAGAATAATGCAAGTTGTATGTGGTCTATAACAAAACCATGGGTAGTGGCAGACACTTTGGTTTTAGTTTTAAGGAAAGCAGGAACCACACCTGGGACTCTGGTGCTCTGAAGGCCCCAAAAGAAAATTTACCTTGAGGGCTATATCCTTGTTGCCAGGTAGGAGGGGGCTGACCTGCCCAGCCATTGGCAGCACTTGGCATGATCCGGCTTCCCCACTGGCTGGCACCTGGTGGCCCTGGAGTTTGGCTTTTACTATCACGAGGTTCTGCACGTTTTACCTCCACCTAAACAAACAGAATAGCCATTCAGGAGACGATGTAGGTTAGTACACCCCCCTTCCCTTCACACACACCCTTAATTACACTTAAGACTACACTTAGCACTTATGACTTATGTCTAAATACTTAATTATAAAACTAATTAGGCCAGTAATTTAAAAAATGTTTCTCAGGTACAATAGATGCAAGTCCTATATCAACATATTTTAAAGCAAAACATGTCCTACAAACCATTTCTGTTGCATTATATTAATTAGTGATTTGCTTGCTTATCTTAAAGCAGCAGTACCCTCTTACAATGAATGGCTCTTCGCTAAAAATTTATAGGCCCAAACTTAACAGCCTTTAGAATATTTTTGAATGTTCACTGTGACATTTAAAAAGAAAAACATTTTTAGTAAAGATCTTTCCACAAGCAAAGAGTCTGCTCTGAAAAAGGATACTAATGCTTTAACATTCAAGAATGATTGGGGTTCATTTGGAAGTTACAAGTTTAAACCCACCCCATGTACCTGCAATTTCAGCTCTGTTCATACCTGAGAAACACACATTTGTTTGTTTGGGTTTTTTACTTAGGTTTTATTTAAAAGTCTAATGGAAGATAAAGACTTACCTTCCCCAGGCTAACGCTTAAAGAATCTCATAACTCAAACAATGTCAGAGGGAATGGATGTGATAAGAGAATCTTACATTACATCTAACAAAAAAGTAAACAAACATGCAAGTAATAAAAATGGACAATTGAGTCAATAAGAAGCAAATCTTCATACTGTGTTAAGTCAGTGACAAAAACCTTCCTGTTTTAAAAAGTGTTAATAAGACTTAGTGCTTAACTTATTTCATTTAAAGATTAAATGTCTTAGGGCCCCAAATGCCTCTGACCTACTTAATAAGCTCCACATTCAACATAAACCTCTCCCAAAATTTTTTTAAAAAGCCAGTTTCTGATTAAGAGAGACTCAGCATGCATGTATGCTGAATTAAAAAGTCTTTTTTATTTTATGATTAATGTTAATGGGTGCCAGAGTACAAAGAAAATAAATCTCAGTCACTAATGGGCCTGAGTAGTATAGAAAATAAAGTATTCAGAATTCTTCCTGATCTGTCTTCAAACCATTCATGTTAGAGAACAAACAGGAAATTGGCACAGCACAAGGACAAAGGCCTCCCTCCTTCCCTTCTTCTGAAGATGCCCCAAGGACATTATACATGAGAGTAACCAAACCTCTGTCAGCTGAAGGCCCTGCTACAGAGGAACCAAGGGAATTTCTCAAAGAACTCAAATTAATGAGTCTGAACTCATTTTCCTGAGGGGAATTCAGTTGTTGCTTACAAAAGCAAAGTCCTGATTGTGATTTTAAATTTTTACTTTTAGTAACAGCACACAGATGCAGATTCACGTCAGCAATGCATTTTTAATTATAAAAAGGAGTATTTTGAAATCTTGAAGCATTTATTAATAATCAATGACAGGGTGGAGCCAATGTTACATTTATCTAAATGGCAGAATTTCACTAACCTGCAAACTGGTATTTGGAAGTGAGAGACTCCTAAACTGGAGATTGGGACAACCTACTGCAAACCAACTTTACGATCACGATGAGAATTCCAGACCTGCTTATGGCCAAAGCTATAAACATTCACAAGAGGCAGAATTGCCTAGGTTTCTTTCATACAACCAGGGAGAATATTGCATATATTTGTGCACATTTTAGACCCAGAAAATCATTTAATCTCTGATACTGAGCCTGTTCAGGAACCACAATATAACAGAGGCCTAATGTGGCACTAGGAATGAGTAGCAACTGATTGAAAAACTTCAAGGATTGTTCACGTAAAAGATGGTGACACTTTAGACTTACAGGGGGCTCTCCACAGACTTGCAGTACCATACAAAAATAACTGTGGCATTCCTTGGCTCTTCACCTTGAAATCTGTGATTGAATTTACCATATTTTCCGGCGTATAAGGCGACTGGGCGTATAAGACGACCCCCTAATTTTCTAGTTAAAACATAGGTTTTGGCCTATATTCGCCGTATAAGACTACACCCCCTTCCGAGGCAACACCATTTAATAACATCAGATTTGATTTAAATAATTTTAATTAAAATGGGTTTGACTTACCGGTACTTAAAATCCTTCAAAATACTGTAGCTTCGGCTACATACAGAATGTCCCTGTGCTGATACTGTATGTACCGCGCTGAGCCAATCCCGGCAAGCGGTGTATTCTATTAATGCATACAAAGCCTGCTCGGATTGGCTGAGTCAGAGAGGCGTACTATTACAACCTTTGCCAATCCGAGCAGGCTTTGTATGCATTAATAGAATACACCACTTGCCGGGATTGGCTCAGTGCGGTACATACAGTATCAGCACAGGGACGTTCTGTATGTAGCCGAAGCTACAGTATGTTTATACCCGGCGTATAAGACGACCCCCGATTTTTGGGGGATATTTTTTAGTATAAAAAGTCTTATACGCCGGAAAATACGGTATGTAGTTCTTCCAAAGTTTAAAGGAATTTCAGTGAAAAGGCAATGGATGCACAAAGGGTACCACAAATAATCAATCCTCTGATTCTGCATGGACACATAACTTTATTCATGTGAGTAGCTGCATTGATTCAAATGAGATTACTCAACCATTCACAGTAAGAAAGTTATACATGATCCCCCTTCCAAGTCAAAAGTGTATTCATGTAGACTAATCATTTGTATTAATTGATAAACCATTCTTTTGCTTAATGTACCTGTGGTTGCAGTGTATAGAAATAATAGGACATTAACTCTTTAAATAGTTAAAAACAATGACTTTTTAAAGCACCATATAAAGCTGCAATATATTCAATTTTACCAGATTTTCCTCTGCTTCATTTTCAACTTCCTCTTTAGAAGCTGTGATGTTCATAATATAAACTAAGATTTAGGAATTTCTCTCAGGAACTACTTCATTTTACTTTTACATTTTCCATGGGTGAATTTTAATGTTCACAGTTGATTAATACAATCAAAAGAAGTAGAAAGACAGAATCCCTCACCTATCAAACCTCCTTGTGCTGACAACACAGTATGAAGATGAAACAACCAGAGGTCACTTAACTGCCTTGTGGTTAAATACTATATAGAATATGTGGGTTTGTATCAAAGTTTCACAGTAAGTGACCCAATTTTTAAAAAACCAATCCTTCACGATGTTTTATGGTCCTTTTTTTGTTGTTTAAAGTTTAGGATTATAAAGGCAGATTCCCTCAAAGTACCTCAAAATTTGAATATTAAATTTACATCTGAAGGAGAGGTATGTTAAACCGAGCCTTAGCCAGCTCAGAGATTTCACTGGGATCTCGATTTACAAACATATGAGAATTACAACTCTCTCATATACCTGCTGCTGAAAAAGGAAAACCTTGAACAGTCATCTAGCAGTGCATAAATCAGGTCTATTCATATAGTCAGTTAATTCAGATATAAATTCTGTTCAAATGGAGCAGCTGAATGGTCAAAGGCTCATCTGAAATGTTTAAATAACTTACACAAACCCCCAGGCCTTCAAGGTCTGTTTACTTCCCATAGGGTAGGCAAGTTTAGGAGAGGTTTCCCTCATATCCATTAGCTTATGCAAACTCAAGGGACTTTCCCCATCATCATGGACAAAGCCCTGAATTTGTATTTTCCTTCAACCTTTCAGGATCTCTCCTGCTTAAATCAAAATTACTGATTCTATTTCACCAGTGAAATTGCCAATTGCCCAAGACTTGGTTTTGTCTTAAGGTAAAATAAAACTACAACTACACACTTTTTTGCCCATGATGTCGTGAAAATGCATGTTGACAGCCTGGTCCACTGATTGTTCGTCCTCGAAAGTAATAAATCCAAAACCTAGCCAACGACGAAGAGTGAATCAAGGTAGCAGGGTGTTGTGACACAAAACAGGATGATGAACAGTATTAGGGGCGGACCAAGGGTTCAAGCAGGGGCTTCAGATAACCAAGACATGTGTTACGAAGTTCTCAAAAAAAGTCAGTCTTCTGAGTAAACTGAAGTGTGTACTTTTTATATTATAAGTTATCAGGCAATTAATGCCTCAACTTTGTTTCATACATGCAACATTACAAACCAAAACAATTAAATCATTGTTTAGTTTCTTGTATCTAATCCATCCACTAAAAGGGTGGAGAGAAACACTAGCACAATCCTAAAAGTTACTGTACCACATCGTCTAAAAACAATGTTTGTGGAACAGCAGGTTAAAATAAGGCAGCTTTGCTCTTATCCTCGATCCAAAATATTCCTAGGATTAAGAACCTATATAAAACCTACACTTATCACAGTTACCAACTCTGCAAAATAATCCCCCTCCAATTATTGTGTTTGTGTGGGTGGATGGGTGTGGTGTTATTTTCTTTCTTGGGAAACAGTACAAATTTAAAGGAAATAATTTTTGAAATGTAGCTGATAAAGCATGAGAATTTTTACCACTCCATGGATGAATGATAAGCTTCAGAAACTAATAGCCTAGGTCAGAGATTCTCAAACTTTGTACATCTTAATAGCAAGAGCACTTAATGGACATCACCCCTTCCAATCATAACTCTCCTGTGCCAAATATAGCAGTTGCCTACACAAACTAAACATATATAGCTGTTTAAAATAACACATTTTGCCTTAAAAAATACTTACGTCACCTGCACGTCATTTCACTTCTGCCTAATCTTTCTGTTGCTAGCTCTTCCCCTTGGTGCTTAGTTCCCCTCTTTTTCAAGCTCAGTATAAGCTCCCCAGTAGCCCTTTTCCCTGCACATCCCTACCATTGGTACTCTTGGTTCCTGAGGGTGACTCATTTCCTCTTATCTATAGCAGCAACTCCTAATGGAGCAACTCCACTTGGTTCTCCTAGCATCCAGTTGCTTTTATAGGTAGCTAGGTTCCAATGCCCATAGAAGCAGCTGGAAAGGAGACTGCACCTGCATCATGTGATCTAGGAGCTCTCTGCAGTCACAGTTTGAGAACCACTGCGCTTAGGCTGTAGCTGCTGACACTGCCTAGAAAGTGGCAAAGTAGTGGTTAATTTCACAGAGCATTAAGGCTGAGTCATGCCATCAACCACTCACTGCTGGTGGAATAACCAAATCCCAGGAAAGGTAAGAACACATGCAGTATATAACAGTTTTGCCATTCTTTAAATTAGCTAAGGGGTACAGCGGTAAAATTAGAAAGAAAAAAAAACAAGGTGCGGCATCAAAAGCATATGGAATATGGATGCATTTCTGCTTTTCTGAAACCCAAGATTTCCCCCTTGGTTTGCATTTTGCTTTGCAGCTAGTGCTGACAGCAGCCATATATTGCTCTAAAGCGTTAAACAGAAATACAGTATCTATAACAGTTAGTGTCTCTCTAAGCTTATCCAACTGGATTGGGTAAGCCCAAAGAGGCCTATTGTAGAGAAGTTTATATATAAATACACAAAGATACAGGCCAAAATAGATTCCAGCAGGTCAAGTTCTGCTGTCAGCAACAAGAGCAAAAGACATTACTAAAATAAAATTAAAATAAAAAAGGAAAAAAACTTTTAGCATTTCCCACACACAAGAAAGTGGTAGTATAAACGAAGTTTTGTTGGTCTATGATGAAAGCAGCCTCAAAACTGAAAGCAGCATTTCATCAATATATTTGTCTGAAGTTAACTGGAATTCTCAGCAGCACTAGAGTCGAGAGGGGACACATTCAAATCTGTGTTACTATAAAACTGGTTTAATATTACAGCTTTCCATTTCAAAAGATGAGGAAAAAAACCACAGGATTCCCATCCAACTACTGAGATGGTCCATTAAAGTTTGTTTGCAGAAAACTGAGCAAAGGCAACAGGCAGATGCCATGAAAAGTCTCTAGGAAACAAGGATAATTTTTTAAAGACCCAAACACCATACCATAAAAAGGGTATTTAAGAAATGAGAATATTACAGATAACAGAATTCCAGGAGCAGAGGGGAACTGTCAACATTTTAAAAGGGTAAAAAACAATACATATAGCTATTGGAAGACTTGCTCTAACTTTTCTGAAGGCAGGATTTTACTGCTGGACTAGACATAGACTAACACAATATGTTTCAGTAAGAACCTGTGAGCTACTGAAAAGTTGTTTGTTTAGTTAATGAAACAGCATGAAAACAGAAAGTCATGACAAACCAAGAAGATTATTTCTTTTAGGAAGTAATGTTGGCTGTGTTTTTATTTTACTTGAAATTTACAAAAGGCTCTGGACAAAGCACTACACAAAAAGCCATGCCAGGAGTAGTTATGGGATGTGGAAAGGATCGGATTGTGTGTGTGAAGTGAAGGACCAGACCTGAGGAGTGAAGACCAAGGATGTTACCAAGCAGGTAATTGGCTAATCATGTACAATTGGTCAATAAGGGGAAACGCTCTGCCTTGGCTTGCACCAGATCCTGGAGCTACCCCTGCTGAGGCTCTGCAGGCAGCCCGGCTCCTACCACATTTAAATTGCAGAGCCAAAGCAGGGGTAGTTCTTGGAGCTGGCATGAGTCCCGGCTTACGCTGGCTCGGGGACCGTTATGGCTCTGCCTCCCAGTACCTCACCCCACAGAAATGGTACTGGGGGAAAATCGGCTTTTAAGCTGGCTCCCCTGAGCACCAGCTCCTGCTTACTCCTCCTCCTCCTCCTCCTCCCCCCTTGCTGCCTCTTATATAGAGGCAGCAGGGGAGAAGGAGGGAGAGAGAGTTGTCAAGTGCACTTGCATCCCTAGTGAAAGCCCAGGGCCAGAATCTCAGAAGGCAATATAGCTACTATGATTTAAATCAGCTGGAGATCTGGCCCTCAGTGTTCATGTAGTAAGCAGTTGGACATCAAGGAGACAGTAGCAGATTGCCATAGGGGAGAGTAACAGGGCCAATGTTAATCTCCCTCAATGACTTGGTAAAATGGCATGTACTGAGGAATTTGTACAAAATGTGAGACAAGGCAAAATTCAGAATAACGTAGATAGAAAAGAATATGAGCAGATAGGTGAGCTCCTGCAATTTAATGCACAGAAATAGAAGATAAATCAAAAGAACAAGAGTATAAGCACAACAGCATTTTACATAACAAAATACCAAGCAGGAGAAAATTTTTCTTGGATGTACAAACAGGACTGAATACAAACTCTGAGGAAATTTTCCTAGCATTCCGAGGAATTAATGAGGCCATGTTTGGAAACTCTGCGCAGTTACCATGTTATGAAGAGGATGTAGAAATGGAGAACAAAAACACCAAAGCAAGCCAATGACAGTGACAGGACTAAGGGATTTCAGTCATTAAGTTAGAGAAATCAAAAAGAATTGTGGGGTACAATTACTCCCCTCAAATGGAGGGATTTTCAGGGTTTCATCCCAGAGAATGATGCCTTAAAGTTTTGCTTTACCTTGTAACAGAGTGGATTGGGAGCCTATTAATTTTTTAGTGCAGCTTTAGCAGCAGAGCCATCAATCCAAACCAGCCGTGCATGATATTTTAGTCCTTTTATGCTCTGTTTGTAAGACGGGGATAAATATTTCAAAGATACAGATGATGCAATAATTTCTTTACATTTTGGTTTCAAAACTCCAGGAAAGTTTTAATCGGGTGTTTATCTTGGTCTCCACTGCTTCTGCTATTTAAAATAAGCTGCTCTACAGCATTTATTAACTGGATACATTTGTTTTCTAAGTAAGGAGAATTGATCAGTTGCGAAACTGTATTATCAGGACAAAAACAAAACAAATATATTGAAACTTCGTTTACACTCCAATAAAGACAAAGCCCGCCCCTCCTCTGACTGTGGAACTGGCCTGTACCTCTGTGATAATTTATCACCTAGAGAGAAGAAATCTAAAGAGATATCGTTAATCACAGTTAAACAATTCACAGAGAGAAAAAGAAAAAAAGAACTTACTTAACACTGTACTTACTATGAAACACTTAAATATGCCACTAAGGATGTATGTCTAAATTAAAAATAAAACTAAGACTTGACTTAGCTTAATAAATATGAAGTGAATATATTTCTTAATAATGGAGTCAGAGGAGAAATGAAAGTTCAGATGGCAAACTATTCTCTAGCATGTCTCACATGCTACAAGGTGATCAGTGTGCTTAAAGTCATGTACTTTTACAATTGCCTCTATAAGAGTAAACAAATAGATGATCAATGCAATGAAAGGTGGATGACATGAAAATTACTCCATATTTTGACCAAAGGTTACAGACTTCCTCATATAGCCTATCAAATATTAACTGCCTTCTTTTTAAGATACAAAAAATATGCAGGAACTATATGTCCCCATTCAAACACAAACAACTTCTTAAAGGTAATTTTATGTAATTTAAGAAAACTTTTTTCTTGAATTTCAAGTGAAGACACTTAATCAAAACAAAAGTACAAATGGATGGATCTGATTCCAATACCATGTTTAGAGATAATTTGAACCGCAAATAACAAAAATGAATACAACGCACCTGTAGACTTTAACATACCTTTACGTTAAACAAGGGAAAAATCTGAGGCAAATTAAAATACTATTGAAAAAATTTCAATCAAACCACACGTTCAACTCAGATGTTCAATACTGTTCATATTCAAATAAAAAGAATCAGCAAAAAATGAACATGTAACACCTGACTTCAAAGACACTAAATGAAGCTGTGTATGAAACGTCTACGCTTATGTGATATTTGTCCAGTGAAATCTTTTCCTGAGGCAAATGTATAAAAAAACAAACAAACCACCAACTACTTTTTTCATGGCGTGAAATAGTTTGCCATCTGACTACAGGAGAGGATGAAGAAATTTCAAGGACAAACTAGATCAGCCTTTACCTCGAGGCCTCTGTTTCTCTGCATCATAGATCATTACAACTTCAGTGACCTGGAAAAGAGAAGGGAAATTCTACTAACTATGTTACCAGGAGAGTATTACAAGCAGAGTAGAACAGGCTGGTTTCCAGCACTCAACTCAAAGCACAATTAAATGCCCCATGTATTCATCAATACTGATCTGCCATAGAACAATGCAAATATACTCCAGTGAAAACCAACATGTCCCATTTATAAAAATTCTAAATTGAGTTTGTTTGTTCCTAGCAGCTAAACTATAACCACACTTTTCCTTACTTAGGACTGCAACAAACTATACCCCCAAAAAAATCACTGACAAAGTAGAGTCAAGGTTGCTTGATTGTATATGCCACCAACGGGACCAGAGGCAGAAAAAAAAAAAAATACAGTCCGGGGGCCACATCTGGCCTGCCACAATCCTCTGGCCTGCCAATGCCCTGTGGTCCCAGTCTGAAACAACCCCAGATGCCGCTCATATCGGCCAGCTGTTGGAGACAGCTTGTGAGTCTCTGTGCAGCATGAATTGGGGTGGGGCAGTGCATGGAAACCCCCCATCCCTATGGCACATGCCCCACAGAGATGAACATGCTGGCCCCAGCAGCTGGCCAATTTAAGCAGTGTGTGGGACTGTGGCTGGCAGGGAGCCGGCCTGAAGACCGCAGGCTGGGAGTGACAGAGAGTAAGTACCTCTCAGCCAGACCCTGAACCTGGGACCCCATTCCCTCCCACACTTCAACACTCTGCCCCAGCTCACAACCCACACCCTCTCCTGAACCTCTGTCCCAGCTCACAATCTAATAATTCTGCATCCCCGTGACTTCTGCAAATAGTCACAATTGTCTCCCAGACCCTGCACCCCACCTCCGGTCACAATCTACTCCCTTACCCAAACCCTCCTTTCAGAACCTGCACCTCAATCTACTGCTCCAGGTCACATCCCTCTCCCTTACCCAAACTCCCTCCCAGACCCCAGAATCTCTCCTGTCCCCAATCCCTTACCCCAAGCTCCTTTCTGCACTCAACTTCCATCCCAGACCCTGCATCTCCACCATTAATAGAAAAGTGCAGCCCATGACCACTTACCACATTCTTGGAGTGGCACCCCATCAAAAAATATTGCCCACCCCTGAACCAGACTGTACAAATAAGGAAACAATTAAGTCATTCAATGCCCCTTTTCAGAACTACCTTTCTTCCACATCGTACACATTTCCACCCTCATCCTGAACAAGGTAGCCTTAACCCAAACTATGTTTACTGACTAATATAGATTTTGTATAGCATCATCTTGCAGTTCCACACATGCTTATGCATATCTGTGGAGGTATCATGTCCTTGAGAAGACATTTTTGTGATGTTCAGGCAAAGTTATGCCAGTAGGTAATGCTAGCGATTAACCTACAGGAGTGTTTTAAATAAGAAAGTGATTATAATGCCAAAATCACAGAACTGGTGTTATGTCCCAGGTGTTATCACATACAACTTACAGAGGGAAAGCCTAAAGTTTGAGGACTGGGATGGTTTAGTTGGAGGAATTCAAAGAAATCAGGTAAACAGGATAAAAGTTCTAAAAACTAGTATCTAAAAATATTTCCTTGGATAATATTGGCAAATGTGTTCCATGGAAAAGCCACTTGGCCTCTCAAGAGTTATTGAGAAATTTGTATCGAGACTAAATTCTACAAAGTACTAAACAAATCCAATTTTCAGTGCAAGTTTCAATGTAAGCTTATAGGCGCTGAAACTAATACAGGCAGTCCCCGACTTACGCGGATCCGACTTATGTCGGAAAAGCCTGCTTCTCGGCACTACTGGAGCAACCCAGCAGCACCCCAGCTGCTCTGCCCCAGGCGTCCTGATTTAGCCGCTGCTGAAACTGACCAGCGCTGACTACAGGAAGCCCGAGGCAGAGTTGCTCTGCCCCGGGCTTCCTGAAATCAGCTGCTGATCAGTTTCAGCAGCAGCTGACTTGGGGACGCTTGGGGTTCTTAAGTTGATTTTGTATGTAAGTCAGAACTGGCGGTCAGTTTCAGCAGTGGCTGAATCTGGACGCCAGTTCCGACTTACATACAGATTCAACTTAAGAACAAACCTACAGTCCCTATCTTGTACGTAACCCGGGGACTGCCTGTATCTCCAATTTATTTTGAAATACGCTGAGATGTAGAGTCTCCAAAGTACCATAAAGTGCTAGAAAAAACTTAAACACAGTCTAGCAGCACCTTAAAGACTAAGATGTTACGTGCATTTTAACATCCCCATACAGAACATATGCATCTATTAAATAGAGTTAATTTGTATTGCTTCAGGGGTGATTAACTTTGAAAATAATCACTGCCCCCCAGATTTTTCAGAATAAAACTCACTGCATAATTAAGGTGATATGCACAGACTAACCCCAAAGGTGCCATTTATTTTAACAGCAATTGTAAAGGCGGTTCATATGGCCATTTTCCAGTTAAACTGAATTGATCTATTAGTCTGATACACATTTGTCTTGTTCTTCAACTTTGGTGAAAGACTGCAGTCATGTTTTGGAGATCACCACAAAAGATGCAGTCACTTGAAGGTATATCATCAAACTCTGCTAATTCAGGTTTAGTGTCATTTAGAGTGGTTAGGCCTTTGGCAGCATGGGAGTAAGCCATAATATTACTATGGCATCTGTTCTGCTGGTCCGTTCAATATAGCTTTGGTTTGAGCTCTTCTTGTCAAATTGTTCAGTAACAATTCCCATGGGTCTCTTAAAAATCAGAGCCAGCCTTTTTGTTTAATCTTAGCTTTTAGTTTTTCAGGCTGTGATACCTACAATTCTCTGTGCCCCTGATTGTCTTTCCCAGAAGGCAGAATCTAGGTATTTAAATGACTACACATACAATTCTTGTTTTAAGACTGCTACCTTGGTTCCCCAAATTCTGTAGAACTATAACGTGCTTCTACTTACTTTTATGGCACTTACACTCAAAGGTTGTGGCCTCCTATATCTTATGGAACTTAACCCTTTATCTCCCAAGCCATCCAGGTCAGAATTGGAAAGTCATAAGTCTGCGAGAAGAGTCTTTAGAAATTATGCTCCACAACTATAGATTCCACTCCCCATTTGTATTTGTAACTCAGTCTGTTGCAGTTTTTCAAACTAAAGAAACATCTATGAGCCATTGATGTTGATATCTTTTTAAAAAAATATTTGAATAAACTTTCATTGAAAAACACAATACCACTTGGGAAAGATGGCTAGACAGATGCTTTGGGCTACTGAAGGAACTTAAAAAAGAAAAGTGATATATAGGTGAAAATGGTGACAAAACCATTTCACAGTTAGGGTGACCAACCAACAGCTATAGAGAATCTCATTGCTTTTGACATTGTGACTATTACACTGATACGATCAGTCATTTAAAATGTATACTACTCCACAATATTTTAAACTGAACTTAATATATAGACTAATCTTTTAGCAGTTAGTAATCTACCTATTCCAGAAAAAAAATCTGGAAATAAAAACAGAAATAAATGGGAATTTAATGAGGTCATATCTGGAAATCTTCATTCTATATCAATTTAATACTGAAGCTGGCAAAATGTCAAGAAAAGCATAAGAAAAACTGCATGAATGACCCTAGAAATGAGATTCTGCAGACTCAGTTACTTTTTAAACAGTACCATAAAACCAAAACAATGTCAATAGATTACCCTGGATCACTAGAAAGTCTTTCACCAATTTGCTTACTTGGTAGAGGACAGAGACCTGTGGTGGTGCAAGTTCACTGAAGTACCTGCTGTTTCAAAATCGAATGGAAAGTTTTCATAATCAAACTAAAGTAAACTAAAAGTAAAAGCTTGAAGGAGGGTGACAAGTCATTTACACTCTAGTCATAATTAAATTCAAGATTCCCCCCATTTTGATGAAGGGAGAGAAGGAAAAGCATCAGGAATAGTTAAAACAAAGCAGGCAGGGAAGCTGCATAACAAGGGCAAGAGACTTAAGAAAAATGGCAAATGTGCTGCAAGATAAACAAAAATTTATACTTTACTAGAAAACACTTCAATGCATCTCTGTGGAAGGGATGCAAAATTCCATTTAAAATGTTAACCAGTCAACTGGCCTGTGGCACTGTGGGTCCAGTCAGGCTGGAGGGGTTGCTCTGGCTAGACCAGGTGCCAGTCAACCGGTTACCCATTTACATCCCTATGCTGTGGCAGTTTTCCTAAATTAAAACTAAAATCTGACAGCCTAATAAAATCAGAATGAAGAGAGAGGAAAGAGATCTTGTAACCAGATGATGCTGGCTACGATGAGGAATGACTCACCACTCCGAATTTCTTGAAGTATTCCCTGAGCTCAGTCTCGCCACAGTTGTGAGGGATCCCACCAACAAAAATTTTATTAGATTTACTGTTATCACTTCTGGGTCCTTTCTGCTAAATCAAGAGGGATAAAACAACATTAATTAGACCTGTGATAAACATCGTAGAATAACCTTTCCTCCCCTGACACATGAAGGTGGGTAACTCTAATCCATTCCGCATTCAAGGATCACAAGAGTCACCTTTTCAAACTGAAGTCCAAACTTGGAAGCTACCTATTTTGTTTCAAATGGAGCAAAAGTCTGCTCTGAATTCATTAATTTGATATGCATAGCTATAACTAGTATCCCTTTCTTCGTCAGGATGGAGAACTGAAGGCAATGAACTAAGAGCATTTATTTCTTAATGAAGGTCTATGAATATCTGTAGGTGGCCTCAGCTCTACTGTTCCTAAGCATCCCCATTAGGGATGTTAAAATGGGTGTAACTGATTAACCTTATAACCACTTGAAAATTTCAACGTTTACATGGTTACACATGAGGTGGCAGCCAGCTCCCCAGGAGCCAGTGCACACAGAGAGCCTGCTTTTAAGTGCACTAGCTCTCACCTACCACCCTGCTCCAAGGGACCCACCTGTATCAGAGGTGGCATGCGGCAGCAGCATGGGGTGGCATGCAGTTCCCCGGGAGCCGTGAGTAGCTGTGTAGCAGTACAGGTAGCCACTTACCGGTTACCTTCTTACACGGCTATAACTCTTACATGCCTAATCCCCATGTTAAGTGTTAAAACTTATCATTGATACTATATCCAATTTCAGCAAGTATGAATTTACAAAACAGTTGGACTTGGGTTCACAATCAGTGGAAGGTTAAACATGTTATTCTGAGAAATCAAGGTAAGAATGCAAGTAAAACAGATTTCACTAAAGTAACTTTTTCATTAATTTCTAAAATTCTGGGGAATTAGAATATAGAGGGGTATACTGGGTAGCAGAGAATTTACATTGATCGCTGCACTAAATTGTTGTCAGATGGTTTCTACTTCAGTTTATTCACTAACAATTTAGATGTTATGGGTAAATTTTTCAAAAGTGATTAAATGACTTAGAAAACCCAGGCCAGTGTTAAAAAGGTGATAGAACACTTAAGAGCAGGCACCACAAAGCAAGTGAAAAGGACACAAGCTTCTTAGTCATGCAAGTCCTCCTGAAAATTTTACCCAAGCACATCTATTCTCATAGTCATTTTACTTATAATGGCTCAATGATTCTTTTATTTACCTAGAACACGGGTGGGGAACGTAAGCCCTGGGGGCCAAATGTGGCCCCTGGCTTGCCTGGATCTGGCCCCCAAGGCTCGGGCCCTCCTCCCCAAGCATTGGCACTCCAGCCCCCCTGCTATCTGCCCTATGGGGCTGGAGCACACAAAATCTACTAGCCTGGGCCCTCCTAGGCTGTGGTGTGTAAGGGGAATGTGGGGGAGTGTCATTCTCTTCAGTTGGGGGCTACGTCAGTGAGGGGTTTTTCTGGGGTTTTTTTTTTTTTTGCTTCCCTTCTCACTTGTGTGTGGCCCCCGACCCAAAAAAGGTTCCCTATCTCGATCTAGAGTATAGCACAAACTGTTTAATTTTCTTCCCCTAAGCATAAGCACCTTTCATGATCTTAGAAACCGGGAGCTGGAAAGATAAAGGGAACATTTCCAATATCAAATATTTATCTGTATTACCAATGGTGTTTTTAAATAAGTTATTCTAGTAGAAGCCAAATAGCCTCATCATATCCCCACAGTAGATGCAGTTTACATCAAGAAATTCATGTTCAGGATTTACTGTTCCTCAGATACAATTACATTTCTGGACCTAACTATAAAGGAAAACTGAAAGGGAAATCAGCTGATTTAAAAGGTTAATCAAAAAAAGTCTCTCAAGAATTTGGCTATAACTGCAAAGATTTGATCCTCATTTTGTACCTTGCATGCTCACTCACAGATTTTATAAGTAATTCTATCAAAAGAACAGGAAAATAGTAGATGCTAGACAAACAGCTACTTTACCAGTTAGATACAAAAATCCAGGAGATAGAACAGTACTAAAATGAAATCAATAAAATAGATTTCAGAAAAAAAATGTTCAAAATATACCAGAACTTTAAACAGAGCAACAATTCAATTTTCTTCCATAAAAAGATGGTGGTCTATGGCACCAAATGCCTGATACCAACAGTATAAGGAACATAAAATAAGTTTTTAATTTACCCTCCCTCACCTCTGAAAAAACAAACAACAAAAAACAAAAAAACCACACACCCACAAAACAAAACAAACCCTACCTAAGTGTCTGGTATGTTAGTTCAAGAATTTCTGCAGTATGTTTGGCACTTGTAAATCAGACCTGAAAACTAATTCAGATTTAGCCTGTTTGAAATTTCACAAAAGCATGCAATTTAATTTCTACTCTATTTTCCCTTGCATAGCTGGAGATCTTCTTAGCCACATTCAATCATACTAGCTTCCTCTTAAAGTACAGTTCCATACTGTGGCTTTTTTTATACCCAGCAGCAGTCAGTAGGTATGTCATAGTGTCAGTTAAAACCACAAGCATTTCACACATCATAATATAAAATGTAGTCAATTTTAATTAAGACATTTGGTCTTAATACCAACAGCTTACTGTGTTTTATGCCAACACTTCTGCATTTCCCTCTCGGTTTCAAAAGGTTAAAAAGTTTTCTAAAATTTACCTAAGAAGATCAGGAACTGAGAGAAACACTAATATGACATTCATGGTAGGGGAGAAAAGCATAGTCCACTAGCCAGAAATATCTTAGACTACATCAGTATACATTAAGATCTCTCCTTACCCATCCCTCTTTTGGCCGTGTTCTTTCTGGTTGCATTCCCCGAGGTGTACATGGCTTTGGATCAATCTGTAACAAGTTCCAAATTGGTCAGTTCTAAATGTGGAAAATATTTTGCTGTAATAAATGCATTCAAAGCTGCTGTGGTCGATATTCTCTAAACTTAAACACTTTTGATAAAAGTTAGCCTCAGATTACACATTTTGGAAGGGACAATAAACAGCTTGAATTATTCATATGCCAACAACCACCCAAATTACTTTTAAATTCACTCAAAATATTAAAGGCCTAATCATCCTTTAAATAACAAAAACCAAAGCGGCAGGTCAACTTACATTTCGGCCATCTAAGGTATGTGGTCTGCTGGCCAGTACTGTTCCCACGCAGTTGGGATCTTTAAATTTTACAAATCCAAACCCTCGAGATTGGTTTGTTGTTTTATCTTTCATTATTACACAGTCTACAACCTCTCCATATTGGGAAAAGTAGCTACGGAGAGTTTCTGTTGAAAAATATGGTATTAAGCAGAATCAGCTATTAAAGATTGTAACTTTTAGTACAACTGGCATGTCTAAACCTTCTAATATGCATTTGCTAAAGCACGATGATTTGTATATTTTAAAGAGGATATATTAGTGTATCTGAAAACAGAAGATGCTCATTGTTTTACTTCCGCTCACACCAATGGAAGAAAATAATGCAGTAAATTAGTTTTCAAAGCAGAAATCAGCTATTTCTGAGTCAGCACTTAAATGGATGTCAAATCCAACTTTGCCTAATACCAACCACTATAACCAAGGAAAATTAAATTTCTACATATCCTTGTCCAGGAGATATGAAAGTGACATAACGTAAAGACAAATAACGCAGTCAAACAAGAAATGTAAATTTCAAAGTTTCTTTACAGGAATTCCAGTAGGGTCATTCATTAAAAAGCAACAAAGTTAAAGATTAGTATTAAAGAGTAAAGACTCAGTTGATTTTTTCCCCGGAGATGTTACTATTCTATTACTTTATAAGAAAATAGGAGGCATAAAGTTTTGGTATAATGGCTGCAGAATATATAACCTACCTTGTGTTGTACTCCAGTCTAGGCCACCCACAAACAACTTTCTGTAATTCAGATAACAATATCACGGTTAAAGTCTGAGGTGTGAATCAAACATGATGCACTACTTAAACATATACAACTTGTTTGTATTCTCATCTAGTTAATATAGTATTTTAGCATAGTTCAAAGAATTCAAGACCTGTCACTCATTGAAGATGGATTTTAGGTTTCCATTTTTATTGCTAGATTATCTTCAGATATGTTACATACTACCGATACAGTGAAAGATTTAAAAATATTGAAGTATTACTTCTTCTGCACCAAACAGCATTGCATGTTTCTACCAAGCATATATTTTATTTTCATGTGAAATAGCAGATATAAAATATGTCAGAAAAGAAGTCAGATCAAACATGTAGCTAGCTAATGTTCAAATATCCAGAAGAAAGATGACAACACCAAATACGTTTAGTTATCTGCTCTTTTGGACCAAGTGGGATTGTTCATGTTGTGAAAATCTCCATGGTTCAGAGTAGGGACACAAACAGCTAGTCAACTATCTTATTGGATAGTCAACACACTAATCAAATAGTCACCTCCCCACCTTGCTGCCTCTATCAGAAAGATGCAGGGAGGGATGGGGAAGTCGACGGGGTGCTTCAAAGCAGCAGTGCCGCATGGAGCCCGGGGCCAGCTTGGAACTCCCTCACTGACCCCGGGCTCCATGTGGCGCTGCCACTTTGAAACACCATGTGGAGCCTGATGCAGAGTCCCCAGCTGACCCTGGGCTCTATGCAGCTTTGAAACACCATGGGGAGCACGAGGCCAGAGGGAGACTGCCTGAGTCTCCTGCTGCTGGCCCCGAACTCCCCGAAGCGCTTTCGCCTTTAAGCGTGGCAACAGCCCTAAGGCTATTGCTACACTTCAAAGGTGGAGGTGCCCTTATCGACTAATCAAATAGTCGATGAAAATTGCATTGACTATTTGATTAGCCAATTCATCTAAATTTAGCATCCCTAGTTAAGAGAATATAACAGAAGCAAGGATGTATTTACCACTTTAGTTCTGAGTTAGCACTTAGGGTCTTATAAGGGCCCTCTGAGAATAAGTTCAGAGAGCACCAGTATGAACCGTTTTAATAACCCTATTAATCACTGAACGTTGAATGCAACATACAAAATCATTAAGATTGACAACTAATAATCATAAGACGATTTTAGTAACTGGAGATATCCAAAAGTATAAGTAAATGCTGTAAATACAAAGGGGATATGGGAACTGCAGGTTCTCTAATGTATTTCACTTTACCTTTCTTTTTTCAAAGGGTTATCTTTAAAATGGTTGGTTTATGAAAATGTATTCCGTCTCAAGGTACGTCTACACTACCACCCTAGTTCAAACTAGGGTGGTTAATGTAGGCAACCGGAGTTGCAAATGAAGCCCGGGATTTGAATTTCCCCGGGCTTCATTTGCATATTGCCGGGCGCCGCCATTTTTAAATGTCCGCTAGTTCGGACTCCGTGCCCGCGGCTACATGCGGCACGAACTAGGTAGTTCGGATTAGGCTTCCTATTCCGAACTACCGTTACTCCTCGTGTAGCCACGGGCACGGAGTCTGAACTAGCGGACATTTAAAAATGGCGGCGCCCGGCAATATGCAAATGAAGCCCGGGAAATTCAAATCCCGGGCTTCATTTGCAACTCCGGTTGCCTACATTAACCACCCTAGTTCGAACTAGGGTGGTAGTGTAGACATACCCTCAGTTACTGAAATTACCTTGGACCAACTTCCAAATATCAAGCAATACAATACTTTCACACAGAGAGTATAGCAAATCTCTTTTTCTTGAATGCCATATGGTAAGAGCCCAATGGGAATCATGACTAACAAAGACACATTTCACTTTAAAGTATGTTGAACTAGATGCAATAATAAAAATTTCAGGCATCATTAATTTCAATCACCTGGAACTTCTGTATATAGCTTTTCTTTTGACCCAATTATAAACTTGGAGAATAATATCTGAATTTCTCGCACTCTCAAATCAGAGAGCTCAAGTTGGTCCTTTAGCGAAGATTCAGCCACTTGTGTTTGGTCTTCCAAAAACCAGAAAGGGACAAAGTCAGATCCAAAAATCCATAACGAAATTCTTACATAGAAAACATAAGTAGCAAATAATCACTCTTTAATAATATTTTGTTGGCTGTTTTGCTGCTTTTTGGCTGCTGTTAGGGATGTCAGATGCATTTTTTATTACTGTTAGGGATGTTACATATTGGTTAATTGAATAGTTGATTAACCTCATGAATTCTTATCAGTTACTCGACTATTCTATAGTCCACGGGTGTAGGGTCAGCAGCTAGTGGGCTCCAGCCCCACTTCAGAGGAGACCCCTGCTACTCCGTGCTGCTGCCTCTGTATCAGAGGCAGCAGCACAGGGTGCCAGGCGGGAGCTGGTCCACGAGGGGAGCCAGTTTAAAAAACAGCTTCCCTTGTGGACTGGCTGCTTTGTCGTCCCGCGCTGATGCTTCTGATGGACAGGCCGGCAGTGCAGGGTGGCAGCAACTTCTGTCCAGGGGTGGGGGTTGGGTCTGGGTCTGAATTCCAACTCGTGCTGAGTCCAGGAGCTGAGCCCGGCTTCCTGCCCACCTAGCACCTAATACACTTTAAATGCAGAGCTGCAGCAGGGGTAGGCCCTGGACCTGGCACAAGCTGGGACTAAACCAGGCTGCTGGCCAGCCTGTTAACATTTACTGGCAAGGGCGAGGGGTGGGGAGGTGGGAATGCATGTCGTCTATAGCATTAACCTATAAGCTTTTGCTTACCAGTTAAACAACTACACCATTAGACCCCTAATTACTGTCAGAGGATATTGGTTAATAAAATTAAAGGAAAAGTGACTACAAAGTTCAAGTTAAAAACAGCAGAAGAAAGTTTAGCTTTAAAATGTGTACTGGCATGAATAACGGAAACATTTCTACTGTTTGGTCTTCAAGGGAAAAATCTAACCTGACCGTATCTCTGTCAAACTGACTTAATTGGGGTGCAAATTAGAGAGCTGTGAAGTTAGGCTCCGCTATTTACAAAGTCCTGAAAGTCAATCTACAAAAAGATTCTTCTGTAACTAACTTCTGAAACGTTTGGTGGAACAACCCTCTTCTGTGCTAGAACACCCCAAGATACCAAAAAATTTTAGCGTAATTTGGTTCTTCCCCGAAACATGCTCTTATCATAGCATAAAAGTCTCTTACATACTGCCACCCATTATCATACTGAGCACCTTCCACATAAGACCAATAGCAAAAGCAAAGATTTCTGCTTCATGATTATAGAACAGAATGCAGAGGCCTTTCCCATAAAAAAATATATAGTCTAAATACAAACTTAAAAAAAAGAATGGTCCTACAGCAGTCCAAGTAATTATGTAAACTTTGCTCTGAGGTCAGTACATTTCTAAAAAACCTTTAGAACTAAATTCTACTTCAAGATAAAACAGAACATTACTTAACATGGACTATCAGCCTCATTGTAAGTTCTTAAATTATTTTAGTTTCTAGAAATAAGTTTATACTAAATGCAACACCCAAAACAGACTGTGATATAAAAAGGAAGTGTTTCATAGGAACCCAGGGGTGGGGAACCTCCTGCCTGAGAACCACCGAGGGCTGGCTGTGGCCCACAGCTTGCCTAGATGTGGCCCCTGAGGCTCAAGGATCCCCCTGCATTGGGGAACCCACACTGGCGCTCCAGCTCCTCAACCTACCTACCTACAGAACTGAAGTATACAAAATCTACTAGCCTGGGCCCTCCAGACTCTGGTGTGCAAGGGGACTGTGGGGAGTGTCTTTTTCCTTCTCAGACAGGGGCATCTCACCTTGCTTCTCACTTGTATATGGCCCCCGACTGATTTTTGTGGGTCAGCAGCCCCTGACCTAAAAAAGGTTCCCCACCCCTGCTTACAAGTGACCCAGCCACAATCACGAAAGTCAGCTCAGATACAGGACAAGAACCTCAGAGTACTGACTTCCAGGACTGAGACCAGCCGCCAGACAGCTCCTTAATACTGAACTAACTGTGAAACCATACCCACAATGTCACCTTATGCTACAGTTTAAAAGAAAAAAAAGTTATTTGTTTAAGCCGGCTCCCCGCAAGCACCAGCTCCCATTTAACAAAACAAACAAATTTTAATATCTCTAGAAAAAACCTACACACACAAAAAGTGCATCCTTTAAAGCCATCACAACATTTGACCCTTTCACTCAGAAGCAGCATCTTAGAACATAAGAACGGCCGTACTAGGTCAGACCAAAGGTCCTTCTAGCCCAGTATCCTGTCTGCCGACAGTGGCCAGCACCAGGTGCCCCAGAGAGGGTGGACCGAAGACAATGATCAAGCGATTTGTCTCCTGCCATCCCTCTCCAGCCTCTGACAGACAGAGGCCAAGGACACCATTTTATCCCCTGGCTAATAGCCTTTTATGGACCTAACCTCCATGAAATTATCTAGCTTCTCTTTAAACTCTATTATAGTCCTAGCCTTCAGAGCCTCCTCTGGCAAGGAGTTCCACAGGCTGACTACACGCTTAATGAAAGGTCTACCTGTTATATTTTAGTAACTGAGTTTACACAAATATGAAAGGGCAATCTACTTTAAGAAAATGTCCTGTTTTTCCTGATCTCTCTCCAGGGATACAAGGATATACTATTGTTTTTGTTTATCACTTTGCTATATTAGTGCAGCGTAGAGCCACAGCTCATCTGATGTCAGAGAAAAGCATCTATCAATGAGAGAAGAAAGCTTAGTTTGTGTCTTTCCCACTCTCAGCCCAGAGATAAAAATGAGCTTACCTTACCCTATAACAGGGGTGAGGAACCTTTAATGAGTTTGAGGGCCACTGACCCACAAAGAAAATCATTCAGGGGCCAAAAACCCCACAAACCACATCCTCACTCATTGATGTGGCCCCCAAATGAAAGGGAGAAAAGACAGACACTCTCCATATTTCCCTTGCACACCAGAGCCCGGGAAGGGGAGGGTGGGGTGGAGGGGGGCAGGGTAATAGAAGGGGAGGGTGGGGTGGAGGGGGGCAGGGTAATAGATTTTGTTTGCTCCAGACCCATGGTATGGTGGGGGGGGGGGCTGGCATACCAGCACAGGCTCCCCAATGCTGGAGGGGGGTCCTGAGTCTTGGGGGCCTGATCTGGGACAGCAAGGCAAGCCAGGGGCCACATCTGGCCCCCAGGACTGAGGCTCCCCACCCGTCCTAGAAGAAAATGTTGCAACTCCCTTCTCACATGCTTCATGAAGAAGAAACTAGTTCTATTAAACAGCTACTCCCTAACAATGGCTACCATAAGGCACCAAACAGCTCAGCTGCGGCTAATTTACAGAGTTGTAGGTGTAGCAGGAATTTTGGATAATTTACTGTAGAGAAGACCAGCAGCAGTAGCACAAATTTCACTTGACATAGAAGCTCCAAGGACGTATGGTACAGGCAGTCCCCGGGTTACGCGGATCTGACTTATGTCGGATCCGTACTTACGAACGGGGCTTTTCTCGCCCCAGAGGACGCGGGCGGCGGAACAGCCCAGACGTGCTGCGGTCCCGCTGCCCGCATCCTCCACGGCTTTGCTCCGCGTCTCCCTGGTCTGCTGGGGGGGGGGGGACACCCCCCAGCAGACCAGGGAGACGCGGAGCAAAGCCGTGGAGGATGCGGGCAGCGGGACCGCGGCGTGTCTCGGTCCCGCCGCCCACGTCTCCCTGGTTTGCTGGGGGGGGGGGGCACAGCTAGTGCACCCCCGCTCCCCCCCCAGCAGACCAGGCTTTTCTCGCCGACGCCTGTGGTAGAGCAGCTGGGGCGCTGCCAGTTAGTCCCGCAGAGCCAAGGAGCGGCGCTACTGGACCAACCTGGCAGCACCCCAGCTGCTCTGCCCCAGGCGTCCTGATTCAGCCGCTGCTGGTCAGTTTCAGTAGCAGCTGAATCAGGACGCCTGGGGCAGAGCAGCTGGGGTGCTGCCGGGTTGGTCCCCGCAGCGCCGAGGTGCGGTGCTGCGGGGACCTACCCGGCAACGCCCCAGTTGCTCTGTCCCAGGCGTCCAGATTCAGCTGCTGTTGAAACTGATCAGCGGCTGATTCCAGGAAGCCCGGGGCAGAGAAACTCTGCCTCGGGCTTCCTGTAATCAGCCACTGGTCAGTTTCAGCAGCAGCTGAATCTGGACACCAGTTCCGACTTAAGTACAAATTCAACTTAAGAACAAACCTACAGTCCCTATCTTGTACGTAACCCGGGGACTGCCTGTAGTTTAGGAAGAGGCTTGACTGCAACCTTAAAAATCTAAAATTTGATTCCTGAAGCTATAATTTTAATTTTTCTTGTGTTAGGTATTTTTATGCACTTTACACTGACGTGTTCACAAGCTTACCTCACGCATTCAGCAAATGACAAAAGAAAAATGCTTTAAAAATTAGGTTTAGAGTCTAAAAATAATTAACATATTGAAAAAAATTTAATTTTACAGTATTATAAAATTTACCTAGATTGATCTGGGATTTGACTTAAGTCACTGCTTTGTTGATGGACTAGATCAGCAATAATATAAATCTTATCTGCATTAGAAAACTTATCTGTTGTGGAGAACAGTTGTTGGTGAGCTCACATGAACCAGTCCAGAAAATGAGTACCAGTGTACAAAGGACAATAATTTTCAGGACTATGAGAGAAAGCACTATGTCCACACCTCAAGTGGTTTGTGGGAATGATCCCATAATTAGCATATCCCTGCCAGACTCAGAGAGAGAGAGAGTCTCTCTATGTTTTTACATATGTATGTATGTATGTATGTATAGCCATAAACCCCAACTTGCTGAAAAGCTGGTCTAAAGTATATATAAGAAAAAAATGAGTGGGCATGCCCACCATTTGTTACCACCAGCAAAGCTGCATTACAGGGCCTGCAGTTAAGTCTCCCCGGGAGGCAGGGCCACCAGCCCTTGTCTGCCCCGTTCCACTGCCATGGTGGAGGCTTAGTTGAGTGTAACTGACATCGTTAACCTAAGAGTCCCTGCTTATCAGTTAAATGGTAGGTCGTTTACACTCAGATATTCGGAGCTGGAGCAGCCCCACCCCTGTGGAGGGCTGGAGGAGTCCCTGCCCACAGTGGCTGTCCAGACCCAGTTAACTGGTTAAATGATTAAAATTATATTGTTTAACCAGTTAACTTTAAGGAATATTTGCATCTTTAGACCCAGGCAGTTGACCTATTTTCTACCCTATAACACTGGTGCTGGCTTTTATATACAACCCCCACCCCCCCCCAAAAAAACACCCAACAAAAACACAGTTATTGTGGCACACATGGGCTATGGAGTTTTTATAGCATGTTGGGAAAGAAGGGGAAGCTCAGAAAGAAAAAGGTTGAGACTCCCCTGATCTATTTGGTTATCTGGGCGAAGCAAATTTGTCTCCATCTAAGTGTCCATTGGCAAATACAAAAAGTTTTGCTAGCAGTCTCTTCAAAGCAGCCAAAATGAGAACTATACTCTTCCTTAGAGTTGGACCCTCAACAGGGACAGACACACACAACAGCTTTCGCTGCTCTTTTCTATGCTCTACCCATTCTGGGAAAAGAACATTTCTAAAACTGCCTAATAGGAATAAAAAGAAACAGGGGATAAAAGAAATCAGATAGTTCTATATAATAAAATATTCACAATTAAATTCCTCTATAAATGAAAAGCTAATGATTTTAACTAAGGACCCTGGCTTTGCAATATGCTTTTTCTCAGCCATACACAACAGCCATTATAGGTCAGTTATCAAATATAAAAAAAAGATACCATCTGTGGGTTTCTGATAGACAATCTAGTTGTTTGACTGCGGGGAGCACCCCTTCTTGATAATGACCACTGAAACCTTTCAGCTCCATTATAAATTATTTCTAGTCACCTCAGACAAATATTCAAACAAAAAAGGAGGGTTGCCTAAGGTCAACTACAGCAGCTGTATGTAAATAGAGTACTTCTATTTATATGCATACTACAGAACAGCAAAAGTCAAGACAATCTTACCCTTTGGCTCTGTGATGGATGGATTAATATACTAAGCAAAAGTAAACCCTAGTTAAACAACCTGCCTAAAACAAGGATACAAGGACCGTATAAAAGAAAGCTGATGGAAGCAAAATATTTATAAGTATAGTGCAAGAGGATTGCTCATCTTGCAAAGTTCAGCTTGTAACATCATCATCAACCTGTTCTCATGAGTCTCATACAAGCTGAGGCTTGGCCATTTACAGGTTTGCTTGAACAAACATTTAAGGAGTATTAGTTAGTAAAACTCTTGTCATCAGTTCAAGTCTTGTGCAAGTGTACTTCTCAAACACACACAAAAACCCACAATTTACATTACGGAGCTGCTGTAGTCAACCCATAGGAAGCTAACCGCTCCCAAACAAAGCTGAAGTTTTGCATGTTCCATCTCTCACCCCACAGTAGTTTGCATGGGGCCAATATAAGTGGAGGAGGAATATATAACAAACACAGCAGCTGCATCCCACAACTGAAAGGCAGCCACCTCTGGAGTCAACGTGTTAACTATGTAATCATGCACAGAAATATTACACAACAGTTGAAGCTTTCAAAAATGTGAAAGCTTTGAATAATAACTGAAAGACAATTAAACTAAATAATCTCCAATTAATACCCTAGCTGATGAAAACAGCTGACATGTATTCAATGCAGTTTCAGCAGACTGCAAAGTCCTCCAGGAGTACACCATTTTTCTGTGACTCAGTGGTTTAAGTAGTAACTGCAGTGAATAAAGTCCATAAAACCTCTATGTGCCCCAGC
Source organism: Pelodiscus sinensis (assembly GCF_049634645.1). NCBI lineage: Eukaryota > Metazoa > Chordata > Testudines > Trionychidae > Pelodiscus > Pelodiscus sinensis. The sequence goes on along the minus strand of NC_134729.1, from coordinate 17,310,545 downwards.
TAGTGCAAGGGATTACAGGCTTTATGTATATAACATATCATCCACATATGTGATTTGCCATGGAATCCCATGTCGTTTTCCCTTCAGTTTAGAGATGTTAGCTATCAGTTAACAGAATAGTTGATTACCGCATGAATTCTTAGCGGGTAGTCAACCATTCCATAGTCCCTGGGAGCAGGGCTGGCAGCCAATGTAATCCAGCCCTACTCCCAGGGAGCTCCATGCCATCCCGTACTGCTGTCTCTGTATCAGAGGCAGCAGCATGGGGTGCCAGGAGGGAGCCAGTTCACAAGAGGAGCCAGTTTAAAAACCAGCTCCCCCCGCAGACTGGCTGCCTGACACTCAGCGCTATTGCCTCTGATAAAGAGGCAGCAGCACAGACTGGCGGCAGTCCCTGTCTGCGGAGGTCCAAGCTCCCCATGGACACACAGGCTGCTGGGGAAGGGGGGAGGCTGCCCTGAAGCAGCCTCTGTCCATGGTGACCCATGCTGGCCATGGACAGAGGCTGCTCTGGCAGTAGCCCCTGTCCACAGGGGGCTGGACCCCCCGCAGACAGGGGCTGCTTCACAGCACCAGCTCCTGCTCTCCACCCCACTGCCTCTGATACAGATGGAATAAGGGGGGGGAAACTGAGCAGTCAACCAGATTAACCAATAAGCCTAGGCTTATCAGTTAACTGACTGGTCAACTACTCATTCATATTCCTTCAATTATATAGGCAATCAAAACAACTAAGGTATGAAGTAACAGAAGCAGGTTTCACCATTAGTCAGGAGAGTCTTGGGGGCTATTAGCAGTATGAAACTAGAGACTCAGGTATTAAATATTTTTCAACCACAAATCCCAATTCACAAAACTAAAATGCTATATGATGTATGGTATAAATCCACCTCTCTTCATTATCCTTACCCTTTTTCTCAATACAGTGGGAAGACAGTGAACTATTTGAAGTCTTATTTTAAGATGTGAGGTTGCCAGGCTTCTATGAATATCAGAACTGTACGATTTGGTAGTAAGTTTGAAGTTTAGGTAGCTAAAGTAATAAATCTCAAGACACAAGGAGTAGCAAAAAGATTTGAAAATAGAAACTATGTCAAAGAGAATAATCAAAAGACACGCAACAGCACTCTACTACTCCTTTCTCAGACTCTCAAATTAGATGTTTTGAGTCCAGCAGACCCAAAACATCCTTCTGATCCTACTTCTTTATACTTCTATATTGTGATACCATAAGTATTTCAAACTTTCAACAGAATTATTGACACATACCAACTTTCACAGTTGATCTGTTGGAAACATGCAGATAGAAAAAAAGTGGTCTAAAACTGTTTCACCGAAGCATTTTGAGTGGATGAAGAAATTAATGATTACTATTTTTACCAACTAAAATCTGATCCTTCCACACTTAAATATAAGATTAAGGAGTGAAATTATGAGCAATTTACAATCCACAACAAGCCCATGATCCAGAATGTAAGTTAGCATAATATTTTGCCCAGTATTGATAAGCCTGTTTTAAACATGCAACTCCACAGCAACAAATGAGTCACATTTTGAGAAAGGCAGCTGTTAATGCTCTCCCATGGGAGGGCATTTCATAAATTAGTTTCAGTAATAGGGCTTAGGACACACAAATACTACTTTCAGAACAGGAAAATGCAGTAAACGTAACCCAAGGGGCAAACGCCATTCACTTAGATGTTATTTTCAAGACATTCAGTACTATTACATCTCTTGCACTTCTGAGATAGTTTAGAACTTAAACACACAATAGCTGACGAAGTGGGTCTTTGCCCACAAAAGCTTATGCTCCAATATATCTATTAGTCTATAAGGTGCCACAGGACTTCTCATTGTTCTTGCCGATTCAGACTACCACAGCTAACCCTTTGATGCTTGTTACAATAGCTGAACCAGTCATGGAGCATACTTCTGGACAATGTAGTGTAAGGTTTTAATTTATGATTAAATGTTTATTTTCGTTTTTACAAGGACAAACACTTTACGAGGGTAGAAAAATCCACCGTCACACGTGGCGACTACAACGAAACACTTGGCAACCTGGTGCGGGGTAAAAATAGTCTCCGGTTTGCTGTCCAGTCTCCCATTCACCAGCAATTCTTAACACGGTCGCTACCCCAGCAACGGAAACACAAAGGGTCATCTTCCAGAGGGGGAGCCATGTGCGGCGCAGCACGAGGCCGAGCAGCCCTGGCCAGTGGCACTTCGCTCCCCCCCCCCCCCGCTTCCTTTTTTCAATGCAGCGGGGGGGGGGGGGGGGGCTGTCAGTGGCGGGGAAGTTTCCCAGGCAGGCCCGGCGCGGGGGGGGGGGGGATAAGGACACTTTGCGTTTCCGTCTTTGTCCGACCAGCCCATCCTTGGGGGGGGGGGGGCGTCTCGCTCACCCCGGGGGGGGGGCCGCAGGCCTCGCGCTGCCCGGGCCAGATTCCCCCCCCCCTTCCTGCTCGGGCCGCGCGAGGCCGAGCCAGGCCCGGGGCTGCCGCAGTCGCTCTGGTCCCATGATCCCCCGCGGCGCGGGCCTGGGGGGGGGCCCGCACGCCCCGAGAGAAGCGCCCCCCCCCCACGAGGTAGCGGTTGCTCCCCCCCCCCCCCCGCGGGAACGGGGTTTCCGAGCCCGTGACCTTGCGGCGCGGGGGGGGGGGGCACGTGGGGGGGAGCCCCCCCCCCCACCGAGAGGCGCGCGGCCGCGGGTATCCCAGCCCCCCCCGGAACTGCCCGGCCGCGGGGGCGCCCAACGGCCGGTGCCCCCCCCCCCGCCTCACCCGATCTCGTCGGCGCCTCCCACGCTGTTCATGGCGGCGGCTCGTGGCAGCGTCCGGGCCGGGCCCGGCTCCCTCAGGCCCAGGCGGCGGCTCCAGGCAGCGGAAGGTCACGGGCTGCGCGTCCCTCCCCGAGCTGCGCAACGGCGGCGCCTGGCCCCCCGCGTCCCCTCAGCGCCGCCCGCCAACCGCCGCTGCGCGTGCACCGCCTCGCCGCCCTCCCCCCGCCCCGCTACGGGGTCTCCGCGGCCGCGCCCCACGAGCGGGCAAAACGGGCTGACGCGCCTGCGCGGGTCGGCGCGGCGCACCCCGGGAAACGTAGTCCGGCCACGCGCAATAGCGAGTGCTAAAGAGCGCATGCGCCAGAGGCCTTGGGTGTGAACGGCTGGTGGGTTAGCGTGGTGCAAGTGCAAGGGGAGCAGGCCAATGCAGGGGAGAGAGCCTTGGGGGTGTGCACAGCAAGGGCAGGTCTGAGAATCAGAGAACACTAGGACTGGAAGGGACCTCGAGAGGTCATCGAGTCCAGCCCCCTGCCCTCATGGCAGGACCAAACACCATCTAGACCATCCCTGATAGACATTTATCTAACCTGCTCTTCAATATCTCCAGAGACGGGGATTCCACAACCTCCCTGGGCAATTTATTCCAGTGTTTCACCACCCTGACAGTCAGGAACCTTTTCCTAACGTGCAACCTAACCCTCCCTTGCTGCAGTTTAAGCCCATTGCTTCTTGTTCTATCCCCAGAGGCCAAGATGAACAAGTTTACTCCCTCCTCCTTATGACACTCTTTAGATGCCTGAAAACTCCTCTCATGTCCCCCCCTCAGTCTTCTCTTTTCTAAACTAAACAAACCCATTGCACCATAAAAATGCACCATTCTGGGCAAGGAAGAGGAGCCCCGAGGCCACTTCCAGCTTTGGAGGTCATCAGCCAGAGTAAAAATAAAACAAATGAGGACAAGTTGCAGTGGGGGAGGTCCAGGTTGGATATTAGGAAAAACTATTTCACTAGGAGGGTGGTGAAGCACTGGGATGGGTTCCCTAGGCAAGTAGTAGAGTCTCCATCCCTAGAGGTGTTTAGGCTTGACAAAGCCCTGGCTGGGTTGATTTAGTTGAGATTGGTCCTGCCTTGGGGCAGGGGCCTGGACTTGATGACCTCCTGAGGTCTCTTCCGGCTCTACGCTTCTGTGATTCTATGACGCTGATCCGGCAACAGCAGCAGTGTGTTTATATCATCAGCGGAGCTGGGAGCACATTTCATCATCTGTGCTATCAGAACGGCTCTGTTTGTGTTAAATATTTTATGAACATTTTGAACTCTTTTGTGGGATAAAATCTATATCAGTTAACTGAACAAAAATGCCTTTTACCAAACCACATCTCCTATTTGCTTGAATCTGGAGCTCTAAGCTGAGAGGGGAAAAAACCAGGACTGTGTAGCACTGTAAAGACTAACAAGATGGTTTAATAGGTGATGAGCTTTCGTGGGCCAGAGCCACTTCCTCAGACCCACTTCCTCAGATCTGGCCCACGAAAGCTCATCACCTATTAAACCATCTTGTTAGTCTTTAAAGTGCTACACAGTCCTGTTTTTTGTTTCAGCTGCACCAGACTAACACAGCTACCTTTCTACCACTAAGCTGAGAGAGTGTGTCACTTTCATAGGGATGTGCATAAAAACAAGTTGCGAAACTTATCACATGTTGAAAGATTAACAAATGTCTAAATTTGAGGCCCTCTTTAGTGGGAGACCCAAGCTAAATGGCCCTCCTGGACCACCCCCAAGACTGGTCCTGAGTCTAGGTAGGCTGCTCAGGGACTTGAAAAAATTGCATAATAATTCCATTGTTAGGTCAGCTTGACATCCACAGTTGGCACATTTAGCTATCTATCAGCCTGCCTCCAGCTTCTCAGAGAGGTGGATTAACTCCATCAATGGGGAAAAAACCCAGGGTAGGAAGTGCCTGGATACCCCACCACAGTTGCAGTGTAGAGCGTGTGCCTAGTATGGGGTATGTGATGGGGGTGTGCGTTGTATGCGGAGCAGGAATGACCTTTGGGTTAGTAAGTGTGGCTGTGGCTGTGGCTTTGCCTGGTCTACACACTTTTTGTGCTGCCTGGTATCACTATGTCACAAAGAGGTGTGAACTTTAACCAAACTGCACCAGCACACTCTCTAGAGGGAACAGTTACACTGGTATGAAAGATGCCTTACATGGTACAGCTCATCTCTCTTTCTAGAAGGGCGTCTGGAGCAGCCTATCTGTGGGGAGCCCGGGTGTGTCATGGACAAGGGCTACTCCGGCGGGGCCTGGGTGCCAGGAGCCTGTGGCAGCTGCAGCTACAGCATGGAGTGGAGCCCTGTGGACTGAGGGCTGCTCCAGCCGGACTGGAGAGGTTCCCAGCCTGGATCCCGCTTAACTGGTTAAACATTAGGCTAACCTAACGATTAAGTGATTAACCGGGATTTTACATCCCTAACTAATGGAACTACACCGGTCAGGTGTGTGAAAAATCCACACCCCTGAGTGCCACACTTAAATTGACCTAATCCCCCTGTAGACAGCGAAAGGTCGACAGAAGAATTCTTCCGACCATTTACCTACTGTCTCTTGGGGAGGTGAACTACTAAGCCAGTGGGAGAAGCCCTCTGTCAGCATAGGGCATCTGGCACTACAGCAGTGCAGCCACAATATTCCTTATTTTAAGAGGAATAAGGGATCTTTCGGAAAAGGCTTTATTTTCCGAAAGATCCCCGTCTAGACTGGCGCTTTTTGCCAGCAAAGCTCCGAGCCGGAAAAAAGCGGCAGCCATGTTTATGCAAATGAAGCGAGGGGGATTTAAATCCCCGCTTCATTTGCAATTGCCATGAGTCTAATTTGCATCCCTTTTACGGAAAAGGGATGCAGTCTAGATACAGCCCTTGTGTGCTGTGTAGCACAAGGGAAAAGCATAATAAACTAATGGTGTGGTAGCGGACAGCAAGTGGTTTTATTTCAGTGTCAGAAGCATGCCTTGCCCTTGTTAACTAGACTTTAGTATTAGTATTTTATTTATATAGCACCATTGCTGTGTATTAGAACCCTAGGGCTACGTCTAGACTGGCTCCAAATTCCGGAAAAGGGATGCAAAGCAGGTAAGTCAGCATAGGGAAATCCGCGGGGGATTTAAATATCCCCCACGGATTTCAATAAACATGTCCGCCACTTTTTTTCCGGCTTGGGGAAAAGCCGGAAAAAAAGCGTCTAGACTGGTGCGATCCTCCGGAATAAAGCCCTTTTCCAGAGGATCTCTTATTCCTACTTTCAAGGCCGGAAAAAAAGCGTCGGACATGTTTATTTAAATCCGCGGGGGATATTTAAATCCCCCGCGGATTTCCCTATGCTGACTTACCTGCTTTGCATCCCTTTTCCGGAATTTGGAGCCAGTCTAGACATAGCCAACCAGTCTGGGAGCAGTAGGAGCCTGTAGACGGTTATGAATCAAATGAGACCCCTCTTTTTATTGCTAATTTGCCCATGGAATTACACATGCTCTCAGGCCGTAGAGGGCAGTAAAGGCAATTTAAGCCCACACACTGTACAATTAGGTAATAGTGTTTTATTCCTGCAGATTTATTTCTACCCAGCTGTCTGAACACTCTGGCACACACCTGCCACATCTTATCATTGGGAGGAACCCTGCCTTGTTTTGGATTAAGTCTAAGGCAGTTTTATGTGAAAACGGTTCCCTTTTGGGAGGAAGGATTTTGCTTGTGAGGGTTACAGTGAGACATTTGAAATTTCACACATAGGGTGGGGTTTTTTTGCTTTTGGAAATCTAGCTGTCCACCTGCTGAAGTAATCACACAGCACGGATGCCCCGCTAGCCCTCCTGATAATAGAAAAGTGGGGGCATCTAGCAGAACCCCAGAAAGATATTTAAGGGTTTGATTTGCAGAAGGGTTGTGCACCCAAAACGCTGGCTGGTTTTAGGGGGCGTTGTGGTACTTAGCACTTATGAAAATCAGATCCCTGATCCTGGAAAGATGTGCTCATAGAATTCACTTTGCCAAGTAGTAAAGTTAAGCAGCTCTGTAAACGCTGGCAGGACAGACTTTATCTCATGGGCGAGGGCAAAGAGAATGAAAACATCCTGGCTGTGTCTAGACTGGCCAGTTTTTCCAGAAAAACTTGCCAGCTGTCTACACTGGCCTCTTGAATTTCTGCAAAAGCACTGACTTCCTACTGTAAGAAATCAGTGCTTCTTGCGGAAATACTATTCTGCTCCCGTTCAGGCAAAAGTCCTTTTGCGCAAAAGGGCCAGTGTAGACAGCTCAGATTTGTTTTCCACAAAAAAGCCCCGATCGCGAAAATGGCTGAAAAAGTGCTTTTGCAGAAAAGCGTCAGTGCCAATCTAGATGCTCTGTTCTGAAAATGCTTTTAACGGAAAACTTTTCCATTAAAAGCATTTCCGGAAAATCATGCCAGTCTAGACACAGCGACAGAGAAAGACCAATGCCCAGAGACACCCAGCTTGCAACTGATGTAGTACTTCTTGCACAAAACTGACGACTGCATAAGAGGTGCACCTGGCGTAAGGTTAGGCTAACAGAGAGCTCTGCTTTGAGAGAGGAGAATTGCCCATAGCCCACTGGACACAGTACAGATAATAAGTCCATGTGCTGGGCAGGGAAGTGCTACCCAACCAAGCTGCAATGTTAAAGGTGGCTGATGGGAGTGGGGAAGAGACAGGAATTTCCTTGGTAAATGCCACATCTACGGACGGAGCCCTTCCCCAGTCTGGCTTGTGAAGCATTTTGAAAAAGTTATTTAATCAGGCCCACGCGGATGTGTGTGTGTGTGGAGGGGAGGGCACAGGGACTCACCCACACATGTGGCTCCCGGTGACACGTAGGCCCCCAGCATCCACACGGTCCCAGCCACAGCGGGTATCCCTCAATGTGGGACTGTTGGCTTCCGCTTTCTGTTACCCCAGATGGGGATGGGGGATCCCAGCATGAGGACACCAATGTAAGCGGGTGGGGCATCCCCAGGGGGGGACATGGGGATGTCAGGGGGAAGACTCAGTTGCCTTTCTTTTGTAGGATCCTGGTTTGTGTCTGGGCTCCTGGCCACAGGGGAAGACACTATCAACTTGCATGCACTGTACTGCCAACCCCAAGACCTGGGCAGAGCAAGATGTGGCCCAGGGTCTGGATCCGGCCCACCGAACACTTTGATCCAGCCCGCGGACAGCACCTGGCCGCTTTCTATGTATATCCTGCTGCCCGAGCCACTGAATTTCCAGGCGGTGGCTCGGGCAGCAGGATCCGATTTAAATGGCTCCTGCCCACGGTGCTGGGGCTGGAGCCGTGAGCCCTTCAAATAGCAGCCGCAAACCCAGGCGGCAGCCAGGCAGCGCGATAGCAGTGGGGCCGGGAGCTGCGAGTCCTTTGTTGTGTTTTAATTCAAAGCCTCTGGCCCCAGACAACTCCGGGGAACGCTAGTCTCCAGGCCCCGCCCCTTCCAGGGAGGGGGTGTGTGGAGCTAGCCCGTGATGGTACCAAAATTCATTAAGTGGCTGCTTTGTGGAAATTATTGCCCACCCTTGCCCAAGACACATGCATCAGCTCCCCCAGCGCCCAACAGACAATGGCTTCTTGAAATCAAAGAAAAACACTTGGGGATCTTTGTATTTGGCTCTCCACAAACCGCGCGAGAGAACGTCTTCCTTTAAAAGAGGAAGGCGGCTGGCGCGCTCTTCTAGCGCCAGGCACCAACAAATAAGCACAGTCTGCTAAGTCAGCGCGATCACCGTTGATAGTGGGGCAGGAGGCATCAGGGAATGACGTTCTCAGATCTGGGTTAATTCTAATAACATGGCTGGGGCTTTCCGGGGGGGAGGGGAGGGACGAGGGGAAGCCCCCGTTATTAGAAGGCTTGTGAGAGTTGACATCACTGCTCGCTAGTCAGTTTCACAAAATGAGTTACAAGTTTCACAGCTCACACCTCCCCCAGGCCCCAGGCCCCAGGCACATGCTGGAGCTAGCAGCCAGAAACCACTCTGGCCCTGCTGCATGGCCGGAGGTGGGGTGGGGGTGTTAAATCATCCAGGGGCAGTTGGTAGGGCTGGGGAGGTGCCCAGGGCAGGGGGAGTGTGGGCCAGCAGCCCAGGCTGGGGCCAGGAGACATAGGGGTATGCCTGAAAACCCCTGTCCCCCCATAGCCCTGCCAGAAAGGGGTACCCAGTGGCCTGCTTTTGAGGACTGACACCGGCCCTGAGATTAATTGAGTTTGAGACCCCAGCTCTCAAGCCATTAATTTCAGCTGCCTTTTACCCACCCGTCAGCCCACACTTTTCCCGCTGGGCCCCCCATTTGTTCCAAGGGTGCCAGGTCCATCCACTGCCAAGCTTGTGGGGTGGGGTGGGGGCTAGAACGCTTGACCTCTGGCTCCGGAGGCAGGTACCTCCTTTAGGACACGCCGTGTAGCCTCCGGCTTCGGCGCCAAGGGGTTTTGCTGCAGGTTTCGGGGATGCCGTTCGCGTTCCGGCTCCTTTGGCGTGGCCTGCACCTTGCCTGCCCCGTGGGGCAGCTAGCGCAAGCCAGCCCCATGTGCCAGGCAGAGCGGTCCAGCAAGGGCCCTGCCCGCCCTGCTCTCACAGATTTTCTTGCCACCTGGGTCAGTGCATTTCTCCCAGGCGTCAGCAGATGTCCCCCCCGGTTCACATCTCGGCCCATCTCCTCTCCCCACGCACTGGGCATGCTCAGGCCTCAGAGCCCAGAAAAGGGATCCCTTTGACCCAGAAGTCGCCTCTGCTCTTCTTTGCACACGCAGCTGTTCTTGGCTCGCCTATATAAAGCCAGCGCGCTCACCGGGTCCCTTTCCGCCCTCTCCCCTCCTCCGCCGGGACTCTCCTAGCAGCACCATGAGCTCCGCGGAGGCGGCTCGGCCTATTTTCCTCCAGGGAGAGAACTGCAAGCCGTCATGGAAGGAGGCAGCAGCTGGCTTCAATCAGACGGACACCCACTTAGAGATCTTAGGCAAGCCGGTGATGGAGAGATGGGAGACCCCTTACATGCACTCTCTGGCTACGGTCGCAGCATCCAAAGGTAAGTAGGTCCCTCCCAGCTGTCTGCACGGGGGCATTGACAGGTGCTAGCAGTTTGGGGGTCCATGGGGGGATTCTATCTGCAGGCGGTTTCTGCCCTTCTCGGGGCTGCTGGTTGTTCTCTGCCGAGATGAGCTTCCCAAAGGTGAAACAGCCTCACGTTTCGGTGCAGTTGGGAACCAAGAGGCGCCCCAGTGAGCAAGCGGAGCTGGGACTCCATGCGGCGCGGCGTTCCGGGTAGCGTGCAGCTCCGGCATGCAAAACACTGTGTTACCGGCTAACGGGTGAGAACACTAGAACTAGACGGGCTCTCGAGAGGTTATGGAGTCCGGTCCCCTGCCTCCCGGCCGGACCCAGCATCCCTGATAGATGCCAGTCTAACCTGCTCTTCAATATCTGTTCATGTCTTAAATATGGTTCGACATATTGTTCAACTGGTTAACGGCCAGAGAGTGGGGTGTCTCAGGAGTAGCCCCCTGCCCGCAGCAAGTGGAGCGCTGCTCCAGCCCCCACCGGTTAACCTTAACTGGTAAACTTCACCCATTAAGGGGGAGGGTTACCGGTTAATCCGTTAAACGGTCACCCCCCTGGGGCACCTCAGCCACGAGATAGAGAGCAGTTTGCGGACATGGCTGGGGATGTGCGGGAAGCAGGGGGGTGTTGGGATCTTGCTTCAGTCGACAGTCCCCTTGTCGTTTTCACAGCACCAACTGAGTGTGTTCAAAGATAGCTGCTGCCTGTTAGAAATTGAAAACTGTTTTCTCTATCAAGAGGAGCCGGGCTTTGCAGCCCCCGAAAGGAACTGAGAACGTAACAAGCGTTTCCTCCCGGCGTAGCAGAAAGCCGGTAGCTCTTTGCAATGAGCGCCGCGCCGAAAGCATGTCGGTTTTCGCAAGTTCCGCTGAAGTCTTTGCTCCTGTGTGGTTAGCGGGACTTAGAGCGAGTCTTGGTCCGTGCTTTATGAATGGATTCTCTGCGGGATTCAAAGAGAGATGGAAGTCAGAGGGAAACGTGTGTTTTGAGCACATCACTACAGTGTGCCAGGTCACTTAACGAAATAGTTAGTCTCAAGAGAGGGAGATTTCAGATTATGGCTTTGGGCTTTCATGCTACACCGAGGCCTCTATTGTATGTGAATTTAGCACAGCCTCAAAGATAAGGTTCAGGGGGAGAAGTCAGGCCTGTGGTCACTTTTTAATCTCAAGTCAAGAGATCACCAATGGTGCATGAATCATCTGTCCGTTTTCCTTCGGGTTCGCTCTTCTCTCTCATTTTCACTGCGGGCACCAGGCAAACCCACGTGCTCCATTCGAGCCCAGGTTAAGAATAGCACTACTGTAACAGTAGCCGCAGTAAGCAGCTGTGCAGAAGAGACGTTTCCAAATAGCTTGAGTCCCCCGAAGGGCAAGAGAGGGGGAAGGGAGCTCTTCAGGGTGGCGCTGGGCGGGGTGTGGGGGAGGCTGATGTTACAAAGATCTCAAGTGCTCGTCTTGATCTTTGGACTCTTTAAGAAAAAAATGTGTCTGAGCCAAAGCTGATTGAAACCAACGACAGACTCACACAGGCTGCAGGAAACCAGGGCAGAGGCTCGAAACTCTCAGACGGGGGCGCGGGAGGGAGGTTTAGGGGCATTTCTACGAGCAGTGAATTGTTACCCGAGAAAGAAGGCAGAGGTTCATTGGTTTTACAGGGTGGCAGGTTGCTGGAGGAAGGACTGCCCATCCCCTTCCCAGCAAAAGGGGGTCAGAGGCAGGAGTTTATACCCCCCACGCAAGGGCACTGAGTCCATCCTACGAGGTCCATGCGGATCATGAACCTTCCAGAGGTTCTCAGATTCCTCCTCTCCATTTCTCCTCCTGGGCAGTTGCTGGGTTTTCTACCCTGCTAGGCCGGGCCCCCAGGAACCGGGAGGCAGGGCTTAAGGGAGAGGAAGAAGGAGAGATGTGGTTAGAGCCAGAGCAGACAAAACCAGACTAACAAATCATTGCACCCCGTTTTCCAAGGCAGCTTTACGTTAGCTGGCTAGGCCGGCCCCTGGGTGGTGATTCGTGGCTCGCCTTGACCTTCCTTTATTTTTCTAAGTTCACGTATTGCTAATTCCCCGGCTTGAGAATGGATGCATCACGCAGACATGGGACAGGTTCAGCGGTGGGCAATAATTTTCACAGGGGGGCCACTTCATGAATTTTGGTACCTGGTTGTGGGCTGGCTCCCCCCCCGGAAGGGGCGGGGCCTGGGAAGAAGGGGCGGGGCTGAGGACTAGCCCCTCCCCCCGGGTTTTCTGGGGCTGGAGGCTTTGAATTAAAAGCACAGCAAAGAATTCGCAGTGCCAGGCCCCGCCGCGACCACGTAGCCTGGCAGCCACCTGGCTATTTAAAAGGCTTGCAGCTTCGACCCCGGCCGAGGTAGCACCACAGCCGGGAGCCGTTCAAAGAGGATCCTGCTGCCTGAGCCACCGCCTGGAAATTCGGTGGCTAGGGAAGCAGGAAATAAACAGAAAGTGGCCAGATGCAGTTGGTGAGCCGGATCAAAGCGTTAGGTGGGCTGTAACCGGCCCCCGGGCCACATTCCACCCAGTCCTGCTCTACATGCTACCAACAGGACCCAGCCCTGACCTGGAAGGGTTCCCTCTAGGGGTAAGAGAGACTTTTTCAGTCTCCATGGCCAAGTGTGCCAGGAGAGGGGATCCAGCTAGCGCCAGCTGTAACTCTGTTGCTCCCCAGGTGGCCGGGTGCTGGAAGTGGGGTTCGGCATGGCCATCGCGGCTACCAAACTGGAAGAGTTCGACATCGAGGAGCACTGGGTCATCGAATGCAACGAGGGCGTCTTCCAGCGGCTGCAGGAGTGGGCCGCCAGCCAGCCGCACAAGGTACCAGCTGTAGACAAGGATGCTGAGCATTCTTGTAGCTACCGCTCATACTGGGGGCGGGAGAGGAGCATCAAAGGGCCACACTATGGCCTGGGGTGGGAAGAGCTTTTCCTAATCTCTGGCTGTGCAGCTGTGTCCTTTGGCAGCCCTTATCACCGCACTCCACGCGCCAGCCAGCTGTTACAGAGATTTGTCTTTTCCCCCTCCCCGAAGCACTGGGCCGTGGGTTTGCCCGGGTTTGAACTGTGGTTTGCCCAAGCCCCACAAGAAGGCTGTGTCAGCGCCTGGTCACAGATTTGCCCCGGTGGCCTGTAGGCTAGGCCAGGCTTCCTACCCTCTAGATCTGTGTTTCCCAACCTTTTTTAATAAAGTACAGGCAGTCCCCGACTTACGAACGGGTTACGTTCCGAGCACCTGGTCGAAACTCGATTTGGTCTTAAGTCGGAAATACCCTTAAATGCGCTGCCTGCGCTGGTCGAAAAACTTGACATAGATGGCTCTCAGCTCGAAAATACGTACAATGGGGTTAATGGGAGGTTGGTTGTTAGTATGGATGGTTGTAAGTCGGTGTGTTCATAAGTCGGGGAGTGGCTGTACCCCTTTAAAAATTATAAGTTCCCCCAGTACCTACAGTTTTCAGACACACACAGTTTTTTCTACCTTTGCAACACGTTTGTTTAAACCAGGCCTGCACAACTGGGAAAGCGGCGAGGGCCATATTACTCCAAAGAAAACAGCTGCGGGTCGCAAGTAGGGAGGCTCTGCGAACACGCAGGCTACACATTTTTGGCGAGCAAACCCCCCCCCCCCACACACAAACCTCTCCACTTGGCCTCCTGGCATTTGTCTCTCCTGCACCCTGCCCCTTGGAAAGGGTACAGAGAAGAGCGACAAGAATGATTAAAGGTCTAGAGAACATGACCTATGAAGCCAGGCTTCATGAACTGGGCTTGTTTAGTTTGGAAAAAAGAAGATTAAGGGGGGACATGATAGCGGTTTTCAAATATCTAAAAGGGTGTCACAAGGAGGAAGGAGAAAATTTGTTCCTCTTGGTTTCTGAGGACAGGACAAGGAGTAATGGGCTTAAAGTGCAGCAGGGGAGGTTTAGATTGGACATTAGGAAAAAATTCCTAACTGTCAGGGTGGTCAAATATTGGAATAAATTGCCAAGGGAGGTGGTGGAATCTCCCTCTCTGGAGATATTTAAGAACAGGTTAGATAGACATCTGTCAGGGATGGTGTAGGTGGAGCTTGGTCCTGCCTTGAGGGCGGGGGGCTGGACTCGATGACCTCTCGAGGTCCCTTCCAGTCCTATTATTCTATGATTCTCCTGACCTGCCCTCTCCCCTCAGCACAAACTCCTTCTCCTCTCCTACCTGGCTTCTGCCTTCCAGGTTGCAGGGCTGCCGGAGCCTTTTTGAATCCGGCGGTCGCCGGCCGTGACATCACGACACCACGTCACGCCAGCATCCTGGCTTCTCCCGGCGTCCCGCTCTCTGGCTCGCGCCCCACCTCCTTGCGCCGGAGCCGCTCTTCCCCCTCGGGCCGTATGTTGTGCAGGCCTGGTTTCAACAACTTAATCGTAGCCGGGCAGGGGGTGACATTTTTGGGTGTAAAAAGTACAAAAAGAATCAAGTGCTGTAAAACAACACAAAAATTCAGTTTTCTCCAAGTTTCAGTTGTGTTGACGAAGCCCCCCCCGACTTCTCTCGCGTACCCCTAAGGGGACTCGTATCTCTGGTTGAGAAACGCGGCTCTAGATTTCCCTGAGCTCAAAGAGGAGACCTCTGGCGAGTTAAAAAGCCCCAGAACTTCCCCGAGCTGGAAGCGGAGGAAAAGGCCAGCCGCACCCCACCCCCCTGCGAGGCCAAGCATTCACTCTCAGCCAGGCGAGGCTGGCTCCATGCTGCTCCAGTTCCCTCGGCTCAGGTTGTTCATTAATTTGCACCATAAACCCATTTTTAAAAGGAGTCACAAGGTAGCAGAGTCCTCTTGATGGAGGAGAGGCTTCTAGTTAATCTAACACACGGGGGCACCGCGTCCGCCCTGAGGCTCTGGGGTGTCCCTCAGGCAAGGGCTGAGTTTGATGTGTGGATTCCTTGGCCCCCCCGGCCACACACTTTTCCTAGGCCAGATTCTTCCCTTGTAACTTTCACTGCAGCAAATGGGCTCAAATTGCACCAGGGAGGGATTTGAGCCCCCCCCCCCTCTCTCTCTCTCTCTCACACACACACACACACACTCACTCACTCTCTCTCTCTCTCACACACACACACACACACACACACTCACTCTCTCTCTCTCTCTCTCTCTCTTCTCATCTCTCTCCCCCGCAGGTCGTGCCCTTGAAGGGGCTGTGGGAGGACGTGGCGCCGACTCTGCCGGATGGACACTTCAGTGGTAAGGGAGGCCGATGCCTATGACAATGCAAAGGGATCTTTGCAACCCCGGGGGTGGGGAAGGAGGCCTCCAGAGCACCCCTGGATCTGGCGGCCAGCTACCGGGTGGCATTGTAGCCCAACCAAACAGCCCAGCGCAGCTCATGCCTCCTTTCCATCCGTTTCCTGCACAGGCATCCTCTATGACACCTACCCCCTGTCCGCAGAAACCTGGCACACCCACCAGTTCAGCTTTATCCAGGTACGACGACGCGGCGGCCGCTCTCCTCCCCTCTCACTGCCGGCCCGTGGCCAGCCCCCGCAGCAGCGCCAGGCTTTTGGGGCTCCTCAGGCCAGGGGTGAGCCCTCTCGGCTCGGCTTTCGCTGGCAGCCGAGGACATGTCGCCTGGCCAGGTCGGGATGTTACTTCCCCAGAGGCAGAGGCAGCCTCTCGCGGCTGGGAGGATAGCTCTGGAGCCCACGTCCAAAGTCACACGGGACTCATCGGGGATGGCAGCCAGCCCAAGAGATTTACTAGGCTGGGAAGGGGAACGTTTTCTGGGTTGGGGGCTGCTGCCCCACAGAAAAATCAGTCGCACAAAAGAGAGACGCAAAACCCACTGCAAACAATCCACCCCATACCTCACTGACATGGCCTCTGAGTGAGGAGAAAGACCCTCCCCACATTCCCCTTACACACCCAAGCCTAGGGGGTCCCAGGCTGGTAGATTTTGTGGGCCCCCAGTCTCTAAGGGAGCAAAAAACGAGGGGTTCGGTGTGGGAGGGGGCTGCCGGGAAGCAGGTTTAGTGTGTGGGGTCTGGGTGGGAGGAAGGGTGCAGGAGCGGGTTGGGGGGTCTGGGAGAGTGGAAGGGGGCAGGAGCGGGTTGGGGGTCTGGGAGAGTGGAAGGGGGCAGGAGCGGGTTGGGGGGTCTGGGTGGGAGGAAGGGTGCAGGAGCGGGGTGGGGGGTCTGGGAGAGTGGAAGGGTGCAGGAGCGGGTTGGGGGGTCTGGGTGGGAGGAAGGGTGCAGGAGCGGGGTGGGGGGTCTGGGAGAGTGGAAGGGGGCAGGAGCGGGTTGGGGGGTCTGGGTGGGAGGAAGGGTGCAGGAGCGGGGTGGGGGGTCTGGGAGAGTGGAAGGGTGCAGGAGCGGGTTGGGGGGTCTGGGTGGGAGGAAGGGGGCAGGAGCGGGTTGGGGGGTCTGGGAGAGTGGAAGGGGGCAGGAGCGAAGTGGGGATGTGGGTGTTGTAGGAGCAGGATCGCGCTGGGGGTGGGAGTCTGGGTGATGAGGCGGCTGCTTACCTGGTGCAGCTCCTAGGGGCGCACATGACTCCGTGGCTCCTGCCGCTTTCAGGCCCCACCCCCTGCTGCTCCTATTGGCCGCAATTATGGCCAATCGGCGCAGTGGGGGTAAAGCCTCCAGAGGCTGGGGAAGTAGCAGCATGCGGCACCGTTTCCTTCCCATACCAGGCAGAGCCTGTGGGTCAGATCTGGCCCCAGCTTGCGGCTCGGGGCTCCTCCCTGCAACAGGTCTGGTCCCCGGCTGTAGGTTCCCCACCGCTGCATTAGCCATTAGCTTCTCCATGGCTGCTTCGGGCGCAGAGTTTCATGGACGTAGGAGAGTTTGCACAAAGCCCGCATCAGTCTCCTCCGGCACCTTTCCCACGCACGACGTGTTTGGCCAGAGCTAGGTGGGAGAGGGGCCCACCCTAGCTTTGCGAGACTCTCCAGGAGGTGGAGCGTGGGCGAGGGGAGACCTGGGAGAGGTTGTTCCAGGCCGCAGGCCCGGCCTTAGCAGGGCCAGGTGCCTGGACAGTCCAGCCGAAAAGGGGACCTGACGGCGGCCAGTCGGATCTACTGACCGAACTCCCAAAGGCTTGTCGTTCACTCGCTCAGCTGGGGCCACCTCCTGCCTGCACCCGGCAGCCGCAGCTCCCAGCCCCTCTGCAGGCTGGTCTCTGTGGACGGGGAGGGGAAAAGCAGCGAGTGATGGGGGAGGAGCGGCGTGGCTGGGGCAGGCCCCAGGGAGAGAGGTAGGACAGAGGTGGGGGTTTGGGGGAAGAGGCGGGGCAGGGTGTGACACTCCTGCAGTGTCCGGTTTGGGGATATTACCAGGTTGGCAACCCGCTACTACAGAGGGAAGGCTCCTGCCCCAGAGAGGGGCCGAGAGGCGCACGGTGTTTGGGAAGCTCCTAAATCCCTTTGGCCTCCCGTTTTTCTCCCTCTCCCGCAGGGCCATGCTTTCCGCTTGCTGAAAGCCGGGGGTGTGCTCACTTACTGCAACCTGACCTCCTGGGGGGAGCTGCTCAAGACCACGTACACGGACATCGAGACGATGTTTGAGGTGAGGCGGGGCCGAGGCCCGGAAAGCCCCCGGGAAACGCGGCCGCAGGGGCAGTCCCTGCTCCGCAGCTTTGCGCCTGCCATTTGCTTTGCAGACACAGAGAGGAGTCTGCGGGCCCGGTGCAGAGCCACCTACGAGCAGGCCGGTCCTTAGCCCTTGGGAAATGCCCCCCACGAGACGGCCGGGCTAGCTAGCAGGCAGGGGTAATGCGGGCAGGATCAGTGCTCGGCCGGACCCAATTAAGGGCGTACTTCAGCTAGTGGGGCCGACAGTCACTGGGCCCATGGGCAAGGCAGAGGAACAGCTCTGCCCCTCCAGGAGGAGCAGGGCCTCGGGCAGAAAGGGCGGGGCTGGAGCGAGCTTCCCCCAGGCAGCCCTCAGCCCCATCAGGAGTGCGCCACGCAGGGCTCCGGTGGAGACTTAAAGGACCCGGGGCGCCAGTAGCAGTGGCCGGGAGCTCCAGGCCCTTTTGAATTTCCAGGCTATGGGGCAGTTGCCCCCTTTACCCCCCCACTAGCAGGCCTGACTTCAGCAACACCGCGAGGTCCATGGGTGTTTTTCCAGGCCAGTTCTAAAGCTGCCGCCACCTTAGTGGCTGGGCAGAGTCATTTTAGCTTAACCAGACTGGTTACGCGGAGGGCTGGCGTCGCGTTGATCGAGGGTCACGGCGGGACGGACCGGGTGTTCCGGCCTCACCGCTCTCTTACCCTCCCCCACCTTAGGAGACTCAAGTCCCGCGCCTGATGGAGGCCGGGTTCAAGAAGGAGAACATAAGCACCAGCGTGATGGATCTGATCCCGCCCGAGGACTGCCGCTACTACTCCTTCCACAAGATGATCACGCCCACCATCCTCAAAGAGTGAGCCGCCGCCCCCGCGCCCGCCGGCTCCGCTGCTGCGCCAGAGAGAGAAGAAATCCGGCCCGCAGGAGGGAAAACTCCATCAAGGACTGACTTTACAATCCAGGGAGGGGAGGGAATATTCGTCGCGCGGTTGGTACTAAGGAGGGAAGATTAACATATCGATTTGACTTTTTTTTTGGTGGTGGTGGGGAAGTATAGCTGACAAGTTAGAACGAGGGTCTGTAGTATAGTGCTAGAATTCAGGACTCCTGCCTTCTATTTCCAGCTCTGTCACGGAGCTGCTGGTGCCTATAAGCAAGTCACTGCCCCTCCGTGCCTATAAGCAAGTCTCTGCCCCTCCGTGCCTATAAGCAAGTCACTGCCCCTCCGTGCCTCACTTCCCCCCATCTACAATGCATAAATTATCCCATTCCTGCCCCCACCCTCCCAATACTTTGAGATCAATGGCTGTAAGAGGCTGCTATTCGGTTCAAGAAGCCTGCCCCAAGGGCAGATCCCTTGTGAGATGGCCTATGCGGCGATCTGACGCATTTCACCTTCATTTTTAAGATTATTTTTACGGTCGCTTCAAGTAAAATTCAGGAGGGAGCTGCCGGTAACTTGACCGAGGGATTTCCAAATCCAGAGGTTGCCTGTGGAACAGTGGCCTTGTCAGAGGCCAAATCAACACCCTCCACGCCAAGCTGCGTAAAGTTCGCTCCAACCCAGTTTAATTCTGGACGCCGGACATTTGTATTTGTGTAATTAAATAAGATTCAGATAACGCCCAGGGGAATCTCTGCTCACCTTTAGGGCTAAGAGCCTGTTCTTAAGATTTTACTAATGAATTCTTATGACTTTCCTGGAAGTTTACCAGCACATGAATCTACACTGATGCGGTGGACTTGCTATTAATGCAAACACTAAAGACATTAAATTGATTGAAACCTACAGCCGAGGCGTCCCAATAATTTATTTCCATGCCCATTCTATCCCCCTGCAATGGCGCTCTGCTCCTCCTGACCAATGGCTTGGCGTGCGCGTAGCCAACTGATCGATTTACACCTCAGCAGCTCCCATGGGCCTGATGGTAGGCGGTGTGAGCTGGCTCGATGCTTTCTGCTCCTGTCCCGTTTTCAGAGGCTTCGGCCTTTTAATAAAATCACTGGGCAGGGTTCTAAATGAAGCTGGGGTATAAATGCAGACTTCTAAACCCTGCATGTTACAGGGATGCCTATGAGCCCCCCCACAGAGCAAGACCCCACTGCGTTAGGGGCTGCACAAACACACAGCAAAGAGAGTCCCTGCCCCACTGCGCTTCCAATCTGAGACAAGAGGTAACACGGACACCGCCAG
Source organism: Pelodiscus sinensis (assembly GCF_049634645.1). Taxonomy (NCBI): domain Eukaryota; kingdom Metazoa; phylum Chordata; order Testudines; family Trionychidae; genus Pelodiscus; species Pelodiscus sinensis. Next base: position 17,290,888 of record NC_134729.1, on the reverse strand, counting down.
GCATGAGAAGTGCCGAGGGCCCCCCGGTGGCATAGCTACAAGACGGGGAGGTAAAGCCTCTGTATGGCTCTGGTGCTGCAGCATCTGGGATGCCGTTCCAGGCATGAGTATTAGGAGGAGCTGGTTGTTCAGAGAAAAGCCACAAAACCAATCTGAAGGCCGGAGGGATGAACTTAGCAGCAAAGATGATCAAAGGGGCAGGAGTTAACGAGTTGGCCGACGTGACCACTGACGTTCAGCTCTCAGACAGGAAAGGTGTAAACCGCCAAGGCAGAAGAGATGTAGGGTGGCAAGGGTAGGTCTAGAACAGGGGTGGGTGTGACGGTGAGTCGGGGTTCCCCTGATCCTGCAGCAGCAAGAACAGACTCCGCCAGCCAGTAGAATAAAGAGGGATTTACTGTTTCTCCAGGATACAGCACAGCACAGACGTGATGTGGTTACAGGAGTCAGGGGCGGGCAGCCTTAGACCCCTTGGGGTAGGGGACCACAGGCCCCTCAACGCCCAGTACTTAGCTTAGTCTCTTCTCTTCATGTCATCCCAGCCAAAAACTGCCCAGCTCCCAGTCCCTGCCCCCCAGCCAGGTGGCCGTCTCCGCCTCCCTTCCTTCGTCTCTCCCCCTGGGAAGAGCCTCGTTATCTGCTCAGGCTGGGCCTAGGTGTCTGGGCCAATCCACATGAGGGTGAGTCAGTGGGAATCTCACATCACAGCGCAGGGAACCCCAGGTTACAGAGCAGACCCCCCGCCCCACTACGCCGCACCGTGTCAGCTTCTGTGCACTTGCTGACTACAACGCAAGCTCCGAATTTCGCATACACAGAAATAGAGAGGAGGCCGCTGGGTTTAGAACAGGCTCAGGACTGATTTATGAACCACCCCGTTTGTGGCAAAGCTGGGGACACGTCTCAGTCCTGATCTGCACGGAGGGGTAAAGCGCCCCGCAGCAATCTCATCTCTGCAAACTGAATCTTGTTCTTGTCCAAGAGGCGGGAGTTTAGAGGGGCTTCCCCCAGCTGAAATCAAGCCAGGACTCAGTGACACATTTGAAACTCACCCGTGTCTCTGCCTCCACTTCTCCAGGGTAAGAAACTGGTTTGCACTGATTTGTTTGCCTGCTTGCACAGTTAACTCTGTTTTACCCAAAAATCATCACTATGTAACAGGGTCCAATTTCCAGAACCTGCAATTCCCACTGCAACCAATGGGTCAAAATCCAGAGCCTGCCAGAGAGGGAGACGGCAGAAGATACTTGTTTTGCGACAGCAGATAATCTAGCGGGCATGCTCTCCCCTCCACATGAACCGTTCAACCCCAGAAACAGAGTCCTTGGAATCCTATCGGGTCTAATGGGGGTGCACAGAATCCCTGGAAGGCAGCAGATTGGGTGAGTTGCAAGGGGGTGTGACACGCTAAATACAAAGTGTCCCCAGCCCCCCCCCTCACTCCCCGGGTTTAAATAGGTAAAGCCAAGAGAGCACATGAAACGGATCATGTTTTATTGCGTGTGCGTGGGGATACAAATACATTGCTCTGTCAGTGAATAGCGAATATCTAGCTCATAAATAAGGGAGGCTATTTCCTGTACCAGATTTGAATTCTCTTCTCCCGCTTGATTTTCTTCTGCAGCTGCAGGACCCCGTACAGCAACGCTTCCGCGGTGGGCGGGCAGCCTGAGGGACAGAGATGGAGTATAAGAACTGGGCGCAGTCTAGGGCTCCCTTAGCGCACGTAACGAACAGCTGGCCAGCTGTGCTGGGTGGGCTAAAGACACCAGTGCTGTTGCTGACATGCAGCAGAGCCACTCAGACAGAGGCTGCATAAATAAATATGTTTTAAGGCGTGAAGGGACCCATGAGATCATGTAGGCGAATTGCCGGCAGTTACCCCTGCACTGAACCCAGTAAGGGGTGTCTGATGAGAACATCTCTCCCAGAAAGGCTGCTGGCCTTGTTCTGAAGATGTACAGCGCTGGTTTGCTCCAGGGCATCACTGCCCTCACAGTTAAATTAGAAATGGGGCGTGCGTTTTTCTCCTGCATTAAAAAAAGCAGCCGTCACAGACGACAGGCCTGTATTTTTAAGGCCATGTCTTCTCTCAGCGGAAGATCAACGCTGCTGTGGTTGATTTGCCAGAGTTTGATTTAGTGGGCCTAGTTAAGACCCACTAAATCGAACTCAGAGGGCGCCCCCATCAGGAGCCGGTACTCTCCTGCTCCTTGTGAGGAGTAAGGGAAGCCAATAGCAGCGTTTTCTCCCGTCGACCTCCCGCTGAGGGGAAACTCAAATCAAAGTACGCTGACTCCAGCTGCGGAATTAACGGAGCTGGAGTTGTGTATCTTGATTTGACCTTCCCTTTTAGTGTAGGCCTGGCCTAAGACATTAGAACTGAGAGGCACTGGGAAAAGTTGGATGAATTTCAGAACTGCTTCTGCTAAATAACTTGGTATCTGGACACAGAAAAAGCCTTCCTTGGGGACCAAGGCATACCCCTGTGCCCTGCAAAGACTGGACTGGCTGCAATTGCCTGTAGAGAAGCTGCAAGGGTTTGATTTCCCTTCCAAGTCATTGTGGGAGCACAATGTAACGAAAGCCTGAACATTTAAGTGGGGCAGCTTCAAACTTAAACAAAGGGGCCTTAAACAGCTACACACTGGACAGGCGTCATAAGGGATTAGAATCCTAGGCCAAGGGTTGCTCCAGCTTGAGGCGCGTTCCGGGACCCTATGGGGGCGAGGAGAGTTGCTTTTTACCTGGCACGTAGATGTCCACTGGCACGATGCGGTCGCAGCCCCTCACCACGGAGTAGGAGTAGTGGTAGTATCCGCCGCCATTCGCACAGCTGCAGGAGAGAGGAAGGGTTCAGTGTCATCCGACAGGCCACTCGGGAGCATCAATTGAGCTCCCTGCCTCAGGTGCCAAATGTTGTGGGCCGGCCCTGCTGGGGTCCTGGAGCAGCAAAGCTGCAGCACAGAGTAGTCCCATGAGCAGTTACCCCAAGCGTGGCCTAACTAACAGCATTAGCCCAGCATCTGCCTCCCGACGAGCCTGGGATGCTGCACCCCTGGTTTCTCTGACAGGCGGGGACATCGCTGCGTCCTCCTCACTGTGGTTATTTGCACTGGCAGAGCCAGCTCTGATCCACCGCTCAGGCTCTGCAGAAGGTGGAACGGGCTCATGTTTCGCTAGTGACATATTAGCGACACTAGCGGGACACTTTTTCCCACCTTTGGGTTGTTTGGTAGGAGAATCGGGTGGCTCCTCCCCTCCCTTGTAAAAATAAAGCTCCCCGTTTGGAGTTCTGACTCCCAGAGAGGAGCCCTACGACGAAGAGACGTTCTACCGTTCCCTGGCCCTCAAGAGAGAGCCTCGAGTCTTCTGCATTCACGGTGCGGCGTCTCGACGCAGCACCTCAGCGCAAAACGGGCCCTTCGTTCACAGACAACGGCAAGAGATTTCCTACCGGCCAGTTGTCAGATGCTAGGGAAGTCTCTGGAGTTTACCTTCCCATGGAGATCACGTAGCGTGGTTCAGGCATCTGCTCGTACACCTGGCGGAGAGAGAGATTTCCCAGTGAAGGCCTTTGGCACCCCAGTGACGAAGCTGCCCGTGCCAAGGTGCCCGACATACCTTTCGAAGGGCGGGGGCCATTTTGTTGGTCAGGGTGCCGGCCACAATCATGACGTCTGCCTGCCGAGGGCTGGCCCGGAATACCACCCCGAAACGGTCCATGTCGTAGCGAGGCGCCGCCATGTGCATCATCTCCACGGCGCAGCACGCCAGCCCAAAAGTCATCGGCCACAGGGAGCTCTGAGATGGAAGAGAGCTGAGTGAACAACGCTCAGAAAGGCACTGAGCTGGCACAGGCTGCGTGGCGCATTTCAAGGGATGCGGGTCTGCGGGGGAAAGGGGCGTGGTGTATTATGCATGTAGCGGGAGAGATGGCGGCGGGGTTTACATACAAAGGGAAAGGCAAGGCCTCTGCTCCAAGGCCTACACACGCATCCTTCCAAACTCAGGGTGCTCAGCCTGCCCAAGCTGTACCCTCAGCACCACTGAAATGCAGCCACTTCTGGGGCAGAGCGGCAGGTGCCAGTGCACAATCAACTGCCCAAGGACCCGGGAGAAGGGAGCAACGCAGTCTTGGCTGGACAAAGCCTTACTCTTCAGAGCAGGGACACCTCAGCGTAAGGAGTCGCCCGAAGAGCCCTGCTGGCAACCAAGCCGGCATAGCTGGGATATGGATAAAGAGCCACAGTCGCTGGATCACACAGGGCAGGAGGGGAACCACAGAGGAACACGGGGACACTCGTTGGAAGTTTCTAGCGCCCTCAGATAAACCCGCCGGGCCTCTCTCTGAAGCCCAACCCCCCCTCCCCCCCCCCGGCTCCAGCGCAGGAACTTGGCCTATTTCATCGCAGGGCAGCGCATGTTTCCAAGGTGACCTCCGCTCTGTCCCATCCGCCTCCCGCGAGCACTCCAGAGCCGTAGTCACCCGTTCCCGTTCCCGTTCACAGGCCAAGGGCCTCCCGACCACTCACCCGCCGCACCCAGTTGATCAGGTCATCGAGCTTGGTGACAACGTACTCTCCCCGGCTGGTGGGGACGAGGGGGGTTTTCTGGACTGTGGCCGGCTTCTTTTGCTGGACCTGGGATGCGCTGTGGACAGACAGCACGGACAACGCCAGCTTACGCTCTCTCCCGTTAGCAAGAGAGTCGCGGATTAAGGTCTCCCCGCTTTGAGGACACTCGATCCCCCCGAGAGGCTGGAATAAGCTGCTCAGAGTCAATTCAACACCAGTGGCTGCTGCTGAATACGGCACATCAGGGTGAGGGTAGGCTCAGCGGTCACCTCTGGACCAACTAGGGTGTGAATGGTTATCCAGTTAACCTCACCCTTAATGAGTGAGGATTACCAGTTCCAATTAACTACTAGGGCCTGGAGCAGCTCCCTGCTTGCCCCAGGCAGGGGCTTCTGCATCCCACTGCAGGCAGGGGGCTGCTCGAGCTGGCCGGCTGGAGCAGCCCTTGTCTGTGGCAGCGGTGGGGGTCACTCCAGCTCACCTGCAACGGGCAGGAAGGGGGGGGGTGGCGCTCTGAACCAGTTAACCAATAAAACGGGATTTTATATCCCTGGGACAAACCGGTTTAAAAGCCACAGGAAATCTCAGCCTGTCTGGGCACGGCTGGAAAGGCAGGGACCGGCACTGTTCGGGCAGGGATGCACCGGCAGACCTGTGCATGGGATCCAGGCAGCCTGGTAGAGCAAGGGATACTGCTGGCTCGGGCAGAAGGAAGGATGGGAAAGGACTTACTATGCCTGGCTCAGATACCACAGCTGTCCCTCCCCCCTTTCCCCCACGGTTTCACAAGCCTCAGAGGTCACCCCCAAATTAAAGACCAGGAGTCCAGGGGCTTAGGGAAAGTAGCACAAACACAGAACATTGGTAAGTATCACTCAGCTGCCTCGAGAGGCAGGAGGCTGACATAAGAACGGTCAGACGGGGACAGTCCAAAGGTCCATCTAGCCCAGTGTCCTGTCTGCCGACAGCGGCCCCAGAGGGAGGGATCACAATGGGTAATCCTCACGTGATCTCTCCTGTCACCCACGACGGGGAGGGTTTTGCGTCACTGGCATGGAGCTTTGTTTTGGAGAGTTCTAACCATTAAGAAGAGCCCAGCCGGCCAAGTGCCAAGGGAGTTCTATGCTATTCGGACGAGCAGACTCTCCACAAGGGGGAGAAGTCCAAATATCATGGAAACTGCTATCCAGGCAGGGAAACGTCCCTGGGATCTTCATTACACTCGGGTTACTCAGCAGGCTCATCTCTAGGACACTGCGCCTCGCCAGGTAATACTGCCGGCTAAGGGAAGAGAGAGAAACCAGGCCTCCTTCGTCCATACACTGCAATGTGCTGCCACAGACGAACCTCCCTTTCGTGTATCACCTGCCATCTCCCACTCAGCTAAAGAACGCAGCTGGCAGCGCCGGGTTACCTGTCAGCATGATCGGTCGCTGGCGTCTGATGGAGCGACTGCGCATGAATGGAAGCCCCGGCACTGGGCCTGTAAAAATCAATACAGCCGAGTATCATGGTGCGGCAGCAACACTGTCCTTCCCATCCTAGACCTCACTGCCTTACAGATACTCGCTCAGCCCCAGGAAGCATAACGCGCCAGGCAGACAGGTAAATGGACAAAAGGAGAAATGACCCAACGCCCATGGCGGAGTGAGAATGGACACAGGGCCCTGACTTCCAGGGCTGTCATCTAACTGCAGGGCAACATTTTCCAGCAACCCTACCACAATCAGACAAGTCAGGCTTGTTTCCCTGAATGTCTGTTAAGAACGTGGCTTTACTGTCTCTGTGCCTCAGTCGCTGCTGTTCGTACAGAGCTGTGCCACTCACTCACACTTGAGGAGAAATACAGAGAAGGGAGAGGGCTGTAGCGACAGAGGGTTGGCAGGAAGTATGAGAATGGCAGGTAGAGGGCTTCAAGCAGCAAAATAATTAAATCCATCGCGCCCCTCTCCCCCCATGCACGTAAGTTTCATCTCTGCGGCTGCTCAAGCAACCAGGAGCTACTTACCGCAAAAGCAATATCCCAACCCGGGCCAGGCGAGGAGCTGTGAACAAAACCCACAGGGCAGTTTAACAGCCAGAATCTCAAAGAAAGCAGCAACAGGACTCCACAAGACCCAGAGTGGCGGATAACTGGGTGTGGAGGCAGTTGTGTGTGTCCATCCATGTCTAAGCCCCCAGAGAGAAGGTTTAAAACTGACCACATACCTCATTATTCTCAAATGGGTATAATTCTACAGGGATTGGAAAACTAAGCAGATCTTTCAGGCACCAAACTCTAACCCATTCCCCTGTATTTTCCCCAAAGTCATATTCATCCACTACATTAGCCCTGAAACCACACAAAGCGATAAACAAACGCACACAGAATGGTGTGTGAAGAGCAATGCACTTGAAGCAAATCATACCATGCCTCTGTCCAAATACAAAGTGTCATTAAACGACGGTATGCCCTACAATTCACTGGTTAGTGACTTATACGGTCCCTTGAAATGCGTTAACCACTGATGCTATACAGTTTGTTCCCTTGTGACCCACTCAGTTCGTTAGCTGGTTTCCCAGACCAGAGGAAGATCTCTGTGGAGCGCGAAAGCTTCTCTCTTTCACCCACAGAGGCTGGTTCAATAAAAATTACTCGCTTACCCACCTTGGCACGGTCAAACTGCCTCACACGCTGACAGCCAGCAGGTAGCACTAGCATGCGTGGAAGTCAGCAACCTAGTACCCCGACAGGATTGGGACAGCAGCGTAATATTTGGGGACGGTGGAGCAACTGGGTTTTGTTATTTTGTTTTTGTGAATTGTGCCTCTGTCTCTGTGTATCCCTATCCATTTGGCCCTCCCTCATGGGAGGCGCTCCCTGTAAACGTCACCAAAGCGACCTCATTCTGCTCTTTCAAATCCCTCCTGAAAAATCCCCTTTGCCATATCCCTACAAAAAATTGACAAGAGCCAGGCTGCGGAAACTACCACTGATCGTGCTGGCCAGCACTGTTATATCGGGTCTCTGCGCTCCCCAGTCTTCTTGTCTTTTGGACTTTGACTGCCAGCTCTCTAGGCTGGGAAGCTCTTTTTGTTCTGTGTTTCTGCAGGGCCTAGTTCAGTGCAGCCTGGTTCATGACTGCGCTCCTAGATACTTCAGCAGTACAAATAAAAAAAACAGATACAAACTATTCTCCTAGTCGACCCTGATGTGCCTAATCTCCTATATTTTGGAGCCGTTTAAAGCTGGCACTTTAGCCCCCAAATATAAGCTCAGAGCAGGAGATCGTTTAGAAATAACTTTAACAAAGATAACCCTATTAGCATGAAAATAAATTAAAGCAGTCATTTAAGTGTGGCCATTCTTCAAAGCATTTGCCACCAAAACCAAACACGGGGCCAAAAGCAGGGCTTTTCAGCCTGGGTTTTACAATGGGGAGTTGGGTTAGGGGGTCACAAATAGGTGTCAGGGTAACACAACACTCCCCCTTTTTCTAGGGCTAGACTGGGAGGAGGCCACAAAACTTTTAAACACGGCCTCAGTAGATAAAAGATGACAGCCTGGGTTTTTTTGAGGGGTGGGGGACAAATCCAAGAGCCTATTTCAAGCAGCAAAGCCATAACCCTTAAAGGGCAAAAGCAGAAATGGCAAATAAATAAATGTTTGAGGGCCCTGCTGTTTTAACCGAGTAGTAACCAAGGGAAGGGTTTAATTTATTGAGAAAATATGAGTTTTGGCATGGCTGTGCTGGAATCATTACACTCTTGCTTTGCAGTGGTATACTAATGAGAGGTTTATAATCTCATGCAAGTAGCTACAAGCCCATGGGTGCAGCGAGGGGGTAGGAAAACCCCAGCCCGGCTTGGCATTCACCCCTCCCTCCAATCTAGTTCAGAGCCTTTCTGGGTTTGCGCAGCACCCTGCAGCCTGTTGATCCACAGCCCAGGACTTGCCACCTGTGTGAGTTTGTCAGACAAGCCCCACCGAGCGGTCCCTGGCACTGGTGCCCACGAGATCCCAGTGGGTCACGCTGCCAAAATCCACAGGCAGGCTGGAGGGAGGGGCGAGCTAGTTCCAAGGCTCTTTATAAGCGGGTCCTGCAATGCGCGTCACCCAGACATAGAATATTAGAACCAGAAGAGACCTCGGGAGATCAAGTCCAGTCCCCTGCCCTCATGGAAGGACGATTAGATGGTACCGTCCCTCCCCGTGTCCTCCCCGCTGCAAACACAGACACCCCACCGGGGAGACCCGCCACCCAGACCCCTCAGCTGGGGGGCCAGGGGAGGGATCTTTCCACCACAGAGTTGGGCCGAGCCCACTGGACAGGGGGACCCTCCCCCCCATGAGAAAAGGGAGCACCCCCCCTTCTTCAGAGCCTGGCCCTGCCCGGTACCCCATTCCCAGCCCCACCCCGAGGCAGGAAGCCTGGCCCCGCACCCCATTCCCAGGCCCCCCAGGCAAGAAGCCTGGCCCCGCCCTCCCATATTCCCAGCCCCCCCCAGGCAAGAAGCCTGGCCCCGCCCCCCCATTCCCAGGCCCCCCCCAGGCAAGAAGCCTGGCCCCACCCCCCCATTCCCAGGCCCCCCCCAGGCAAGAAGCCTGGCCCCGCCCCCTCCATTCCCAGGCCCCCCCCAGGCAAGAAGCCTGGCCCCGCCCCCTCCATTCCCAGGCCCCCCCCAGGCAAGAAGCCTGGCCCCGCCCCCTCCATTCCCAGGCCCCCCCCAGGCAAGAAGCCTGGCCCCGCCCCCTCCATTCCCAGGCCCCCCCCAGGCAAGAAGCCTGGCCCCGCCCCCCATTCCCAGGCCCCCCCCAGGCAAGAAGCCTGGCCCCGCCCCCCCATTCCCAGGCCCCCCCAGGCAAGAAGCCTGGCCCCGCCCCCCCATTCCCAGGCAAGAAGCCGGGCCCGGGCTCCCCATTCCCAGGCCCCCCAGGCAAGAAGCCTGGCCCCGCCCCCCCATTCCCAGGCCCCCCCCAGGCAAGAAGCCTGGCCCCGCCCCCCCATTCCCAGGCCCCCCCCAGGCAAGAAGCCTGGCCCCGCCCCCCCATTCCCAGGCCCCCCCCAGGCAAGAAGCCTGGCCCCGCCCCCCCATTCCCAGGCCCCCCCAGGCAAGAAGCCTGGCCCCGCCCCCCATTCCCAGGCAAGAAGCCGGGCCCGGGCTCCCCATGCCCCAGGGGGCGCTGTCCCGCCGCAGCCCCCACGCACCAGCCAGCGCCGCCATCCCCTTCAGCCAACCTCTGCCCGCCCGGGCCGCGCGCCGCCTAAACCGTCCGCCCGGGCCCGGTGCAGCCACTTCCGGTCCCCGCCCGCCGGGAAACACGGGCCGCCCCTCGGGTTCCGCCGGGCCCAGGGGACCTGGCGGGTGGGGGAGGATAAATGTGGGGGTGCCGGGTGCGCGGACTGGCGGTGGGGCAGGCCCCTGCAACGAAGGGGCCCGGGGCTTTCCCGGCGGGGCTGGCGGTGCAAAGCAAAGGCGCTAGGGCGGGGCTGCGGGGGGGGGGGGATTTGCCCCTTTTCCTGCTCCACGTGGAGCAGGGGCAGCTCCTGCCTGCCCCCCCCCCCCCCCCCCCGCCTGGGAGCGGCTTTTCTTTCCTTTGCCCGAATCCCAGCTCCCCACTTGCAACCTCGGCCGTTCCCTCTGCATCGCCCCAGCCCCCCTCTTCCCCAGCCCCGCCCCAGCCCCCCTCTTCCCCAGCCCCAGCCCCGCCCCCGCCCCCCTCTTCCCCCGCCCCAGCCCCCCTCTTCCCCCGCCCCAGCCCCAGCCCCCCTCTTCCCCAGCCCCAGCCCCCCTCTTCCCTCGCCTCCCCCAGCCAAAAAAAGATCCCGGCCGCGTCCCTGGGTGGGCTCGAACCACCAACCTTTCGGTTAACAGCCGAACGCGCTAACCGATTGCGCCACAGAGACCCAGCTGTTCGGGAGATTTCTGCAACACCTTAAGAACTTCAAGGGGGGGAGGGGGGGGAGAGAGAGAGAGAGAGAGAGAGACTGGGAATTCAGGGATTTTGGAGAACAAGGCAACACGCCTGATTCCAGGGCTGGGGGGGAGGGGGGTGTTGAAGGTGACACCTCGGCTGCCCCCCCCCCCCGACTCAGAGAGCTTGCATCTTGCAGGGCCATGCAGCTAATACCGAGGGGTCTGCCGAAGCCAAGCAGACAGGCTCACCCGCTCTCCACCCACCCTGGAGGCCGGTGTCACTGACGTGTTTCAGGACAGCAGTTGCTCCAGTTCAATTAATCTGTAATCACGTCAATTCCACTGACGTTTTTCTGCGGGGACAGAGGCATCCCTGCCCTGCATGGCTTCCCCGGGCTAAGGTCCTTGGGGGCCTGGCCAGTGTCTTCCTGTGTTTGGTACAGCTAGGCTGATGGCTGGGGGTAACAGGGAGGACGTGCCGCCTTGTGTACACGGGCAATGAGCTGCACGGACACCAGAGCCCTCTAGCCAAAACCCCATGATCTGAAGCCAACGAGAATCAATCTTCAATTTCAGGGCAAGGCAGAACAAGCACACAGAACAAGCAGCCGAAATAGCTCAGTTGGGAGAGCGTTAGACTGAAGATCTAAAGGTCCCTGGTTCGATCCCGGGTTTCGGCAGATGTTTTCCTTACTTCTAGGAGATTAGTTTTACTAGAGTTTCCATATCGCTGGGCGGATGCACTTCATCCAGTTCCCGGCTGAGTGGCCAGGCGGTTTTGGGGGGCTGTTTGCTCCCAGGTAATGTTTCACCTGCTGATCCCCACAAGCTAAGAGGCTGTTGCAATTTCCCCTTTGAGTTCGGCTTCTGCAGATCAGAAATTGGCTCAGGGCCACACATGCCAGAGGTTGGATTTTTGGGGGGAAGGATTAAAAAAACCACCCACCTCCTTTTTCTTAAAACTTGTAGCAGTTAATCCCCCCTCTCTGCAAAAACACATCAGATGAAATAAAATATCTTTAGGTTGTTGGGAACACTTGGAACTTTAGGGTTAGGGCCAGAAGCCCAAGAGAATGAGGATGGGTGCAGGGGCTCCAGGAGCTGTCCAAAAGCCACAGGCACCTTCCCCTAGAGTCTAGGGCTACTCAACACATGGCCTGCAGCCTGTTTGTTTGCGGCCGCCATGTGGTTTGGGTTTGAGGTTCAACAAGGACAAGTGCACTGTTACAGGCTGGGGCCCAACTGGCTAAGTAGTAGTTCTGCAGAAAAGGACCTGGGGATTACAGTGGATGAGAAGCTGGATGAGTCAACTGTGTGCCCTTGTAGCCAAGAAGGCTAATGGCATATTAAGTTGCATTAGGAGCATTGCCAGCCGATCCAGGCATGCGGCACCGCCCCCGGGCGCAGGGTGCATACGCAGGCCCACCCCTCCAGTGTGCATGGGCATGCCTCTGGGGTGCAGGGCACACACACGCGCCAGCCACAGCCACTGGCGCAAAGCCCGGGCGCCCCTGGGATGCTCGGCACATGCGCAGGCCGATCACGGTCGCTGGCATGCAGCCCGGGGCCCACCCCCGGGACGCACAGCGCATACGCTGCCCAGCCCGGCCTGGGCTGCTGGTGCAAGTGCCAGGTCATGCAGGGCCCCACAGCCGGGGGGGCAAGGGCACTGCAGGAGCCAGGCGCGCAGCTCCTGATGGCAGCTGTAAGGGACGCCGTGCACCCCTTACAGCTGCCATCAGGCGCCCCCTGTGGGTTGGCGCTCTGGGCAGCTGCCCAGCTCGCCCCTGCCTCCATCCGGCCCTGCGTGGGGCTCAACAGGCGGCCCAGGGATGGGATCCTTTGAACATGGCCTCCACAACGTGTCAAGCATTGAAAGACACAAGCAGATGGGCTGGCCAGAACAGGCGGGTACAGGGTGTCAGTGTTTCTAGCTCCCAGGGCAGAGGTGCTGGCTCCTTAGCCTTGTGGGCATGTGACTAACTGTCTCCCGGCTGCTACAACAGAATACAAGCCTGATCTGAGCCTGATCTGAAATAGCTGGTGAAAAGTTTGCAGATACAATCTTCACATTGATTGTACTTATACCTCAGTAAACTCCAGTGCTGTAGTGGCAGTTTTTGTTTGATTTGTTAAAATTGTGAAGCCAAAACAAAAAAAGGAGTCAATATAATGGTCTTCTGTTGATATACGCTTTAGTAGTTAAATTCCTGGACTTCATTTGCATAAAGCCGGACGGCGCCATTTTTAAATGCCGGCTAGTTCGGACCCCGTGCCGCACGGCTACACGCGGCATGGACTAGCTAGTTCGGATTAGGAAGCCTAAGCCGTCCGGCTTTATGCAAATGAAGCCCGGGAAATTCAAATCCCGGGCTTCATTTGCAACTCCGTATGACTACATTACCCCCCCTAGTTCGGACTAGGGGGGGTAGTGTAGACATACCCTAAGGGAGTTTTTCCTAATGTCCAACCTAAACCTCCCTTGCTGCAATTTAAACCCATTGATTCTTGTCCTGTCCTCAGGAACTTCAAAAGAAATCATTTTTCTGAAAGAATAGTGGAAGGGCTATATTTCAATTCTCACAAAAGGTGCACTTATTAATACAAGATAGCTTGCAACTGTACCCACCTATAATGAATAAGCTCATTAAAATTCAGGATTTTTGGTTATTCTGCTTTATTAAAAATTGCAGTAGAGGTCACTACTTTCTGACATTCACCCAATTTATCTTACAATATCAACAAAATATTTAATCTCAAATACTGTATCAAATACATTTAATGGTATTGGATATACTCATAGCTGGAACCTTCGGACAATACAACATGCTCCTAGAAATTTGTTTACTGAGCACAATCAGCTGTATTTGACACACATGAATTTAATTTTAATAAGTGTTGTAGAGTTCATCTCTCATCAGGTACCAGTTTATTAGTATTTAAGAAACTGAAGTCACACAGAATAGCACAGAAAGGTAAATACGCTACACAAAAGAAAATGAATACTGAATGTATACTGTTAAATGTAATATACTATCTTAGCATGGAAGTTAAAGTGTGGTCTTCAGATTTATCTGTATTGTACAGAAGTGGTCTATGTGCTTTCTACATGAGTGAAAAATGTGTTATCACAATGAAATCTACTGACACAATTAACCCTTTGGATACATATGTGCAGCACTCACTGAAGTCTGTAACAGCCAAATGTGGGTCCGGGAACAGAATTCAGCCTTAACATACTCATAACCCTTCCCCCCCCCAAAAAAAATAGTAGTAAAAAACCGATCTAGCCTTTGATTTCTTGAATGTAATCATGTTTCCATTTTGTTTTTAATTATTTTCAAGGCTAAATTGTCTTAGGCACATTAAAATAAGAAACTCCAACATTACACACTACTTTAGGACAATCCACTCTTGGTTAAAGTGCAGTTAGACTGGACATTAGTACTAGTTTGTACTTTAAAAAAAATCTTACTGCAAGATGTGATTAGACAAGGAGAGAGGAAAAATGAACAGGGGAAAGAGCGTGATATATATAAATAAGGCATCAAAATAAGGCATCAGAATTGTTGAGGTTACATCTCCTCAGATTGTAATTCAAGAACACGAGAATTTTAGTTATTGTAGCATTGTTTAGAAGTCCTATAAATATGGCAACAGTGATAAAAAGTGCATGTGTGGTTATGATTTATTTCAGAAGAGGAAATGAAGATCACATTGTGATAGAAGCCTTCCCTCCAACTTTAAGAAATCTACATCTGGTGTAGCCCATTTTCTCTGGTAACAGTGACTGTATTAGGGTTTTTTACATCTCACTTCTGAATAAGAAGTTTGCACATTGTAAGGAGAAAGCACCAAGTCTCAGAAATCTCCATCTGTAATTAATGTCTGCCAAAAGCAGCTTTCAAGATCTTTGCAAGGTTGAAGGTATGTTTATACAACTGGTTTGTAATTAAAGGTTTTACACCATGACAAAGTTTATAGAAACTGCATTACCCCCTTTTTCAAAAAAAGTTGTAATATTTTAGTATGATATCCTTACATTCATTTGTTACATTCATATTCTTAATACACCTATTAAATAGGTCACTATACTATAATGAGGATAGACTCCCAAAATACAGTACAGTTAGTGTCATTTGAAAAATGATTCAGATGAGTATAATACATACACACACACACAATCAATATTCCATTTTACATTCCATTTTCTCACAAGGATCAAACTATGCATCAGTTCAGACTGTACACCACACCCTGATCAGAGATTCTCACCATCACTAGAATATACATAGCTAATCTTTTGACTGGCTCATCCCAAATTAACAAGCATCCTGTCAATGAATATGGATATCTGCCAGCTTCACTGTAGGCCAGCCAACAGTAATCTATTTGCCACACACTAAAGAATTTATGATACCATGATGTGAACTGCCTCTAATGCTGGCACAACCTCATGCAGATTTGATTTCTGAATTTGTTAGACATAAAAATACCCAATGTGTGCCTAGAAAGTGTTTCTTTCCATTAACCCACAATATGCTAAACAAGGACACATTGAGTTATTCCTTCACATTGAGTTACTCCTTCATCTTTCTAAATGAGACGGAGCAGGTTGTATTACAAAATAATGCTAGTGTGTTGGAAATCCTTCTCTTACACAAAAGCTCAAAGTTGGCTTCTTAAAGAAACCCAAAGCACAGAAGCTCTCTTTAATGCGTGGCATTCTTATTTCCCCCCGAGTTTTAAAAAGTAGAGCAAAGCCAATCAGCCTCTGATCATTTTAATACCGGAAACCCGGTATATTTAGCAGTCAAGAAACTACCAAAGAATACTTGGCTATATTAAATTTTGTAACACTGCATTTCTATCACCACAGGTTCCTCTGAGAGATGACCTTTGTTTCCAAAGATATTCTGAAAGGCTAATCCAGAAAAAAAAAAATCAAATACAAGTTACATAATTATGTCAAAAGCCTTACAAAGTATTTACCATGTATTCTCTTAGACTGTTCTAAAGTACATTTCAAGTACGGTAGGGTGAAGTCAAACTGACTAGCAATCTGTCCATAAAAAATGTAAAACTAATGTTAAAGGGAGTTCAGCATTACACCTCTCTGAGGAAAGCAACCGTAGGTTCCACTGGGAAAGAAGAAACCCCCCCCCAAAAAAACCACAACTTACAAAAGGTGTGAAAGTACAACATATGGAAGAACGCAGCATTCTGAAGACTCAGCCCATCCACTAAAGATATTTACATGCTGATAAAAAAGTAAAAATATTTCACATTTTATATAAAAAAATTGATTGGTTCTCCATGATATACATTCAGCCCCAGTGCAGACTTGAAAGATCCCTACTGCTGTTTCTAGACGCTGTCTTCAGGGGTGAGATCAGTCTTCCGCAGTTCCCGTTTCTTTTTTTCTAGTATCTCTGTGTCAAATATTTCTCTTTCCCTGAAAGAAAAAGAAACAGAACATTGCACGGAGACTCTCATTAAAAATACACTTACCTTCTTCTTAAAGACATCAGAGGACAAAATACCCATTTGTCAATAGGAATATTTCCAACATGTAATCATTTCAACAGCTGGACAATGAAAGAAGCTAGCTTCACTATCATAAGTGGTCAGTCAAAGCACATTTTAAAAATGTAGGCAATTTAGAATAGGAATCTAAGTTATTTTTGAATGCCTGCAATCTTGGGCCTTCATTTTGTCTAGAAGTTTAGGTTTTTTTTATGTGGTAAAAATACAAACTACTTCGTAATTAAAAACAGATTACAGTTATGAACACCTAGGGAAAGGAGGTGGTTTGTAACTCTGAAATGTTCATAGTACTCAACAAAATGTTGCGGTTTCTCTTTCAAAAGTTTGCAACTGAATATGGACGGCTTTGAAATTTCACTTAGGCCACTCTTTCCTGCAACAATATCCACTCAGCACCATGAGGGATAATCATGCACCACAGAGCCTGTTACCGCAACCTACTTCTTAAGCTGTCCTATGGTCAACTGAAATTAGAGCAGCCTATAGATTGCTCTAACGTCAGACAGAGGGATATGGTCCCTAAAAGCCCACATGTCAGCAGAGAATTGGCCTAGGGAGGCTTCATTCCGTCCCCTCCCCATGCCAAATTCACTTCCTCCCATGGTATGTCCCTTTATGCCAGGGAGGAGGCTGGCAAAGGCACACTCCACTGGCGCTATGTCAATTAATAATTATGCTCTACCATCAGAGTTCACAACTGGACAGCTGCAGCAACATTACAACTTCTATGTCACTCAGCACAAAGGGGAGTGAAGCGGGTCAGAGACTCCAGCCCCCCCACCCCCCTTTTTTTTAAGTTACAGATGAAAAGCCAAAGGCTAAGGTTTTTAAAGAGTTACAATTACTGACAAATTGAGTTATAATTGCTGAGCATAAAAATCTTACTTTAAATCTGAATATACTGCAATTTTTTCCCCAAAAGTTGAGGGAATAGCAAGGTAAAACCTAATGACTACTATTTCCTTATGAACTAGAAGTTGGGGCTATGCGCTATTTTTTGTGTGCAAAAGTAAGCAAATCAGGCTAATTTCTAGGCAAAAAATCTGACAAGTAAAATTCTGGAGATTACACTAAACCACCATACCTTTTGCTGACAGATGGTCCCTTTATGTACTTTTCCTCTGCTTTCTTGTAGTCTATATCATCCACAGCAGAAATTGCATAAATGATGGCCTGTAAGAAAACTTTAGTTTATTGACGCCAGTGGAACATTACAGTTTAAAGTTATATCCTATTTAGTAAACTTTGCTCATCCTGTTTTTGACAAGTATATATTTAAAGGTATCAAATTCAGGAAATAAACTTTCCTGTAACACACGTGGATGGACCTTTTGCAGCCATAGAGCTAGAAGTTTAAATTTACTTTTAAAAGAAACGCTTTAGTTTCTATAGAAGTTGGAAAAGTTCCTTAAGGGGAATTTTCAAGTATTTTTTATAAGCTACATAATAGATGTATTCAAAGAGTTTAGGAAACATTGTGTTGTGTAGTTTTTTAAAAATGCACAGATTAGAATAAAAATATTCCAGAAATAAATTATAATTAGCATTATTCTGTTACCTTTAGGGAAGACAGTAGTGTCTCTCACAGACACCAGAAATACATAAGCTCAGGGAAGCTATTGCATAGTGCTCTTATTATGCATCAACGGTTTGTCAAAAACAACCTTAGTGTTTGATACTTAAATTGGGGCTTACATGAAGTTTCAGAATAAATCATGCTGGACAATGATTTTAAAATGGAACGTGCTGCCGTTACGCTGGTGTGCATACTCACTTTTCCATAAGATAGCAACACCGAGGAGACAGCCTATAATGCTAATTTGAAAAAAAATTCAAATAATATTTACAATATATACATATAAGCTTTCAGATTGCTGTGCTGAACCAAATGTACAGTTTTGACTTCCGAAGGCTAAGGCACAGACACATGATTTAATAATAATTTTGAAACTTTTAATCTTAGTTGCCTAAATCCAGAGTCAGGCACTTAATTCGAAGAACCTAAGATTTTAAACTTGCCTTGCTCAAATGTCACTCAATGACTGTAGAACATTAAGCAAGTCTCTGAACCAAGATCTAACAGTAGTAAGATGTTTACTTACTTCAGGTAAAAGGACATCCAAAATAAATTTTATTCTATCCCCATTTTTTACATCCAACTTCCTAGTGTCTATTTCATGACAGACTTCTTGCAAATAATTCACCACGAGGTCCAACTGTTCTTCATCCTCAAGGTAGGTCTCACAGGTCATATACTGACTTGAATTCAGAAATTCTCTTAGCCACCTGGACTGCTTTTTGCTTTTCAGAATAGCCACAAGATGCTCTTCTGCCCCCTTTGTCTTTACTATGAAGTCAACGATCTTTGAGTTGGCTTTGTCTCTGGCAGCTCTTGTTCTATCAGGAAGAACTTTCTTGGAAGGCAAGATAGGTGTAGTTTCTGACACAGATTCTTCAAGGTCTTCTTCTGCGATGTTTGGGAAGGACATTGGTACTCTACCTTGATTAACTTCTTTTCTAACGGGATAGCCTGAAAGAAAAGCCAGTCTTAAGTAACTGCACCCAAATAAATGCAAAGAAGAAAAATAAAAATATCTGATTCAGGAAGAGAAACCTTTACTATGCCAGAAAAGAAACTAAAGAATTGAAATGTGGATAGAAGTGGTTTGGAAATTAATTCGTTCTCCGAACCTAGGAGTTCCCATGATGAAGTGAGCCACTGGTTAATCTACTGTGGCATCAAGTTTTCATCTGCAGTTGTTAGATTGACAAAGAATGAAGGCACCCCATAAAGCACAATGTTGTTTGTGCGATTCTGGATGTCAGTGAGGTGGGGCTGGGTGAAGTAAAAAACACATACCACATGAACAATCTATGCCTAGCAAGAGTAGTATGGATTTCCCCACGCCCCATCCCTTTCTCTGGGGGCCGTACCGAAGGGAAGAGATGGAGGCAATGGGGTATTTCTGATCTACAACATTAAACAACTATTATTCATTTGCATAAGCATTGAAAAACGTGCTATAAAAACTGACCAATAGATTTTCATTGCCAAAATGAAGTTAAATTAAGGCAAGTTAACAGCATAAGTTTTAGGCATCCCTGAAGTATCGGCATGTTGTCAGAAAAACTTGAAGAATTAGGTAGATTGTCTAGGAAGACTTCTACCTGGCTGACATGAGGAAAAAACCCAGCCTCACCATGTCAATACTTACTGATATCATCAGCACAGTATTCCAAGAAGGATCCTGTAAAAGAACGACATCCTGAAAAAAAATAAAGGCATCTTTGTCAATCCAATCGGAACCTCTGAAAAATCAACTTTTGAGATTTTCTATGTAAAGGCTGCACCTAAAGGAACTTTACAGCTTTTAGGGAAATATGCTCAAGTTAAGGTGCTATAAATCAAGACATGATTCAACCATTAAAATATTTTGGTGAAATACCCATACAGTGTGCCAATTTTAAAACTGAGGAGATACTAACGATATTTATCAGATTAATCTTCCTCAACCTATGAAAGACATTCAACATATTTAACCACCACATGGCCCGTAACACAGCACCTTTCAACAGAGCATTTCAAAGCTTAAATACTTACTTGTTTGAGGATGTGGCCTAATGGTCTACTGCCAAAGCAGAGAGCCATGAGCACGTCACTTGCCTCAACTTCTTCCCCATCGATACGATGGGGAAACCTACTTTTCAAAGAGGCACTGTGAAGATCTGCCGGTCTCTGATGGACTATGTAAGTATTTTTTCAGGTCCCATGGTATTCAGCCCACAACAAGTAGCCCATGTGAAGCCCACAAAACATGGTGCCACAAAATTAGAACCCTCACACAGCTGACAACTGTGGGGAGGGGAGCAAAACAGGAATGTTTTAATCTTTGTACATTTTCTCTTGCAGACTTCATTTACTCTATATTAGAGAGTTTTTCTGAGTGAGGGAGCCAGTCCATCTATTTGTTCAAGAACTCCTCCTAAACAGCAAGAGCTAGGACCATCACATTTACTAGGCAGCTTCCTTTTATCATAACTTCAAAGCAAGATCAGGGTTTGCTTGTGCTAGGACAATGGGATATGCCTGGAATGCAATTGTTTTCCATGACATGGAAAGGAAGGGGGCTGCTAGCAGGGACAGTTATATTGTGTAATAATCACAGGAGAGCAGCCAATGGCCAGAGATGGGAACTGGGACAACTATACCCCATTGAGGTAGCAAGGAACAGCAGTGGAAATAAGTTTCCCACCCAGTCAGTGGTGGCCCCCGCCAGCTCCTGCACACGTTACACTCTCAGCCTCCTTTCATGTGCCCCCCCTGTGCCCAATCCTGACTCCTGCACCCCCCCCCCCCCCCCGCACCCTCCAGCCCCTTGCCCTGAAGGATCCAAGCAATGCCAGGTAAGTGTTCTACTACCTACTATATATTTTAGAGCGTTTATATGCAAGAGTTAGGACCACTAAATTTGGTATATAGCTCCCTCTATCATAAGATAAAGTAACATAGGGTTTGGTTGTGCCAGGAAAATGGGATTGCATCCCAGAAAACCAAACAGAAAAGAGACAGAATCACCAAATCAAGTACAGGCCTTAAAAGTGACACAAATGAGCAAATGTTGAAAGATTGAACCAAAATGAGCCACAAAAATAGGATGAACCTGGAATAGGATTACTTGTCAATAAACCTAACAGGAAAGAGATAAAATGGAGAACATTGGAGTACTGCTCTGTTTTAGCACAGCTAAATCAATGCTTAAGGTCTGAAAACTAGAAGAAAATGTTATTGGAAACCAAACTGACCATAGTCCTTTTTTGTTAAAACATAGCAAATCATAAGATTTTATAGGGATGAAGAAAATAAAACACACTTGATAAAAATTCACATTTTTAAAATTTACTAAAAAAAGTAGACAAATTTTAACAATCCCTTTTTAAAGAAAACTGCAACAAACATTAACTTCATAACGTAATACTGTATTTTTAAATAATACAATCATTTAAATTAAGCACGTACATTTTCCTTTTATTTTCCAACCCCCTCCCCCAAAACCTTAATTGAGTTAAGGTCTTGAGCAACGCTAAATAAATCTGCTAGTATTATAGAAACTAGAAAAAAAAAATCAGGTGTATATGTTTCTTCTGAGGATACAAAGCACCTAATTAGTCAAGACTCAGCATCTAGTGAGGTATAGTTATCACATGGGGGACAAAATGCTGTTCAAAAAGAAAGAGTTAAGTTCAGCCGGCAATAAATTCCAGGTCTCAAGTTTTCTACTCTACCACAGTGTCCTGTAAGAATAAAGGCTTCAGCTACACCAACAGACATGACTGGCATCCTTGATCCATTTCCTTACCTACTCTAATTCTGTAGTCAGCAATCAGTTTAATGCACCACTCGATTTCCTGGCTGTAGTCCTCTTTGGCTTTGTCCTACAATATATATATATAAAAAAAGTCAAGGGGTTGGATTTTTTTTAAAAACTCAATAATTCCTCCTCTCCTATCCAATCAAAAACAATGTGGAGACATTGTGTCAGTGATATTCTGCAACTGATTAATGTGTCCATTGCCATCATAAAATGGATGAACCTTGCTTAGGAAATTGCTTGTTTCTATTTCCAAGGGGAGAAATGGTTCCCAGGTTTTGGGATTGCTTTACAGAGGAATCCTAAGATTTCTTAAGGCTTGCAGAAGTCAAAGCCAACATGGTCTGAGCTTTGATCTCTCCCATCCTGCAACTAGTAGAGATGTAATAAAACTGAATCACTACTCATTGGCTTTTATCTGTTCTTTATTCCATAATACAGTTTCATGAAAATGTCCTTTTGCAAATCTATTGTTTGTATAACTTTTTTCAGCTGGAATGCAGTCTTGAACAAAGTAAATGTGAAGTCTGCTTCTTATTACTGTACTTACTGTTAGCTTCTGCTTTTCTTCACAGTCAAAGTGCTTTAGATTTTTGAGACCTGTTGAGAAACTGCATGAGCAAAACAAGAGGAACATAGTCAGTGCATGCAGACAAGCTTATATTCCCTCCTTCCCCTCAAATTCTACATCTTCCTGTATGTTAGGAATCAGAACTAGCTTGAGAATAGAATTTGCACCAGTTTTAATCCTTGTGAGCTACCAGTTTATATTCAAAGAACTGTTTGCTACCAAATCGTATTAGGCACAAGACAACCGATTTAGGAGAGACGTTGACAAGCTTTAAGAACTGCTATATTTAGTGGTCCTCCCAGAGATAAAGATGGCCACATGAAGACTGAAGTGCAAGTGTGAAGCTGCTTTGCAGAATTAAGCCAATCCATAAGGACAGGTACATCCACCTTTACTCAACATATGCGTTTTTGTAAAGTTGAGTATCCTTCTGTATGCTCTGCAACACACTGAACAAAGCCATGCACATTTTAAGGGGGGGGGGGATGGAAATCTGTAAAGATTGTTGGCAGTTGTAACAGGATGGACCAACTAATAACTACTTTATGGTTGGCCACCCTGAGCTTCAGTATTAGAAAAAGGATTCATGTTCTGAATCCCTCTATTCTGGTTAAGACAGCAAATTTCTAACAAATGGTAAATGAAGTTAGGAAACTAATCAATCAGAATCAACATATATAAACAACAAATACCCCTTTGCCTTCTTGGCATTCATACCACCTTCTATTAGCAGCACGTTTGCTTTCTTATATTTCCGCTTCACGCTTTTTATCTGTTGAAAATAAAGATGTGTTAACATACTAGAAACTTGATTGCTTAAAGCAATCACATTATTCCCACTTGCATCCTTATACACTGCTTCATTACTGTTACAGAAAGCAGATTCAACTTGACTCTCAGTGTCCAATAGGCAAACAAAGCTAACACAATGTGTACATTAAGAATAGCATGAGTGTACATTAAGAATAGCATGAGTGCACACGGCCCTGTTTGTTTGGTTTTTTAACTGAGTATATTCCCTTATTGCCTTACACTGGAAAAAAGTATAGTAGCATGATCAAAGTTACAAATTAAAGAGTAGGTAACTGATCATTTAGAATTATTTGTCTTTGGATGCTACTGTTAACACTGCATCATGATGTACATGAGTCATTCTTTCTTCATTAGAATAGTGTGACATTAACAGCCATAAGAGGGACCATATACTGGCTGTTTGACAAGTGGCAACATAACAGTACAATGAATAAGGAGGAACTCAGATTTTACTACCTAATAGAATGGGTTTCAATGGAGAATTTATCGTACGTTACAAAATTCTGAGGGTGAGCCTACACTGCACTCTTTGCTTGAAATAAGCTACTCACTTTGAGCTAGGCAAATTGTGTATCTTATTTTGAGATAATTTGTCTACACAGCACCAAATTTTGAAATAAACCACTATTCCAAAACATTCCTTAATCCTCATGGAACAAGGCTTACAGGGACGTTGGAATAGCACACCCGTTACTTCAAAAGATTTCAAATAACAGGCGCATTGTCAAGATGAGGAATAGCTATTTCAGGATACCAGAAATATCCTGAAATAGTGCCGCAGTGTAGATGTACCCTATGTGACTATCACCTTCTAGGAATCTGTAGCAATTGCTCTATTTTTAGAGACCAAAACTTGCAGCTAAAGAGTTTTCATCCTTAACATCGGTCTCTTACTTAAAGGTGACCTCTGGGAAAAAAATATTGGAGTTCTGCCCTTTTTCTACTTTATGGGATTTAAAGATTGTGTTAGAAGATTTTACAAAAATAGTTTTGCCCCTGCTCACTTTTGCATTCAAAATTTAAGTTCTCTTTACCCTGAAATATTACAGTGATTAGTGGATGAGGGAAAACATCACAAGAATCAAGACCGATAAGCAGCTTAGCAAAGCATTAATTTTCACTAGGGAGATAAAGCCTTGGGAAGTGGGTTGTTTTCTATTACAAAATATTTAATTCAAATGCCTAATGAGCACTTTGAATCTATAATAGTGGCATCTTTTGTCCATAGCCCTATTTAACTTAGTGGAAGTGAGCACTAATGAAACATTTGACACAACACCCTTCTGCACACACATCCAAAAGAAATTCTTCCAGCTAAACTAAAGAAGTCTAGCTTTGACATTCTTGATATTTTAAAAGATAAATTTCTTTTAGGTGGTCTCTATACACAAGAGGGGCATACAAATCCTTCACAGTTCATTTAGCAAGCTCAGATCTGCACCGCAATCCTTGCCATGTGAAAGCAAAAGTCTATCCTGCTTTCAGGTAGCATTTATTTTGAACAAACACAACATGGGGAAGAGGACTGAGTGTTCTCAACTCGCCCTGAAGTCAGTTGGGGCTGAACATTACTCAGTATAAGCCATTTAGGTTTCAGAATCAGACTCTCAGATCCCATTTTCAAAATAGAAGCAATGTGCTGTTCTTACCACTGCCGGCCAATATGGGTATCTTGGCAATTTGCACCAGACTAACATCCCTGGCTCAATTGAACATGGTTCTATGGCAAAAAAAATAAAATTAATTGGACTACATAATTAGACAAGTCATATTTGAACATCAGCGATGCTACACGAACAAGTAAGTCTCTAAAGTACCACCTTGTAAGTTACAGTAAGAAACAGGATATCTTTGTGCTGTGTATTGTTTCTGTGTTATGAGACAAGGAGAATAGATGCATCTGAGCTAGTCTCTACACTGGTCATTATTCTGTATGTTATCACCATGCCCTTTTGTTGTTACACCTTTAAGGTAAAATAGCCTAACATTTCCATCTCTGTTTGTATAAGAGTTTTTTTCCATGGCCCTAAATCACTCATCACCCTTCTCTTAATGCCTATACAATAGCCTTAAATTAAGATGGGTAACCTAATCTTTGTTCTTTGTATTCAAGAACAAAGTGCCCCACTGATTATATAATGACATTATAATTTTTTGGAATATGGATCAGATAGAGAAAAAGATTTGGCGAGGCTAAATGAGGGAGCCAAAGCAACAAGTATAGAAGTTTTTTGTGAACTATGCCTAAAGGGAAGCATAGTACGCAAAGTATATACTTCCAGCTCCATGGTGGGACTGGGTAACATACACATCCTCTGACATTCACTCACATCTGCAGTGAAAGGGGAAAAGACAAAAGTCATCGCATCACTAGCAGCTCTTTCCAAAGACTAGTTACATTCTCTTCTTACCTTGACGTAAAAGAATACTAGGAAGTTCTTCATCTTCCTCTTCATCCTCATCTACTAAAGTTGAGTCAAGAGACACACTTCCTGGAGAGCAAAACTTCAAAGACAGATCAGAGGATTCCAATCCTGTCAGTGAAGTGAGATAAGAATTGTTTTATCATGTTTTTCGGGTCATTAAGAATTACTATTAGGATATTTTTCAGATTGTTTTGAATGACTGAGTTCATTACCTTCATTCATTAAGCTATGAAAATTTGCCCTTGTGCATTCTACCCTAGGCACACCGGCATAATTCTATTAAATTCAAATGGAGTTATCAAACTTATATTGGTGTAAAATCAGAGGCTAGCCAGTGAATAGAGTTAAGAGCCTAAGAAATTAGGAAGGGGAGAGGAGCAGATTTCTCTAAACAAGTATCTGGAAACAATAAAAGTCTTTAAGAAAGAAAGGGGGGAGGGACTTTTGCTAAGGAAGAATCCTTATGGCTCAGAGAAAGGGAGAAAGTCAAAACACATGAGCTGCCTAAATTGAAGGAAACAGAATACATTTTAGACAGACAAGCTAATCTCATTTTAGACAGACAAGCTAGTAGCAATATGAGTATTGAAGAAATAATTATTCAAATATAAAATGCATGCAAATTAGTTCATGGGTATTTAGCCATATTATACAGCATGGCTTGCCCTTGGGCTGAAGAGCCTGGGACCAAGCGGATGCGGACTGCCAATTCTCTATGAAGGGTCAGGCAGAAAGTGGCTGCAATAAGGGGGAAGCATGGAAGACTACAGAGGAGTACCTACAGGGAAGACCCTGAGCGCAAAGGAAATGCTACATTTAGGAAGAACTGGGAGCAGCCTGCAGAAGCAGAAGGGACTCTGAACAGACCAAGGGAGTCTTGTCTGTAACTAGATGCTGGAGAGAGAACTTTTGCATTTTGTTTTTAACTTTATAAATTAAACCCTACAGAAGCCAATGGCAACCATACTGGGAAAAACCCTGTGCAGAGTGGATTTGGGGATCCAAGAAGGCAAACTGAGGTGAAGAGCTACATGAGGGACCGCCCTGAGGCCATAAGGAGATGCCATGAGGTGGCTACTTATCTGCATCATAATTCTACTACAACACACAACATGATCTATACAGATTAATCCATAAGTAAGAAGTTCAGTGATGATTCACACACTGGAGAGAGATAATATATCTATAAGCATGTACTAGCCAGCTTTTTTGCACAGTACAAAAAATTTAAAAAAAACAGCAAGCTATGCTTCAGCTTTGACCAAGACCATCTATGAAAAAAAATGCAATTGGAAGGAAGCATCTAAGCACTTGTCACTAATTTAATGAACTTCGTAACTGGAAATAGAACAGGCTTATTAATGCTCTTTAGAGCTGTGAATTCTGGAAAAATGGAATTCAAACAAAATCCGAAGGAGTGGCGAGCAAGGCAAGATGTGAAATTGAGTGCTCAAGATACAAGTATTATCTGCCTCTTTATAATAGTACACTTGTCAATGGATGTAGAAACTGTAGATATTCAAAGAGTAAAACATCAAGTAAAAGGATGGGAGACAAGTCAAGAATTAACACTGAAGAATTACAGGAGGAATTGACTAGGCATTAAAATATAAGCTTGCGTGATTTTCATATGAACTGTTCAGCGAAAGAACTAAAACCTTCAAAACAAATGTGTTAAGAAACTTATCAGTTACTATCAGAACACTAAAGGGCAGTAAAATCCTATCAATTAATGGAAGGTTTGGAAGTTCCCACTATAACGCTAAACTGCAAAACAGAGAGCTGTCTGGCACAGCTAAAAGTTAAAACATTTACTGAAGTAGAAATGACATCACGAGTACTGAAAGGGTACAACAGTGAACATCTTAACAGCTTATTAATAGGGAGATCCAATTATTATACCACTGTACGTTTTTCTTAAAATCTCACTGTTGTAATGATTATTGTTTTATGTCTGATATTTACATGGATAGGAGTTGTAAGCTTCCTAAATAAAAACAGCTAAATAAAAAATAAAATTTGGTGAATCACAGCTAGTACTGGTATATGATTCTGCATTATAACTCTCAAACCTAAACACTGCTTAAATGGAGAAAATGATGTTTCCCCCAAAGGGGACTACCTTCCTTCTAGCCAATATTTAAATTTCAGGGAAACTAAATAAAAAGGTTGGGTAGAGGCACTGGCCATGGTGGATGTTGGTATAAACTGCATATTCAGTTAACGCCTTCCCCAAGCTATTGCAACTTCCCACAAAAATAGGTAGTATTTGAGCATCAAGTCACATAAAGGTCCTAGTTCCCCCAATGAAACATTTACCTTCTTCGTCTTCATCAAAATCAGGTAGCTGACAGTTTTTAGCTTTATTCACAGGATTGTGTGAAATAGCCTGATTCTCTTTTTCAAGCTCAGAAAGAGGACTATCCAAAGAATCTTTGTGTTCAGAAGCACCAGATAAAGGTTCAGGACCACTTATACATCCCCTTTTTCTGCATGTTGGTGAAACTGCAGTAGTCTTTTGTTTCCAGCTAGCACACTTTGAATTCACTGTTTCTCTGCTCCCATCTAAAATTTTGATTTTCTTTGCTGGAGAGTCACTCTTGCCACTGATGTTATTCCCCAATTCAGGTGAGGCACACGTAATAGAAAAATCCAGCAATCTCTTTCTGGGTAGCCGCCTAACATTTGGTCTTTTTCCAACTGATATTAAAGTGGCAGAATTACAGGAAGAAGATATTGGGGTACTCTCACTAACAAAAGCACGTGCTGTATCATCTGGGAATTCAGTACGAGGAGATGAAGGTTCACCCGCATCTCTTGGTCTCTTTCTTCCTTTTGTACTTTTCTCATTCTTTTTTAGCAATGGGGAGACGTTTTTTCCTGTTTTGGACTTTTGCAACAATTCGGAATTTACTTTTTTCTGTTTTTTTAACGTTTTTACTTTTGATTTAAATGTCTTGCAGTGCTGGCTTTCTGACTGCCATGTCCTAGAAAAGTCCCCAGATTCAGATACTGACGATTTTGTTCCATTTCCACATGTTTTAGCTGCCTCCTCTGAACTGAGCTGACATTTTTGTTTGTTTTTTTCTGTATCAGTTTGTGGACTGGGTGTCTTTTGTTCCCTTTTTTCCTTCAAGGATTCACCTCCTTCCAATTCTATTTTTGGGGAAAATACTGGACATCTAGTCACAGAAGAAGGTAATGAAGTTATTTTATTCTCTTTCTGTGTTGATCGAGTAGTCTGTCTATCATCTGAAGACCGTACTTGTTTCGGAAAGTTACTCAAAATATCTAGAGCGATTTTAAGAGCTTTGCGATACTTCAGTTCTTCCACAGGATGCCTAGGCTTATTCTTCTGATCTGCTTAAAGAGATATCAAGAAGTAATGACTTTTCCTTTGTGTATTAAAAAGATAACATACTGTTTTTCTAGTGTCTCTTGCATGGTGCATCACAGAGCGCCTGGGCTGCCCCGCTGCCGGAGCCCCTCTGCGGCTTTACTCCGCGTCTTCCTGGTCTGCAGACCAGGGAGACGCGGAGCAGCTTTTCTCGCCCCGGAGTACACGGGCGGCGGGACCGCGAGGTCCTGCAGTCCGTGTCCTCCGGGGCGAGAAAAGCCCCGTTAGTACCTGGAAGTCGGGGACTGCCTGTATACCCGGCGTATAAGACGACCCCCGATTTTTTGGGGATGTTTTTTAGCATAAAAAGTCGTCTTATACGCCGGAAAATACGGTAATAATAATAATGTATTTTCCCTTTTTCTACAAAATAACTACTATGAATATGTAATCATGAGGGGGCGCAATTTTATATTCTTACCTCGGGCGCAAAATTAGCTAGTTACGGCACTGCTGATTTTGGAAGCCTCACTGGGAATTGCATGAGTCAGGTATGTAGCTATCCACCCATCTATTTCACCCTTTCCTACTGGTCATGAAAATTATTAAAGCTTTAAAATTACTCCACCTAATTCAGAGGCAATTCTTTGTATGTGCTCTTTCTCCAATGGCTCAGTGTCGGTACTGTTCACATTAGTCCTGAAAATACAGTAAAATTATTCTAGAGTATTAAATTGGTAATGACATTACATTAAGAAGTTTTGTTTTCTTTAGGCCATAAGAAATCAAAATACTGAGGAACCGATATTGATTAGCAGAACACAACTATCACATTGAGAGGAAAAAACCAGCATAATTTGCTGATTAGCGTGGACCGTAAAGACAATACAGTAAACTTCCGATAATCCGGCACCTTTAGGACCCAGGGGGTGCCGGATTATCAGATATGCCGGACTATCAGAAGGGGGGGCTATGAGGGGTCTGGAGTGGGGTGGAAGGGGATGCCACCCCAGACCCCTCATAGCCCCCCCTTACGATAGTCCGGCTCTGCCCCAGGCGTCCCTGATTCAGCCGCTGCTGATCAGTTTCAGCAGCAGCTGAACCGGGGATGCCTGCAATAGAGCAGCTAGGGTGCTGCCGGGTTGGTCCTGCAGCGCCGAGGGGTGGCGCTACGGCACCAACCCAGCGGCACTCCAGCTTCTCTTGGGGATACGTGGGACAGAGCAGCTGGGGTACTGCCGGGTTGGTCACGCAGCGTCAAAGGACGGCGCTACGGGACCAACCCGGCAGTACCCCAGCTGCTCTGTCCCAGGCGTCCCCAAGAGCAGCTGGAGTGCTGCTGGGTTGGTGCCGTAGCGCCACCCCTCGGTGCTGTGGGACCAAGCCGGCAGCACTCCAGCTGCTCTGCCCCAGGCGTCCCCAAGAGTAGCCGGGGTGCTGCCAGGTTGGTCCCGCAGCCCCGAGGGGCAGCGCTACGAGACCAACCCGGCAGCACCCCAGCTGCTCTGCTCCTGGCTTCCCCGATTCAGCTGCTGGTCAGTTTCAGCAGCAGCAGAATGAGGGAAGCCTGTCCGGCTGCCCCAGGACTTCCGGGTTCCTGATGGTGCCAGACCATCAGGAGTCCCGGAGCACTGGATGCCGGACTAATGGAGTTTTACTGTAATAGAATGAAGATCTTGACTGGTAAGGTAGAATACATCAAGTCCACAATCTAAAATATTTCAATGATTATATATATTCTGCAGTAAACAAAATAAGAAACTTTATCTTTTGCCTTCTGAAATATCAGGAGACTTTGGTACTTTTAAATGATCATGAAACAGGTTTCAAAACCAAGTCTAGAACACATTAAGAATGGCATGTTAGTACAATTCTTCAACAGTCATAAGGTTTTATGCACTTAAAACCTATCCCACAAGACACTTTAAAAATCAATTATCTTGTTTTAGAGACAGTTTCAGGAACCAGTGATTATAGATTTGCCACATTTTCACTCTTAAATAAAAGAGGATTACAGGCAGTCCCCGGGTTACATGGATCCGACTTACATCAGATCCCTACTTACAAACGTGGTGAGGCAACCCCGCACTAGCTGCTTCCCCCCAGCAGACCAGGGAGACGCAAAGCTAGAACCCCTCCCAGCAGAGTAGGGAGACGTGGAGAGGCTTTTCTCAGCAGACACCTCAGCTTGAGAATAAAGGACTGAGGGAAGTGAGGTGTGGGAGAATAAAACTGAGCTCTGGAGAAATGTTTGGCTAGAGTTTCCCCTACAATATGTACCAGTTCCGACTTACATACAAATTCAACTTAAGAACAAACCTACAGTCCCTATCTTGTACATAACCCAGGGACTGCCTGTAATGACAAGGGTACTTAACTGTTCTTCCAGGCCAAGTATTTCAACTTTGAAAGAGGCTGCTTTTGCTTTAGAAACAACTGGTTTTCTGGATGTTCTGATTTTGGATAAAACCTAAATGAAGAAAAGCATCATTTTTTACAGCCATGCACACAATTTTTCATATGAGTAAAGATGGCATAGATAGAACATGCACTCCAAGTGAAAGCATGGGGAGAAACTCAGATAGCTATGATATAAGGAAGAATCTAGTCCTAGCTATAGCTGATATAATATGCAATTAAATCCATTTTACATTAAGTATTCCTCCTCTCCACGTAATTTTTAACATTATTTGCATGTCAAGCCATTTAACACAGGGGTGGGGCACCTTCTTGGGGTTGGGGGCCACGCCCAACTTAGAAGCAAAACAAAAATTCCAAACACTCAGTGACGTGTCTCTCGCCTGAGAAGGGAAAAGACACTCCAACATGCCTCTCGCACACCAGAGCCGAGGGCACCCAGCCTAGCAGACGTGTGCTCCAGCCCCACAGTAGGGCAGCAGGAGAACTGGAGCACCAGCATGGGATCCCCAATCTGGGGGGAACTCTGAGCCAGGAGGGCCAGATCCAGGCTAGCTGGAGGCTGCATCTGGCCCTTGTGCCTGAGGTTCCCCACCTCTGATTTAACAGAGCAGCACCACTTCTGTGCACTAATGTCCCTGAAGCCTTGCAAAGTAGCATCCAAAAATCAGTCTTAGCTTTTACTTAAAACAGATAGCATTGTCTCAAATTGTAATTGTTTTTTTAAGGAGCATTTGCTAAAGTTTATAGATTTGGACCTACTTTATAAAAATTATGTTTGATTAGAAGATGCCATATCACCCCATGGAAACAAACGTTCCACGAATGTTGTAAGAGGCTATTTTAAGAAAACTAATTTCACAGAAGGTGGACGTAGAAAAGATTCTATTCAATCAAGTCTGTCCCCTAGCAGGGTATAAGCTTTAACAGAGTCAAAAGGCCATAAAGTTTCATATTTTTCCTCTGAAGGCCTTTTTCTATTCTTGTTATTTCTCACACTTGCTGAACTGAAAACAGACAGAACCAATTTGCTTTCTAACCTGTCTAGAGACTGAACCATTTTCAAATAAAAATAGTATGTGTTTATATCAGCCTGGAAAGAAATTTCAGCTAAGCCACAGAGAAAACTGTGCTGCCACAACTAACTCATAGAAAGTCCAGAGATTTGGATTGGTCAAACTAATTGAGGTTAAGATAAATGTACTCGCTTTCTTTGATTTAGCGTATTTTGATACATTATTTTAGTCTGCTCTTTTCTGCAGCAGATCAACACAAAAGGTGCATTTTATATTCACGACGCCAACTTCTCTTCCTCGTTGTCCCAATCATCATTTGGTTTTGATTCATGCTCTTTGAATGAAATCTGAAGTGAATAGGTCTGGAGCATCTTGTGAATACAAGAAAACTATTTCACAGAATATGTTTGCTAATGCAACAGTGCTGGTATTCCTTTCCTCAACCCGTTTCTATGCCCAATAAAACTCTAAAAAGAAAACGTGCACAAAAATTTTGTATTTATATCACATGTACTATGGTGGCATGTTAGTGTCTTTATTTTGGCACATACACAGTTCCTGCAAAACTTGATATGACAGGAGCGAACAAATTAAAATCTCTCTTGTTGAATACAAGGTTAATAACAATACATCTTATGAGTATCCTTCTGATTTTTATACCCAAATCTGCTAGGAAATCATAATTTCTAAGGAAGATTTGTTGCTCTCAGTCCAAATTCTTTTGGCCTAGGTAATTCATTTCTGGTGTGATCGCCAAACAGCGAGTTTCAAATAGAGTAAGTTGCTTTGGTTTTGATCACATATCTTATGATCACATGATCTTTTCTGTATATCTTGAGGGTGGGAGAAAAACCTGCACAACGTTTCTCCTCGTTACTATACCTATTCATATTGTAAGCATAATGCTCTCACCTTTGCTGGCCATAAACGGTTCTTCCATTTGCACAGGATATATTCTTGATCTGTCATTATCGTGCTTCATGTAGAATGACCCAAGGTAACTTCTGCCAGGCTCAGTGTATTCTGAAACACGATTGATATTACATGGATCTCTAAGTATAAGTCTTTTTACAACTCAATTTACTTTATGAAGTAAGAGTCATGTAATATCTCAAAACAATTTACTCTTACACAATTATCGCTTTTTGAATATTGTAGATTTCTGTTACATTTCACCCATTTGCTTTGTACATACACTTCTCAGAATTAATAGCTATCCTTGATAATACTAATGTACAAAGTACAAATCATTCTAGACTAGTGCAACACACTAACCATGTTTTTTAGGTTGCTAGAGTGGTCCTGTTGTACTGAGGAATCTAATAGTGAGAACCTACAAATGAGAACAAAATAACGGCATTTCAATTATCAGTGTTCTCTGTGGGTGTGTCTAGACTTCAGGGATTTTTCGAAAAAAAGTGGCCGTTTTTCGAAAAATCTTTACCTGCATCTAGACTGCTGCTACATTCTTTCGAAAGTAAATCGAAAGAATGCGGCAGTTTTTTCGACCGCGGAAAACCACATTTTACGAGGAATAACGCCTTTTTTCGAAAGTGCTGTTTCGAAAAAAGGTGCTATGTAATGCAAACTGTGCTTTTTTGAAAGAGAGCATCCAGACTGGCTGTAGTCTAGATGCTCTTTTTTGAAAGAGGCTTGCAGTCTAGACGTAGCCTGAAGTTGTGCACTTGGGTGGCCACACAGGAAAGATTCAAATGCTGCCCCGTTGATTAACAATGCGCCCACAGTTGAGAGCATGTGTTTCTTCTGGTGGGCACACATGCCTTGGTGCACATAACATTTACTCTGCACATGGATGAAAAAAATTAAGAGGAAACATTATCAGTGCAGTCCAGTGCATGCTAGAGGATAACAGCGTACCTGTTTAGTTTGTCCATTGACTTATTTGGAAAGGATTTTTTACCAAATTCTGATAATCAGCATTTCTACAAAATACCCAAATAGTCTAATTTATAGCA
The DNA here is from genome assembly GCF_049634645.1 of Pelodiscus sinensis. NCBI lineage: Eukaryota > Metazoa > Chordata > Testudines > Trionychidae > Pelodiscus > Pelodiscus sinensis. The sequence goes on along the minus strand of NC_134729.1, from coordinate 17,256,940 downwards.
TTGCAAAGTGAGTGCTTCCCAGGTTTCTCTAGGTAAATTGTTACATCCTGCAACTTGTGTCAAAATTGGCAATCTTTTTTGAGGCTTATTTAGAGAATATGAATTTTTCAGATTAAAAATGTTTTACATGTTAGTTAGAGACTTGAAAAATTCAATCAATTACATATTAAGAGCCAGAATGTTCACATACTTACAAGGCTGAAGACTTAATTTACATGAAATATTGTTCTTTGGTCCTACAGGTGAAAGGCTAAGAGTGAAAAGTAAAGTGTAATTACCATATTTAAAATGTAAAACCTAAAGGAGACCATACTGTACTTCTTACCTTGTTTAAGTTAGGACAAACGCCACTGTAATCTGAAATGTGAGATATTTACAAATAACTCCCTTGTGTTTTGTGTTCCCTTTCTGGAGGCAATTTTGCCCTTTGGATAGATTACATCCTACTTCTTAACTCAAACACAGGCACCTTATCAGCACTAAACAAGTTATATTATTTTTAGTCTTGCTAAAAAATTAAGATATAATTGCTACATACGAGACTCAGAGGGTTAGACGTGTATGTCTTTTTTCTTGCAGATACAGACTAACATTTATTTAGGCATAAGCTTTCATGGGTAAAAACAAACCATGTCAGATTCACTCTATGCATCTAAGTGGTTTTTATCCACAAAAGCTTATGCCCCAATCTGTTAAGTCTTTAAGATGCCACAAGACTCCTTGTTGTTTTTATATTCATTACATTAGAGCAGAAATAGCACTTTAATTCCTAGCTCAGAACAACCCAAACATGCCGCTTCCACTTTTATTCTGCCTCCCTTTGTTTTGCTGTACTCCAGTGAAATTTCACTCATGCCAAAAAGCTGCCACAGGAAACATGGGCTACTGCACAGAAACAAGGTTCAGCCCAGCAGTCTACCACAAATATACCTCATCAGTGCCAGACGAGCATGTGCAGAGCGAGAGTCCAGCACAGAATCTGGCCCCCCGGAAACACAGTGCCAAGCCAGAAGAGACACCCCTCCCCACAAGTCCCAACCCATCCTCAGGAAAATTAATGCCTGGGGATGGGGGGGGGGGGGGGCTAAGGGAGGGAATGACAGCTGATGTCAGACAGCTGGGGGGAGGGGAGGGGAGAGAAAACAAAAGGGCCCTTTAAAGTCTCCCCCCCCCAGGGAAAGGGGAGGGTTTTAAACTTCATACAGCCCAGCCCAGCTTTACTAGGAAGAGGGGCTGAGCCCCCACTGACACCCCCTTTGTGAGGGTGCAGGCAAGGGGGGGGTGAGGGCAGTGCCATGACACCTCCTGAGGTGGGCTGACTCATTTGACCCCCCCCCTTCAGAAGGGCCCCATCCCTCCCCAATTCCTCCAGACCCCCATGCTGGGGGGGGACCCTGGGGGTGCACAGGAGAAGGGGGGGTCAGGGACACCCCCTAAGATGAGCAGTTTGCCCCCCCAAATTCCTCCAGACCCCCATGCTGGGGGGGGACCCTGGGGGTGCACAGGAGAAGGGGGGGTCAGGGACACCCCCTAAGATGAGCAGTTTGCCCCCCCCAAATTCCTCCAGACCCCCATGCTGGGGGGGACCCTGGGGGTGCACAGGAGAAGGGGGGGTCAGGGACACCCCCTAAGATGAGCAGTTTGCCCCCCCCCAAATTCCTCCAGACCCCCATGCTGGGGGGGGACCCTGGGGGTGCACAGGAGAAGGGGGTGTCAGGGACACCCCCTAAGATGAGCAGTTTGCCCCCCCCCAAATTCCTCCAGACCCCCATGCTGGGGGGGACCCTGGGGGTGCGCGGGAGAAGGGGGAGGGGCCCCCCTGCAGGGCCCCTCTCCCGCGGGCGACCCCACCCGGAAGCTGGAGACCCCCCAGGACCAAGCCGCCCCCCCCTCTGTTACCTCAGAGCTCTACGCAGCCAGGACTCAGCGACCCAGCCCCGCCCACTTCGCCCGCCGCGCGCGAGCGTGAGCAGGACGCAGCCGCCCGGGCCCCGCCCACCCTATCCAGCCTCGTTCTGGCCCCGCCCCAACAGCTCTTCCGCGCGCCACGCCGCGGCCCCGCCCACCCCAGGGCCCGTCCGCTTTCCAACCTGGCGCTCGCGGGCGGAGGCGGCGAGGAGAGGAGAGGCGGGGAAAAGCGCGGGCGGCCAATCAGAAGGCGGGTCTTCCTTTGAGCCCGCCCCTCCTCCGCTGGACTTGGGCTCCGGTCCGCCTCGCCCTACCCCCCCCCTCCCCACTCGTCGTGGTGTCAGCACGTCCGGAAGTGACGCAGCAGCGCCTGACTGTGCCTGGATAAAAGGACGGTTGGGAGGCTGCGTCACGAGGCGCTGTCCTGAGGCGATGGGCTGGGGGGGGGGGTGTGAGGGGCGGGTCCCCAGTGGGCTGTGCGCTCTCACTGCCTCTGTCGAAATCCATGGGGCCGCCATCTTGCGCACTGGGGCAGATGGGGTCGCCTCCTCTCAAAAAAGATGCCTTGGCAACAAAATCGATGAGGGGTTTGGATCCGGTCCCGTATGAAGAGAGATGAAAAAGATGGGGATTTGAGGAAAGAGGGGGCTGGGGGGGAGCCAGAGGGCTCTAAAATCCCGACTGGTGTGGGAAAAGTAAATAAGGAAAAGTTATTGACTTGTTCCCGTAATAGAAGGACCAGGGGTCACCAAATGAAATGAATAGGCAATAGGCTTAAATCGAACCAAAGGAAGATTTTCTTCACTCAGCGCACCGGCAACCTGTGGAACTCCTCGCCGGAGGATGTGGTGAAGAGTAGGACTTTAACAGGGTTCAAAAAAGAGCTGTATAGAGTCATGGAGGTTAGGTCCATCAATGGCTATTAATCAGGATGGGTAGGGATGGTGTCTGTAGCCTCTGTTTATGTGGAAATGAATGACAGGAGAGGATCATGTGAGGATGACATGTTATGTCCCTCCCTCTAGGGCATCTGGTATTGGCCACTATCAGCCAACAGGATACTGGGCTGGATGGAAGTTTGGTCTGACCCAGTGTGACTGTTCTTATGTAAACTGGCACAGTTTCAAGCTTCCCCACTAGACAGTGAGACTGACATGGTCCTTGTCAGTTTCATGCTTCACCTCAGGGAATAGACTGGGCATAGCCCACTTCTTGAGATGACAGCTGAATGGAGCAAGAGGCACAGAGGGACAAATATAAAGCAGACAAAAAAGGGAGAGGGGAAGGGAAAAAAGCCCTGTCAATTAAAGAGCCCATGCGAAATGAGGCTAATAGAGTTTCATGCTTCCCCAGGCAATAGACTGTGAAACTGATGCAATTCTTGTCAGTTTCATGTTCCTGCTAGGCTGAAACTGACACAGTCCTTATCAATTTCATGCCTCCCTGTAAATTAGACTCTTGAAATTGTCACAGTACTTGTCAGTTTCGTGTTTTTTACCCTCCACCAGCAGGATGGACTAGATTAATGAAAATTACACCTTTTTTGTCAGTTTCATGACCATTCCCTCTCTTCCCTCCCCCCCATGAAACTTACCAGAGTGGTCATTTCCCATCCCACACCTTTGGGGTGGGCAGCCAGGAAACTGACAAGAATCAAGTCAATTTCAGTCATCCATTTCCAGAATGCCCCAGGGATCCTGGAAACCCATCCCAGAACTTCTGGCCTGGGATTTACCTCCCCCCCACCCCACCCCAGCCCCCTCTGTTTTGAAATTTGATTTGTCCTTTTCATATGTGTTCATTTTTTTTGATTGTTTCCTTTGGTATATATGGTCATACCAATTTTCTTCCACTATTTGATCTGAGGAAGTGGGTCTGGCCCACGAAAGCTCATCACCTGATAAACCATCTTGTTAGTCTTTAAAGTGCTACATAGTCCTGTTTTTTGTTTTAGCTAGACCAGACTAACACAGCTACATTTCTATTACTGGCCTACCAAGTCTATGTCAGGATGCCAGAGAATGCTGTGAAGGCCAGGACTTTAACAGGGTTGAGAAAAGAGCTAGATAAATTCATGGAGGACAGGTCCATCAATTCTTATTAGGATGGGCAGGAATGGTGTCCTGTTTGTTAGAGTCTGGAAATGGGTGACAGGAGAGGGATCACTTGATGATTCTCTGTTCTGTTCCCTCCCTCTGGGGCACCTGGCATTGGCCACAGTCGTCAGACAGAACACAGGGCTAGATGGACCTTTGGTCTGACCCAGGATGGCCATTCTTATGTTCTTAGGAAGCTTGGAACTCCTGAAGTCCTTCATGCAGTGGCAGTCTATGTGGTAAGGGTGCCCAGAGTTGCAGACTGTAGAAGTTCAGGCTCCCAGGCAAGCTAGTAGGAAATAGAGCAGGATTCCATCAGAATTCTGCTTCTGGTTTCTCAAAAGTGTATCAAACCCACAATGTTCCCCCAGAACATTTCAGGTTAGACAAATCAACATTTTCCTGACTAGCTCTAGTCACTAACAGACTAGAACCAGCCTCCTTCTATTTAGAGCAGCCACAAGAGCCCAACCCACTAGCTATCCCATAGGCTTGCGTTGTGAAATCATGCCCCAGCCAGAATGCGAGTTTGTGCTTTTTCTGCTTAACTACATCTTTTACAGTCTTCATGGAATCCACTTTCTTTAGCCCCCGTTTCAGAAAATTATCCTTTACAGGCCTCCAAAGCATCAGTCAGAGCCAACTGTCGTACAAGTCAAGTGGGGCAGAGAAGGTGGCGGCGGGAGGGCGGGGAATTTATTTTACTTTGAGATATGCTCCTGGAAAAACAAAAAGCCAATTGCTGCCTTGGGCCCGTGAAATTTACATTGTTTTTGTTTTATTGGTGGTGTGTGTGTGTTTATTTTGACTTACTAAACAGTTCAATGTCTGAACTCACTAGACGTGCTCTGATTCCAGCAGAGGTAACCTTGGAGTGGACGAGTGGCTTAAACATTTAAAGTGTTCAGATCATTCACTCCATCCAGCAGAGGGGTTTAATGGAAATCTATAAGCATGTGACAGTATGAAAAACCAAACCAAACAGACAGCCTAGGGAGCCATTGCTTTGTCAAGCCTAAAGTGACTTACAATGCTGTTGGAGCTGTGCTGGTCTCCAAATACTAGACAAACAAGATGGGGGAGATAATCGCTCTGACTGGACCAATTGCTGTTGGAAAAAGAGACGTGCTTTCAAGCTTACACCGAGTTTTTCTTCAGATCCGGGCCTAAAATCATATCTTTTAGGGCAAGTTGCAACAGGATGACAGCCTATAACCGGGGTAATAGTCAGTAGGCAGACTATAGGCCAAATCTGGACCACCAGATGCTTTTGAACAGACCACAACATTGTTTATTTACTTACTAGAAGATTTACCTGGTGTTGCTCAGGTCCTTAACTCAAATTTTGTTTTTCTTCATTTAAATCATTATTTTGGGGTGGGGCTGGGTATGAGGGGTTCAGTATGCAGGCTTCCCCGGGGAGAGATGACAACTCCAGCCCCCTCTCACTGCAGCAGCTTGGGGCCAGGTGAGATGCACCTGTCCTTTTCTCCCCCAGCTGTAGCAGACACAGTTGAGGGAGGGGTGCACATCCTGGCTGGGGGACAGACAGACACACCCACAGACAAACTCTGAAATATATAGTAGATAGCTGTCTCTTTCTCCACCCCTTCTCCCTGCTGGCCCATTATGGTTATAGCTGTCCTGGGCCCCATCTCTGGAGCCTGCTGCCCCCTTGTGGTCATTCTGTAGTATAACTGTCCCTCCTGCCAGTCTGCTCCCTTTCCATTTTGTGAGAAACAATTGAATTCTAGGCATGTCCCATTGTCCTGGCACAACCAAGCTGCATACCAAATTTGGTGGTCCTAGTTCTTACCATTAAGGTGGAGTTCTTGAACAGACAGACAGACACACACGTTTCTAAAATATACCACTGGCCTAGAACCATTCACATGGTTGCCTTCTTCATTGGACAGAATGACAGAGCAGCCCCAGGGCAAAGTGTGTCTCTGGTGCCATTACATCTAAGGGCTGGCTTACATGGCGACGCTCACACAAATGAATAAGAAATAAATGAAAATTGTGACATTAACATGTATGGATGCTGTACTCTTCGATGCACACTGCCACTGAGAAGTAAAGTGGTCTCAGTTTTATTTGATACTTCCTCAAAGGGGAATGAGATCACTTCACTTCTGAATGAGTGCATCAAGAGTTATAGTTTTTAATAAGCTACATCACTCCCAATGTGAAAAATTCACACATCCTTAGCTCTGCAGTGAAGCCAACCAAAATCCCTGGTGTAGACACAGCTAGGCTGACAGAAGAAGTGTTCTGTAGCTACTGCTGCTCAGAAAGAAGGATTATTTTCACTATTAAGAGGCACTGTTTCTGGTTCAACATAACAAGGGATTTCTAATTTCCTTGAGCTCCAATTACTTTGCAGGCTTAATTGGGCAACAGCTGGCCTGCTTTGAAGGGCAGATTCTTATTGCACTGACTTAGGAGCTGAGAATCCTTTCCCTTCTTCTTCAAGTCAAACAGAAGTCAGGCAATGGAAGTCCTTAAAAACCTAGATGTAATATTCAGTTTCCTGAGGCCTGAAAGTCTGGTATGTGATGATGAATTCAGTCATGTAAAAAACAAGATCAGCTGTGAACTATTTGTTCCTATCAGCGCAATCCCTTAACTTGTCCCTCTGACATCAGTAAACACAAGGGATCCATGTTTTATCATGAGTAATATTTATTATTTATTGATGCTTTTATAAATACCAACAGCACAACATTCAATTGGTTGTGTAAGTTATTATTAAAACACATCTCTACACATCAACGCTGTATGTTCTAAATATACAGGGAGTACATTTTCTTTAAGTATCGCTATTTACAGAATCATTCTTTTTTGAAATGACAGGTTGTTGTTTTTTTGCTTAGTATTTTCCCTTGGATTCCTTCTATCACTGCAATATCCTTTCTTATTCAATGTTCCCAGCCTATTCATTTTTTTAAAATGTAGCCGAACCTGCAAAATAGAGTGCCATTGACTCTTATTGACGTCAACCCAGTAGTTTTTAGCATTTCACCGGGTTGGACCCTAAGTTTTATGGGCTGTGTTGGCATGAAGAGCTTAAGATTTCAGGCACTCTGGTCCTGATCCTGTAGAACATTTAAGCTTGTCCTTAAATTTAAGCATGTGAGTGGTCGCACTGAAGTCCAATTAAGCAAAGCAACATTTAAAGGTGAAGTCCTGACCCTACTAAAATCAAAACTCTCATTGACTTAGAGTTAAGAGTTTTGCAAGATCTGTGCCGGCATACTTAGCACTCTGTGAAATCAAGCCCTGTATTCATTAAAAAAGCTTTCTGATTCCATTGTTGATCTTTCGATAACAATATGAACTGCATTAACCTGGTATAAGTTGTTTTCAAGAATGCCATATTCTTTTCTTCTCAGACAAATTCTCTGCATCCAAACTGATATCCTTCTAGGGCATCTCTTTCTAATGCCCCACCTAAGAAATAAATGCTAATTACAGAAATACTTCTGTAGACTAGTACTAAAACTTTTCCAATCAGTAAAATCCTTGGATTTAATCTCTCCCCACATTTTTTACTCCACATCAAAATGCTCAGTACATAAATAAAACGTTTTTCCTTATAAACCCTCATGTATAATCTTTCCAGTTTCGACTTGTGAATAAATCTGAGAATCATTTGACTTTGTTTCTTATTGCACCTCTTTTTGTAGTTCTACGATTTGCTCTCCATCCCCTTTGGTTGCATCAGCGACCAGAAATGCTTAGGCTAAACAGACATGTACGTTTTATTTGTGAGCCCTTTTGTTCTCAGATTCCAAACTGTACATACAAAGTATCAAAAATGAGCTTTATTTACAAGTTCTAATCTCTTTCCCTTGAGATTTGCCAGAAGCCTATCCCTGCACACACTGTATCTCCGCCATGTAAGCCGGTATAGCTCCATTAACATAAACGGAACGACACTGTTTACAGTTTTGAGACTGGACCTGCAGAGTGTGATCTGATTGAATGGCAGCTCATAATTCCAAACAGACTATATATTCTTAAAATTATTTGCCGCTCATCTGATGCCTTTGGATGGTTATCCAGTGTATAATTGTGCAACCCCCCCAAAACCCTAAGTAGGATTTTTCATAAATATTCTCTTAATTGATTTCGATAACCTTAAGCCAGGCATGTCCAAAGTCCGGCCCGCGGGCCAATTGCGGCCCGTGTTCCGGTTTAATACGGCCCCACAGGTAATTTGGCAATATCTATCTTTTATGGCCCCCAACGAATCCATATGTATTGAGAAGAATACATTGTAAAATCTCAGTTAATGTCAGTTGGTCTAAATCAGTTATAAATATATTTGGACACAACATGTATACTTGGTGTTATGTTCCTGTTCATATTTTTTGAACTTAAAAGTTGACAGACAACCTTTATTACCAATAATATGTAATGTACTTTACAATGTTCCTGACATATATTTCAGCTTCCTGGATTTTTTTTTTCATCTGGCCTTCAGATAGGAAAGGCAGAGTGATTTAACACCTGTTTAGATTTGTCATCCATGTGACGAAATGAAAAGTATGCCGTTTGCAATAAACTTTGCATAAGATAGTTAATTTGCATTTAATTTTAATGGTTCAAAGAATGTCAGGCAAAATGGTCGGCCCTCGCGCTTGTTCACTTCATCAAATCTGGCCCTCTTTGAAAAAAGTTTGGACACCTCTGCCTTAAGAGAACTCTGAAATGACATTATGCTGCACAACGACAGTCCAACATGCCCAGAAACAGCAGCGCTTCTTACATGTCACACAGGGTTAGGATACTCAGAAGACAGATTTTCATTGGTCATCATTAGAATTGGAATTGTGCAACTTGTGACTTGGAAAGCAAATGCAAAAGTTGCTGAGCTAGTGGCCTCTGATATTAAGAACCAGGTGATCTGCATTGTTGTCCGCAGCACAAGGCTGAACCGGTGTGTAATTGAAGCACAAATCAAACAGGGCAAGCACTATTTCTTTGCATGGCGTCAATTGTCGAGGTCTTCATGTGTCTATCAACCCTACCTAAACTATCCTGCCGTTGGCCTTGAAGATGAACAGTTATAGAGATACTAGATTCACTGTGTTCCCACCTTAAAAACACCTCAGAGGGGTATTTACATTGCATTACAAAATAAGTCATGAACTTAATAAGATTTCTTCTGCAGGGAAGATAAAAATGCCTGCAGTGGCTGTTTGCTTTTCCTTCCTGTGCAATAGACCAGGTGGCCAGTTTGCTGGAAGTCCAACTTGCCTGCTTTGGTTTGCTAGGTTGGTCCATACAGACACACACCCGCCCCGCCACCAGTTGCAATTGTACTGGAGGAAGGACATTAAACAAGGATGCGTCACACAACAGACTGCCTGCTTCCCAAAGCACACCTAGACCAGGCCCCATGTCCAACCGTTTCTCAGATGCTTCTCCCACTGCAGTGTCTTCCTTTGCCTCCTCCCCCCACGTGGCTGCGGCCAAGAGTCGGTGGGAGATCGTTTCGTTCAGAGCCAGCAGCCACAGTGATAGCATTAACTTTCACAGCTGGTCCCATTGAGCGCCCCCTTGGGAGCCGCAGCGAAGCCACTTTGGAAAGCTTCCAAGTTCTCCGCTTTTGCTGAGGGAGCTGTTGCGCTGGATTCCTGGCAGTTGGCCGCAGAAGACCTGTCAGGGTTGTCTTGAAGGTGGGAGTTCTCAGCTGCCTGGGCCGAGCATAGTTCTTTGGCACCTTCGTGGGCACGTCCGTTTCTGGCGCCGTCGTGATGCCCGTGGTTACCGAGACGGCTAGAAGCAACGACCGCTTTCATGGCAGCCTAGTCAAAACCAAACAAGCAGAGTCAGTGAACAGCCATGGTCAGGCTGCATTTCAGAGATTTGCTACTCAGTGTTCAGAAACACCCTGATGTTACATGAAATGGTTCTGGAATAGTTATTCCAAAATAGCTTATTTCAAAATAGTACGTCTACACTGCAGGGAAGACTCCAAACGAATCCGAGGCAGGCTCCCCTAATGTAGACGTGCTATTTCAATTTAGAGCCCCAGGAGACACTGGGAAGGAATAATTTAGAATGGCCCTGGGGAGGGGCTATTTTGAAATAGCAGCAGTGAAATGTCTACACACGCTTTATTTCGAAATAGCTATTTCGGAATAGCGTTATTCCTCGTAGAATGAGGTTTACAGATTTCGGAATAAGCCGCTGTGTAGACGCTCGCATTGTTATGTTGAAATAACGCTAGTAATCTCAAAATAACGGTGCAGTGTAGATGCAACCATGGAAATGGAAAGGAAGGAGAACAGAATAGCTTAGATCAGAGCCGGAGTTGTTCTTACAAGAGATCAGATCATATTAGACCGACCAGAAAATATCGTTTTCATCGTATTAACATTTTCCAACCTATCACATTTCTTTTGTATTGTAGTCAAGTGTATCCCTAGGTCTTAAGCCTACAAAGCTTAATACAGGAGTCAGTTTGAAGTCCCTTGGACTACCCATCTGGCTAAAGTTATATGCAGGGGTGGCCCATCCATACAGGTGAACTAGGCGGTTGCCTAGGGCGCCAAGTTAAATGGGGCGCCAAATGGTGGGGCAATATCGTTGAGGGGTTTGGAGGAGGGGGCGCCGATTGCATGGTTCGCCTAGGGCCGTGGTCCCCAACGCGGTGCCCGCGGGCGCCATGGCGCCCGCCGGGGGATTTCTGGGCGCCCGCTGAAACATCTGGGCTGGCCCCCCCCCCGGCGCGCGGCACATGCATGGTGCTGGCTCCAGGCACAGGACACATGGGCGGCCCCTCCCCTGGGCGCGTGACTCGTGGGCGGCCCCGGGCGCGCGGCCCATGCGCGGTGCCGGCCCGGGGTGCGTTGTCGGCCCCTGCCCCGGGCGCACGGCACATGCGCAGTGCCGCCCCTGGGCGCACGGCTCGTGCGTGGCCCCGCCCCCGGGCGCCCGGTAGCCACTCAACGTTGGGGACCACTGGCCTAGGGCATCAGTTGCTGGCAGCTAGTCTAGGGCTGCTCCTGGTTATATGCATAAATCTTTGCAGGATCAGGACCCATTGTCCTCTCGAAAGCTACGTCTAGACTATAAGCCTCTTTTGAAAGAGCATTTAGACGACAACAAGCAAGCCACTCGTTCAAAAGAGAGCACCCAGGCAGTCCGGATGTTCTCTTTTGAAAAAGCGCAGTGTGCATGACATAGCGCCTTTTTTCGAAAGAGCACTTTTGAAAAAAGACGTTCTTCCTCGTACAATGAGGTTTTCCACGGTCGCGAAAACTGCCGCGTTCGTTCGATTTACAGCAGCGGTCTAGATGCAGGGGAAGTTTTTTCGAAAAAACCCTGTAGTCTAGACACACCCTAAGAAATAAACAAGCATACAATTGAAAGGCTTACAGTTGTGTTTTCCTTAGTAAAACTGGTTCAAGGGAACTTTTCATTTAAGTTTCTACTAGAAACTTATGTGTCAGAGAAAAGTTGTGGAGCAATTGGCCTGCGTAGTGGACGCAGATTTTGTGAGCAGTGGCAAAGGGCAAGAAGAAATACCCCAGAACAATTAACAGCCAGGCTCTGTAACATTACCTTCAGTTTCCGCCGGGCATTAAACTCCTGCATTTTCTTCTGTGTGCTATCCATATGAGCAAATTTAGCTGCTTTGCCCGTGACCCACGGGTGTTCTAGGGCTTGCTGCACTGTTAGCCTCTTCTGGGGGTCCAAGACAATTAGTTTTTGAACCTGCAGCCAGATCCCAAAGAAGTAAGTTTAATATAAAAAGCTTCAGAGGGGGAGCCGAGTTACGGGAAACACTTAAAAAACAACAAATAGACGAACAGCACCTTGAAGACTAACACAACATGTAGATTGCATCATGAGCTTTCCCGGGCACAACCACGCTGTTTAAAAGGGATTGGAGATTTCTCACTGGTGCCCTCTGCAGGCCCAGGTTGGGCGGCGCAATTCAAGGGCTTTGCCTCTTCTTGCTTTAGGACAGTGCTTCTCAACCTTTTTTTATAAAGTACCCCTTTAAAAAAATTATAAGTACCCCCAGTAACTACGGTTTTCAGACACGCGCCGTTTTTCTTCTACCGTTGCAACACATTTGTTTAAACAACTTAATCGTAGCCAGGCGGGCGATGAAATTTTGGGGTATAAAAAGTACGAAAATCATAAAGCGCTGTAAAACGTAACACAAAAATTCAGTTTTCGTCAAATGTCAGACGGACCCCCCAGACTTCTCTCGAGTACCCCTAAGGGTACCACTGGCTGAGAAACACTGCTTTAGGACGCAGAATGACATCAGCCGGAGGCAGGAAGAATTTAGCTCATTATAGAGTATAGCAAAAGCAAGCACATCCCAGGGATGGTGTGTTTCCTCTAAAGCACTAAGTGCTGTCAGAGGCCCCACTACGCAAAGCACATGCCTAGTGGTTTCCCAAATTGGGGCCAGGCACAGGAGAGAAAATGAAGGTGGCCCATTGGACCGTAGAGCTGGAAGAGACCTTAGAAGGTCATCAAATCCAGCCCCTTGCTCTAGGCGGGACCAATCCCAACTAAATCAACCCGGCCAGGGCTTTGCCAAGCTGAGACTTAAAAATCTCTAGGGATGGAGACTCCACCCCCTCCCTAGGGAACCCATCCCAGGGCTTCCCCGCCCTCCTAGTGAAATAGTTTTTCCTAATATCCAACCTGAACCTCTCCCACCACAACTTGAGACCATTGCTCCTTGTTCGGCCATCTGACCTGCCATCTGTCACTACTGACAGCCTCTCTCCAGCCTCTTTGGAACCTCCCTTTAGGAAGTTAAAGGCTGCTATCAAATCCCCCCTCACTCTTCACTTCTGCAGACTAAAAAGACCCAGATCCCTCAGCCTTTTCTCATAAGTCATATGCTCCAGCCCCCTAATCATTTTGGTTGCCCTCCGCTGGACCCTCTCCAATGCATCCACATCCTTTTTGTAGTGGGAGGCCCAAAACTGGACACAATACTCCAGATGTGGCCTCACCAGAGCCGAATAAAGGGGAATAATCACATCTCTGGATCTGCTGGCAATGCTCCTCTTAATATGCCATTAGCCTTCTTGGCTACAAGAGCACACTGTCGACTCATATTTTTGGTTTGGCAAATTTCATTCATGTTTTGTGTCTGGAAGCAGCGAGAGTTTTGACGGTGTCTCTCGTCGTTATTCTACCAGGCTCATACATTTTGGTCTTTTTTTTTTTTTTTGTCACTTGTCCTTTGTGAAACTGGAAAGACGCTAAACGGAGTCACGTGTGCTTTTCGAGACATTCGTATTTCAATAGTGCACTTTGGAATAATTGCTCTGAAAGGCTGGTTTTTATATTAACGATTGTTACAATTATTTAATAGCAGCTATAACAAAATAGAAAGCTTTCCCTCAGAGTGTTCGAAATGTTTAACTAAGTATTACCCCCTCATTTTGCAGACGGAGCACGGAGAGATTTGCGTCAAGTCTCACACCAAGTGAATGGCAGAGCCGTGGACAGGGCTGGTGGAGGATAAGGGGGTTCATATCGCAGAATCTAGCTACACGGAACTAAAACCCCATTGAGTTCAATATCTCGTAGGGACCCTTGAGGTGTTTGACAAGGACACTCAGACAGAGGGCAAGGCAAAACCTTAGCAATCCTCATTAAGATCACTAATAAAGCTCCAAACCACATAAACAGAGAAGAATAAGGCCACGTCTATACTTGCCACATCAGAGATCAATCTTCTGGCATTTGATTTAGCAGGTCTAGTAAGGACCCGCTAAATCAAACACTGAGGGGGCCCCCTGTTAGCGCCGATACTTCTCGATTCGTGAGGAGTAAGGGGAGCTGAAGGGAGAGTTTACTACCATCGACCGCCTGCTGTAGTCCATCGACTCCAGCAATGGTATTTATGTAGCTGGAGTTGCGTACCTTAAGCTGACCTTTTGGATCTCCGATAGACCTGGCCTAATACAGTATTGGAGAATATCGGTGGAAAGAGACAAAGGGCCAGGCCTGTCTTTGCCATGCTGAATGCATCCAATGGTCCAGGTTTCTCAGTGCCCGAGTTTGTTGGCCGATAAAGGAGTGGGAGGGGCAAATGATAGAAGGCTAACTTCCCCATGGCAGCTTGCCCTGATATAGGGCGTGAAAAATATAATGAATGTTCATTTTAAGGCTCCGCCTTCCATGTCCCAATGTAACTTGCTCACTTTGGTAATAGTAGGTTAACATGCCTATACAGGAATGCCCATATAACTCATTATCATGTAACCTCATTTTTTTTTATTGCTCAAGCAAATTTGGGGTTAAACGCCTGCCAGCAATGCTGCCTAGTATCTCGTCAGTGTTTGTGCAATGGATCGGTACCATTAGGGTCTAACTTCTGCCGTTGAACAAACTATTCCCACTTCCCCAAAATCCAAGGGGGACTGTCAGGCGTGGGGAGGACTCTGTGAGAGTGTTCACAGAATGAGCAGGGTGGGGCCTAGGAGAAGGGGTAGGAAAGGAGGCGGGACTAGGGTATTTGGGTGTGAGGTAGCTCCTGGCTTGACTTAAATTGGAAAAGTGATCTTGCGTTTAAAAAGGTTGGCGACCGCTGCCCTATGGGCTGCAAAACAGAAATGTCTCTCCCACGTAGACTACAATAAAAATGATCTTTGTCCTCTGCTTTTTGCTGTCATCTACACCAGGGCATAGCCAGTGTCATATGAAGAAGAAAGTTCTTCTTCACACAGCGCACAGTCAGCCTGTGGAACTCCTTGCCAGAGGAGGCTGTGAAGGCTAGGACTATAATAGAGTTTAAAGAGAAGCTAGATAAATTCATGGAGGTTAGGTCTATAAAAGGCTATTAGCCAGGGGATAGAAATGGTGTCCCTGGTCTCCGCTTGTCAGAGGTTGGAGATGGATGGCACGAGACAAATGGCTTGATCATTGTCTTCGGTCCACCCCCTCTGGGGCACCTGGCGCTGGCCACTGTTGGCAGACAGGATACTGGGCTGGATGGTCCTTTGGTCTGACCCAGTACGGCCATTCTTATGTGGATGTAAAACGTTACCATCCAAGTGTCTACGAGTCACGCGTGAAGTGATCTAGCTAAAGTCTTGTCTACATGGGGGAAACTGACCAATGTAGCAATTCCAGGTTTGTTCGTTTTTTTAAGTGGAGCAACTTTTATTCTGGAACAGAGAGTCCACATGGCTAAAGATCATGGTATAATCCGAAGTGACAGTACTCTATTAGTAACAGTTGCTGGGGTAGACTTGTCCTTACAAAGCTCTTCCCTAACAAGAAGCCAGGCTGTTCCCTCACGTGACATACAATCCAGAGGCCACTGTCTCACCCACATCCTACGTGGAGACCTCAGGTAACTTACCAAGTCCTTGGCATTGAGGGAAACTTCATCCCACCATGGGGAAACAAACTCGTAGTCACAGTTCAGTATCCTGCTGTACATGTACTGGTCCCCTCTTGGATCGAAAAATGGTTCAAATCCACACAGCCTGAAAATACAATGGGATAAAATTCAGAAAAGGGGATTGGAGGCGGCATACAAGTAGCAGGAGAACATTTCTGCCCATCAGCGTGCACTCCTGTTGGCCTCTCGCACCATAGACGCCACAGAGGCTCAGCATAAGGTATGCCAAATCCAGCTACGCATTTTGTGTCGCTGGATGGAGTACCTTGAGCCAACCTGCCTGATCTAATAGAGACCAGGCCTTAGCGACTAACCAACATAGAGAGTATCAGAGGGGTAGCTGTGTTCGTCTGAATCTGCAAAAGTGGCGAGGAGTCCTGTGGCACCTTAGGCTGTGTCCAGACTCAGGGGTTTTTTCGGGAAAAGTAGCCTTTTCCCGAAAAAACTTCTCCTGCGTCCAGACTCAAGCCGTGTTCTTTCGAAATTAATTCGAAAGAACGCGGCTTTTCTTTCGATGGCGGTAAACCTCAATTTACGAGGAAGAACGCCTTCTTTCGAAAGTTCCTCTTTCGAAAGAAGGCGTTCTTCAATGTAAATAGGGCGTCTTCGAAAGAGAGCATCCAGACTCACTGGATCGAAAGATGCTTTCGAAAGAGCCTCTTTCGAAAGAAGCCTGCAGTCTAGACATAGCCTTCTAGACTAACTGAAGTGTAGGAGCATAAGCTTTCGTGGGCAAAGACCCACTTCGTCACATGCATGTACGAAAGCTTATGCTCCTACACTTCAGTTAGTCTAGAAGGTGCCACAGGACTCCTCGCAACACAGAGAGAATCATGAACTTTTGTGGGAAAAACCCACTTCATTAGATGAATTGGAGTCCAACTCATCTGATGAAGGGGGTTTTAACCACATAAACTCATGATTCTCTCTATAGTTTTTGTTAGTCTCTAAGCCCTGGTCTAAACTAGGGAGTTATTTCAAAATAATTCCCTTATTTCAAAATAACAAGGTGAGCGTCCACACTACTACGCCCGTTATTTCGAAATAACAGGCTTGTTATTTTGAAGTAATAACTCCTGCATGCGAAGAGGAATAATGCTGGTTTCAAAATAGTTCTTTGGGGAGTTATTATTTCGAAGTAACTTCTTTTGAAATGAAGTGTAGACATGCCCTAAGGTACTCCAGGACCACCAGTTGCTTTTAATGAGACTTCTCATGAGAGTTAACTGCTTCTTGCTGAGACTGAGGGGTTACAACAAAGCAGTGAGGAGAAACAACAGCCAACTCCACTCACTCGGGAGAGGCTAAGCGTGTAGATTTTGAGAGTTGCCTCCTTAGCTGGCACGTCCTCAAGAAGACTTGTTAATGGCAGTCCTCCTGTAAGCCCTCATGTGTGCAAGGGTTGCATGGACTGGCCATGCAGTTAGTGTGAATGGCATGTGCAAATTGGTGAAAACACCAGGCATCTTGGCAGACGGTGTTCAGAGGCATCACTCCTTCACGGCTGAAGGGCAGTGGTTGGGAAAAGCGGCAAGGAGGGAAGGGCATGGGCTGCTGTCAGAGATTTTCAGCGTTACTCACAGTATATACGTTATGACTCCCACGGACCACATATCCACCTCGGGGCCGTATGGACAGCCATGGAGAACTTCAGGTGCTAAAAGTATAACGCACAGTTAAAACGTGCAAGCAGGAGGCACCTATCGACACCCTGAGGATCAAGTTCTGCTCTTTGGAGTACTGCATCTGAGTGTTTCATAGCCCCCTAGGGAGGCAGGGCAGTACTGTTACCCGCATTTTACAGATGGGGAACTGAGGCAGCTAGAGGCTAAGTGACATGCCCAGGGCCACACAGTGGAAGTCGGTGGCAGAGAAGGGAATTACACCTACATTTCCCAAGTCCCAGGCCAGAGTCCTAACCACTGCACTTCCCTCCTGGCATCTGCTCTCAGATTCATTGCTATAAATCAGAAGCAATATCATAGGGCAATAGAGTTACTCTAGAGCGGGGGAGGTGGACCTTTTTCCGGTCAGGGACCACCGACCTACAGAAAAATCAGCTTAACACAAGGAAGAAGCGAAAAAGAAAAACCAAACCCTCACTGATGTGGCCCGCAGCCAAGAAGGAGAAAGACCCTCCCCACATTCCCCTCGTGTAGATTGTGTGCTCCAACCCCACGGCGGGATGGAGGAGGGGCGGGAACTCCTCCCTAATGCTGCTGGGAGGAGCCCGGAGCTTCGGAGACTGGATCCAGGCAAGCCAAGGGCCACATCCATCCCCTGGGCCTTAGGTTCCCCACCTCTGCTCTAGAATCAAACAGCTGTTTGTTGATGTCTCTCACTGAAAAGTGTCTTCACCCACTCAAAGCTGTGACAAAGTTTCAAACCCTAACTTCTGGCTTCCTGTTTCAAACCACTTCCAATCAAGGGACCATCGCAACATTCAGATTTCTTTTATAACCCCTAATATGAAGTGAATTGGCGTCAAGGAATTACGAAATAAGCATTTAACAAAACCATGATTTGGTGTTGGGATTTAAACATTCCCTTGCAGATAAGGCAGCATCTTTCCAGACAGTGTTCAGGAAGAAGCAAAAGTGACACAGATTAGAAATGGATGATGCCCCAAAGCAGAATCAACTAGATTGCATGGACCAAGGCCAGCAAGAAGCAAAGAGAAGTGATTTGAACAACAAAGCCTACAGATACATTTGCACTTCCGTAGCTCACAGTCAGCTGGAGATTTCAAGGCAGTTTACAAACATTAGCTCAGGTAGCCTCTCACATGTCCCCAGGAGGCAGGTAAGTGTAATTATGCCCATAATACAGATGTGGGAAACTGAGGCACAGGACGAGGATGTAACTTCAACAAGTTTGCGACAGATTAGGGAAGAGACCCCAGTTCTACTGAGTCCCAGTCCTGCGCCTGATCCACAAAGGCAGCCTCCCTGAGAACTAGGCTGTTAAATATTCTCCCTCTCTTTAGAGTCCAAGATATTATTAATGACACATAAAAGAATGTAGTCTGAGACGATCAGACCTGCAGTTCCAATTAATTTTGATGGCATTTGAACATCCCCATATCCTGGGTCTCTTTGAAAATCTGAGCCTTAAGTCATATGGATTTTAAAAATTGATAATGTCTCTTTAAGACACAGTCTACAGTTTACTTTTCACAAGTGCTTAGTGATTGTGGGTGCCCACTTTGAGACATGTTAAAGGGGCCTGATCTGCAGAAGGGGGGATGCTCGGTACTTTCTGAAAATCAGACTCATAAGCAGCATTCCCTCTAATTTTTCCCTTGGTGTGAGGAATAAAGTTTGTTATGTGCACCAAGGCAAAGGCAGAGGTGCACCACCAATAGAAACACATCTGGGAGTGGGCACTCTGCTAATCAGCTGGGTAGCATTTGAATCTCTTTTGGGGGGCCGCCCAGGCGCTCAGCTTACAGGGAACACTGCAAAGGCATCTCAAAAATGGAGCAACCCAGATCACGAGTCGCTTGGGAAGATTTGGCCTGAGAACGCTCAAAGACTCAGGGTGGGATTTTCAAAAGAGCCCGGTTCCCACCAAACGCCATTGAGACTTGTGCTCCTAAATGTCGTCAGTGCTTCTCCTGCGTGACACGCCCATTCCCTTTCGCACAGCTGAATGGCAATTCTGAGGGTGTCTCTTCCCCGCAGAGTTAACCCGGGGATTGGCACCGGGGTGCGAGCACCCCCCCAGCACAGCCCCAGCCCCGTTTCTGCCCCTCACCATCTCTGATCTCCTCCGGGCGTGCTCAGAGGAGTTGCCCTGGGCTCTCTGCAGCAGGATGTTCTAGGATTCATTCATTGTGGGAGAAGGGGGCTGCCCTCCCCAGGGAGAATCAGGGGAAGTCGCTGGAGACCTTGAGTTTTCTCAGCATCCTATCTGCAAAGTCGGGATGCGGGGGGAAGGGGGAGGGGGGATTCTAGCCTGAATTACAGCAGAGTCCAGGGTGTAAAAGCCCCCTCGCCCCATCCCAAACTGGGTAATAGCCTGGGCTTATAGAAATCCCTGGTCAGAGGCTTTTCTGTGTGGACGGTCGTGAAAGTTTGCTCAAGCCCCCGGTGCAGGGAAGACCTAACCTGAGGGGTTTCCATCTCTCCTACCCAGGGCCGGACTGAGCCATTCTGACACCCTGGGCAGACAGTTTAATTGTGCCCTGGGTTGAGGGAGGGCGCCCCTGCCCGATGCATGGGGGAGGGCACGCGGAGCTGGCGGTGGCAGGATGCATGTGCCCTGCCTGGCCCATCCCGGCTACCGCTGCTGGCGCGCTGCCCGGGGCTGCCCGGGGCGAGCTGAGCGTGGCCGTGCAGGGCCCCGTGGCCGCGGGGGGAAGGGCGCTGCTGGCTGGCGCTGCGGGGGTTAACGTGGGCCCCACCCCAGGTGACCGTTGCAGGGTGGCCGCTAGGAGCTGCTGCAGCCCGCGATCCAGGAGCCAGGCGCGCCCCTTACAGCTGCCATCAGGCGCCCCCCATAGATTGGCACCCTGGGCTAGCCCTTGCCTTAATCCGGCCCTGCTCCTACCTTGCAAAGAGACACGCTGCTTTCCTGAACCAACCCTGCGCTCTCCTCCCCCTCCGCTCCCCGCTAAACGATCCCGCCCTGCTCCCCCACTTACCGCAATACCCCGGCGTCCCACACACCGTCTTCATGGTGTCCTGCTCATCCACGATCTTGGACAACCCAAAATCGCCTGGCAGGGGGCCGAGGGGCAGAGAGAGAGAGAAGTCAGAGGAGAACGGGGAGCATGGCTCTGAGATGTTGATTTTGGGGCACGGAGCTCACTGGTGGGGCAGACGTGGGAATGTCTCAGCAAGGAAGCGGCCTGCGCTTAGCCCCTCCGGCGGTCCAGGAAACGGGCCAGTGGGTGGATATTTTGTAAATGAGATTGCTCCCAAGAATAGACCCGGCGCATGGCACCGATCTCTCCTCTTGTAAACAACCCGGGAAGGCCTCAAATGTCTGATCGCTCACACCGAGGGGAGACAGGACTGTTGCATGTCCCACAATCCACCAGAGGAGGCTGTGAAGGCTAGGACTATAACAGAGTTTAAAGAGAAGCTAGATAATTTCATGGAGGTTAGGTCCATAAAAGGCTATTAGCCAGGGGATAAAATGGTGTCCTTGGCCTCTGTTTGTCAGAGGCTGGAGAGGGATGGCAGGAGACAAATCACTTGATCATTGTCTTCGGTCCACCCTCTCTGGGGCACCTGGTGCTGGCCACTGTCGGCAGACAGGATACTGGGCTAGATGGACCTTTGGTCTGACCCAGTACGGCCGTTCTTATGTTCACAGCCAGCACGGGGATTCCAGCTGATTGGCTGAAGTGAGGGTATTCAAAGAAGCCTCCGAGGTACGAATTCAATGGGAGGTGTCATGGTTATGAGGGATGGCCAGCAGCATGCGGACTAAGGGGTTAACTGTACCTAGCCAGGTAGCAGTCAGCCAATAGAAATGCAGGTAAGAATTTCAAACTGAGACAAAGGAATTTTGGGGCTTTCCTGCCTTTGTCTCTGAGAAAATTTGCTCTGGATACGGAGGGAGACAGAAGACATGTCTCTTTCCAAGAAAAAGACTCTTCATAATGTGTAAGTAGGGTAAAGTTTAGATAAATTGTTTTCTGTTGTGGGACTTTGGATCTGATGTCTGTGCTGTTAGAAATGGTTTTTTTCCCTCTTTTGTAAGTAACTTTTGAGCCCATGGGAAAATTCCCCATGAGTTTATTAATTGGTGGCTCTTACCATCTAGCCAATCCAACCATGCTTGTAACTGTGGTTTTGTTTTGATAATAAACGTTTGTTTTCTTTTTTTTCCCTAATTAGCTCATATTAGTTCATTTTTGTGTTCTGGTTTTATTTTAGGGGAGAGATTTCCCAACTGATCTCTTCCCTGTTTTTTCCTACAAATACTTGAGTGGTGGCAGCGGGTTTTTATTCTCCAAAGTCCAGGCATTAGGATTTTGGGGGGAGTTTTGTACCAAAGCCTGGAAAGATAAGGACAGCATTCTATCCCTTCTCTCCTCTGCTCCTTGGGCACTACAGTCCCACATCGCCCCCTTCCTCTGTGCTGGCTGAGAATTTAGTTGACTCTGCCTCTCCGAACTCAAGAGCCAAATTCCCATTCCCTCTCGGACTGATCTCCCACCAGCTGCCTCTGCACAGGAAACCCCAACACTGCCCCCTCCCCCAAACGTACCGATTTTGAGAGGGGCGTCCGGGGACAGGTCTGCATAGAGGAGATTCTCTGGCTTCAGGTCCCGGTGGACCACTCCGTTTTCATGCAAATACTGGAGAGCGGGAAAGAGAACAGCAAGAGAGAGAGAAAAAGCCAACTCAGGGTCAGACAAAATTCAGCAGTTACAACGGATGATTCAGCAGTGCTCAGAGATTAATTACTCGGCACCAAATCTTGCAGCGTTTGCTACAAGAGGGCACAAAAACCCATTTTCATTGGGAGATCAGCCTTGGAAGGCTTGGCAAAAGATTTGTGTCTTGAAGACTCACAACACACCCCCGTAGATTTCCTCCCCCGCCCCATGCTTAATTTCTGTTAAACAGAATACGAGAGTCCATAGAGAGAACTATTCAAATACAAAGGGCTGTTCTCTTTTTACATGTCAGGAGGCCTGGGGGCAGACAAAAATCAGGCCCCAGGCTCAGTCCAGTTTGAGGTAGCGTTTTCAGCAGACTAAGACAGCTGACGATTAGAACATTGTTGCAACAGCGGATTGTACTTTGCCCAGCTGACAATTAGAACATTGTTGCAACAGTGGATTGTACTTTGCCCGCACAAGCGCTCCTAGCCAGCGGGAACACCCCAGTCACCAGGTGTTAATCCACAGGCCACAGACATAGCGAGAAGTCAGTAGATATTGTGCCTGGCATGTATCTAACAATTTTAGAAAGGGATCAGCAGAGTGTGAGGGAGGTTCTTAGAGATCTTGGGCATGGCTTGCAGTACGGTGAAGATATAAGAGGGGAAAATGGAGCCTTAGGGAGCGAAGAGGAGACGGGATATGGCAGGGGAGACGGCGGATGATAGCAGAGGAAGGTGGAATGCTAAACACACTACCAGTGAGCAGACACCACGGCCCAGTCGCTGGGGTCCTATCCTGAATCCAGGGGACCCAGATTCCATCCACTGAGCTAGCAGGCCACTTTGCTTCCCTTCCTTGCCCTTTCCCTTCCAGTTTGAATGGCAGGCTCGGCTGCTCACGTAGTGTATGTACAGCACCTAACGCAACGGGGCCCTAACGCGTCTGTCGGAGAAATAATGGCACCTGGCCTGTGTTCGGAATGACACGGCAAAATGTTCCCTTTGCATTGTCTCGATCGGCCATTGTATTACGTTGTACTGATCCGCTAACGGAATTGGACGCGCTTCCTGCGAGCACAGACGTCTTTGGTCCCCTTAACTCTGACCCACAAAGCAGCTTCCTTTATAAAAGCCTGCAGCCGATTGCCTTGAACCCCCCCCCTTGGCTGACTACCTTCCTCCAGGGTAGATTGCTGCTCTCTCCCTGCCTACGGGGCCTGAATTTCCGCACAGGCAGATTTTCCATTTGGAGTTTCCATTTTTAAAGCCGCCGTTGCCATGGCGACTCTCGGCCGCTCACCTTTCCTGTCGAGAAACGGCGACCTTCCTGGTACAAATCGGAGGTATTTTCTCGCCGCCTCTTGGCTCCTCCCCAGCACACGGCTCTGAAGAGGCAGCCCCTCCAAACAATGCCCTCTGGGCTGCGTTGGGGGCCGTGGAGATTTGTCAGCGGCGCAGAATACAGAGCAGCTCCCTCGGCTTGGCAGATCTGGCGGCTGTTGTGAACTTACTGGAAACAGAGTCCTGGAGGACCAGCTCCCCCAGCGCCTATGTGCCAACTCACCATCCGGCCTCTCTTCCGGAAGCCCCTCGCAAAGTCCTTTTAATGGGCTGCCCCTTTATCCCCGGGGTCAGCACAGAAACAGTCCCATTAAAGAGACCCTGTAGCATGCGCCTAGCCATCTGTGTAGGAATGCACCTGGAGGAAAGCAATGTTTCCTCTAATGGTTTCCATCCACGTGAGGAATAAATTTTGTTCTGCGCACTGAGGCATGTGTGGAAGTGCACCACCAGTAGAAACCCAGGCTGCCAGCTGTGGACAACGATGGGTGCTCGGCCAATCAGCTGAGCAGCAGCTGAATCTCTCCTGGGTAGGTGCCCCAGCATTTAGCTGACAGGGAACACTGGAGGAGAGATGGGCATAGACTAGAGCAGGGGTTCCCAACCGGGGGTACATGTACCCCCAGGGGGTATGAGAAGCTTGTCAAGGGGGTATGAGGAATATTTGGTAAATAACTAGATTATCCTAATTGAAATATTCCAAAAGCATTAGTGTTAGTGAAAAAAGTTGTGGATTCTAGAGTCTAGAATGTATTTCCTTTCATACTGAGTGGGGGGTACGGGAAGGTTTACTAAAGGCCAAGGGGGTACAGGGACCGAAAACGGTTGGGAACCCCTGGACTAGAGGATCCAATATTCAGCCTAGGAGAGGTTGGGGAGCGAGCCCTCATGCGTCAGCAGCTGGCTAAGTTCTGGTTCTAGACGGTGCAACATTGGCGATGGTAGGAGATGGCTCATGCAGCCGTATTTTTAGACAAAGGTTGGTGAGTTATTAGTCACTAGGTAAACTGAGGCACAGAGTTGCCCAAAGTCTCAGAGAGATAGGTTTAGAACCCAGGCGTTCTGATGGCTTGTCTCTCGGTCTAACCAGCAGGCCATTGGTTCTTAACCATTGCTGTACAGGAACCTCTTTCAATTAAACTCTTCCCCCTCCTCTGTTATTCTTGGGGTCTGGTGGTCACTACCTGGGTGAAACTTTTTTGTCTGAAACTTGTTTTTTGGGGGGCAGGAGGGAGTGAAAAATGCAGGTCAAGTGAAACATGGTGTGAACTCATGTTGAACTCCCTCCCCCCCAAAATTATTCGAGTCCGGGGGAGGGGAATGAAACATTTCCATTCAAAACCACTTTGTGTTTTGAATTTTACATCAAAGGTTTTTAAAAAACAGTTGTAAAAAAGAAACAAAAACCCCACGCTTGCCACAAGTCCCCTCCCCCACAACTTTTTCTGTTGCATCAGTTGTTTGCCCAGGTCTAGAGGGTCACGATCCCGCGACACCTGCCCATGACCGGCAGGGACTGGCCGAGGCAGAGAGGCCAAAGTGCTGGAGAAAGATAAAGACGCTGGCAAACTTACTGACACCGCTTCTAGGATCTGCTTGACCACATGGGCTGCGTCTCTTTCACTGTAGAATCCCCTCTCGACAATCCTGTAAGTGGAAGACAGCAAAGAGGTCACAAAGAAACCTGAGCACAAAGAGACCTTTTTGCACTACAAGGCTCTTCCTTTCTAAACCACTTTTTTCTGCCCAAGCCAGATCACGCCTGGACACAGGGCTGGAAGAACAAAGGGTTGATTTCAGAACCTCGAAAAAAGTTTGTGCCCGCCCATCCAGTGAACTCCCCTTCCCTAATGGAAACTCAAACAGGATCCAAAGCAAAAGACATTCTCCCCCGCCTCCCCCAATAGGCCAAGCCACGCCATTTCTAACCTTCCAGAGAGGCCCTATTATGCAGATCTCTTAATAGTAAACCCCAGCGCTTTGCTGTTCCCGGTTGGAAACGTACTCCGGGTGCGGGTGGTTAAAGAATTAGGCTCTGTGTCCTAAGCAGTTTCCTGAGTCAGCTGGTGCTTTGATCCAGGAGATGCAAAGCTGGTAATTCAGCCACTCAGACCCCCTTCTATCCCCCATGTTTTCACAGGGGCTAGAGGTGTCTCCTTTTATGAAGAACTAGAAGGTTTACCTGGGGTGCTCAGGTCCTTAACTCAATTAATTTTTTTTGGGGGGGTGGGAAATAAAATGAAAATGTTCAGGCTCCATTGCAATCACTGCTCCGGGGTGGGGCTGGAGAGGAGGGGGTCAGTATCAAGCTGCCCCGGGAAGAGAGGACAGCCCCAACCCTCTCTCATTGCAGTAACTTGGGGCCAGGTGAGAAGCACCTCTCCATGGCTGCTGTAGCTCCACTGGGCACAGCTGGGGGAGGTTCATCTGCCCCCTGCACTCAGGGCTGGCTTTAGGCCGATTCGCCTGATTCACTCGAATTGGGCCCCGTGCCTAAAAGGGCCCCGCACCCTGAAGCAAGAGGGCCCCGCGCCCTAAACCCGGAAGTGTGCTGGTGTGCCGGGCGCACTGCGGGAGGGGGTGTCGGCTCCGGAGGAGGAGCATGGTGGCTTCTGTGCGCCGCGAGAGGGAGAGTTGGCCCCTGGGTTTGGCCGGAAGGTGGGACTCTGCCCTGTAGCTGAGGATTTAAAGGGGTATGTTTTTTTTTTTTTTTTTTTTTTTTTGCTGCCGGGGCCCCATCGAAACGGTTCGAATTGGGCCCTGCACTTCCTAAAGCCAGCCCTGCCTGCACTTCCCAGCCAGAGTGAGGAACACAATCCCATTCCAGGCATAGCCCATTGTCCGGGCACAACCAAACCCTGCCCTTCCGGTAAGTTATGATAAGAGGAAGCTGCATCCCAAATGGAGAGGACCTAGTGCTTACAGTTTGGGAGGCATCCTTGAACAGACAGACAGAAGGACGGATGGACAGTCAGACAAACCCTCTCCTATATATAGAAGATTTGCAGGGTAAAAGCCTGGCTGAGTACCTGTCAAAGAGCTCTCCTCCCGTCACTAGTTCAAGGATGAGCGCAATCTCCGAGGGCGTTTCGAAGATCTCCTTCAGTTTGATCTGAAAAGAACGGGAACGGTTCACTTGCAGCCCGGCCCCCTGGCCAGGACTGGGCCGTTCTTCCAACCACGTCAGTTCCCAGCCAGACACAGCGGGAGCGTTCCTCTAGCCCTGCACTCACTGTACGTCCATTTATTCCAAGAACAGGTTAATTCATTCACGAGAGGCACAGAGCGGAGGCTCGTCGGGGGGGAAGAGGAATAAATAGATGCAGAACAGATTGCATCGCTGGGACAAGTTTATTATTATCATAGCAGGACGGCTGGCGGCGTATATACCTAATTTTTTATTTATTTGAACATGGCATTTTCACTGTTCAGTATGGGTTTGCCCACTTAATCAGGCATTAAAAAAAAACCAACAACTGCAAATTAGGGCAGGGAAACAGACCAGCATGCCCTGCATTTACTCTCTCCAAATCCTGAAGCTCGCTAGTTGTAAGTGGAATTCACTGTATCCTGTGGAAGCATTTTCATTTAGCAGCCGCTCCGCCCCTGCCAAGCTCCCTTCCATTCCGCCGCTGATTCTGCTGATTGGAGACTTTTACCCCTATGGGTGAAATCCTGGCCCACTGGAATTACTGGGAACTTTGCCACTAGCTTTGGCAGGCTCAGAATTTCAGGGGAAGCTCTTGGATCGGATTCCAAGGGGAGCTGGGGCCTTGTGCCGAGAGGCGTGAGACGTCCATACCTCTCAGCCCCGGCACTGCGCAGACCTAGCTCCCGCGTCGATGCCTTTCAACTGATGGGCGAATGTTTTCCGTTTTAAAATGATGCCAAACGAGACTCCCTGCTTTGATCCTTTGTGCTAACGCCGCCCATGTGGGATTAACAGGGGCTCATTCAAAAATGCACCCCGTGCATTTTTTTAATTGGGGGGAAACAAACCCCAAACATTTCACGGTGCTTAAGACTTTGGTGACACTGTGAATTTCATGGGGTTTTCATCATTGCCAGCGTGGTGTGTGAGATGCTGTGGTATCGTACTGTATTCTAATACTACTCAGGGAAATGGAATTTTTACAGTGACAGGAAACTCCCTCCCTCCCCACCCCATAGTGCTGTAGGGCAGTGTTTCTCAACCGATGGTACAAGCACCCTCAGGGGTACTTGAGAGAAGTCTGGGGGGGTCCGTCAACACACCTGAAATCTGGAGAAAACTGAATTTTTGTTTTAAGTTTTACAGCGTTTTATTATATTCGTACTTTTTACACCCCAAAATTTCATCACCTGCCCGGTTATGATTAAGTTGTTTAAACAAATGTGTTGCAATGGTAACAAAAAATTGTGTCTGAAAACTGTAGGTACTGGGGTAATTATAATTTTTTTTAAAGGGGTACTTTATAAAAAAAGGTTGAGAGAGACTGCTGTAGGCTGAGTCTACATGATGGGGCTATACTGGGTCATGCCACTGTAGCTCCTCCAGAGCAAATGTGGCCTGTTACTCTATTCCAGCACGTGACATGAGGGAGGAGGAGACGCGAATTCTCCTTGGTCCGAGGCTTGGATAGCTCCTTGTGTCAGTTACAGCAGCCTGGGCACTGCTCTAACTTGTGCTCTGGTTCCCACCAGGGGAAGCACACACATCGATGGAGCATTGCATTCTGGGCCTAGCCTTGATTCACGACCCAGATCATACACTGTAAATCTCATTTTATGAGGAGTAAGGGTTATTTCGAGAGAAGAATTTTCTCTCAAAATAACCGCGTCCTAACTGCGTTTGTTATTTCGAAATAGTACTATATCGAAATAGTGCCATAATGCGAATATGCAAATGAGGCACGGGATATTTAAATCCCAGCTTCATTTGCAATTTTGAATCTCTTCATTTGCATCCCTCTCTCGAAAGAGGGTGCAAGTGTAGACATATCCTTAGTCTCTATGGGTGCATCTACATAGCACCCATACCTCGAAATAAGCTACGCAATATGCTCTATGCAAATTGCGTAGCTTTTTTTGAGGTAATTTTGAAATAAAGTGCCACATTTCAAAATAAAGCACTATTCTGACAAGTTCCTTAACCCTTAACGAGGGTTACAGGGGCGCCGGAATAGCACGCCCATTAATTTGAAATATAATTCGAAACAATGGGCGCATTTAAAGATGCAGAATTGCTATTTTGGGATACTTCTGGTATCCCGAAATAGCCCTGCTGTGTAGATGTAGCCGAAAGTGCCACAGGACTACTCATTTTTTAGGTTGTTTGGTGGCAAAGGAAGCAGAAAATAAATAATATTTCCCAAAGATATTTTTAAAAAATGATACTAAATGAGATTGCTCGTGTTGACCCTTTGTGCAAATGCAGCCAACATGGGCGTGACAGGTCTCATAAAAATGCATCACATGGCATTTTTCTCAACGGAGAAAAAAACCCCAGAGAATTTCACAGTTCTTAAGACTTTGGTGACACTATGAATTTCACGGGGCTTTAATCACTACCTAGAGTGCCTGGCGGCTGAGACGCTGGGGCGGCTTGCTGTATTTTAATACTACGCAGCAGTGCTATAATTTTCCTATTAACTTCAAAAGTTTACAATCCTATTATGGTCTGCACTTGAAGCCGGTGCTGAATGACAGCGAGAAGCGCACGGATGTTGTAAATAATGAAACGAAACGTCATTTGAACTAGAGAGCGAGCAGACCCTTCCCAAAGTCATTGTGATTTAAATACTAAAGCTGCCCAATTGGTTATGTTTGTGCCGCTGGCTTGTAGCTGCTTCTAGTTCTAGAGTGAGCAAATTAGCCTCGCCTACAGACAACTCATCCCCCCCGACCTGAAGCAAATCCTTTCTAGCAGCCACACACCACACCTCAGATACACCCTCCCACGAACTTACATCTGCAACAGACCCTATTGCTCTCTCTGTCCACACATCTACACAAGCAACACAATCACACGACCTAAGCACATCAGCCACCTCATCAGGGGTGTGTCTAAACTATATGGCTCCGTCGATGGAGCCATGTAGATGAGGCTCATCGGCAAAGGGAAAGGAAGCCGCGATTTAAATAATCGCGGCTTCATTTAAATTTACATGGCTGCCGTGCTGAGCCAACAAACAGCTGATCAGCTGTTTGTCGGCTCAGCGCGCTAGTCTGGACGCTCCCGCGCCGACCTGAAAGCCCTAAGTCCTTAGTTCGGATTAACTGTTACTCCTCATTCCAACTAAGGACTTAATTCGGATTGATGACCTTCTGAGGTCTTTTCCAGCTCTATGGTTCTATGATTCTATGATTAACTTTAAACTGCCGCGTGTAACAAGAAAGCCAAAAGGAGATGAAAATGCTGGGACCAAATCCGCCCCCGGCATCACTCCACTGACTCTGGGGATGGATTTTGTCCTTTGTTTATCTCTCCCTCCATTCCCTTCTACTCAGGGTATGTCTACACTAGCTCATTAATTCGAGCTAGGTAGGCAAATCAGGCAACCGGAGTTTCTAAAGGGCCACCAGGCTCCTCCTTGTTTTCTCTGGAGTTCGAAAATCAGGGGAGGGGTTCAATCCTCCCCAGTGCTCAGCCCCTGCACCCCAATGGGCACGGTGGGGCTTGGCCCTGGGCAGCCTCCGCAGTGTGAATGCAGTTACATGGAAACTGACAAGAAGGTCTCTGACTCCTTCGGTAATTATATCTGGTCCCCCGTGTTACAAATTGTTCCAGTTCAGCTGCCAGGATCCTCCGAGCGCCGAGTTATCTAAATGCTGCTCTGCTCCCGCCGGGGAGTGGCAGACAGCACAGCACTTGGCCTGACTTTATCTTCCTCTGCAGGATCCGTTACCAGGCATTCATTCGCGTGCCTCGATAGAAATCACTCACTGAATGGAAACCCTGGGGGCGGGGGAGTCTAGCGGCCTGACGGTCAGAGCTGGAAAACCTGACGTCCCTGGAAACTCCCACCTGGGCTGATTCCCATCCCAGCCTTCCCGCGGCAGCGGGTAAAGGGAGCTCCGTGCGCTGGGCTTCTGGTGGGTGTTCTGAATGAGTCCTTGAAAATCCAGTTAAGGCCGCGTGGAGCAGGGGGCCGGCCACAGAGCCCTGAAGCAGGAGGGGGGCTTCCGTGAGCCCTGCAGAATCTGCTGCCATAGGAGCAGGAATGGGGTACAAATTCAACAAACGACATGGGGGGGCGGTCTTGTTGGATGGGATTAAAAAAATCGCCCCACTCAGGGCGCTAGCCTGTTCCTTTGAGGCGGGGTGGGGAACCTTTTTGAGTGTTTCCATTTCTTTCTAGGTAACACTGGACCCCCCGTGACTCTTATGAGGGGGTCAAAGAATCCTAGAATCACAGAACACTAGGACTGGACGGGCCCTCGAGAAATCATCGAATCCAGTCCCCTGCCCTCATGGCCGGACCCAGCACTGTCAAGATCAGGGCTACTCAACTTTGGAAGCCACAATGATACTCACAGCACATGCCGAGGGCTGCAACTTAAGTGTGGTTGTATAGACATGCAAATAGATATGCAAATAGCTTCTTTCACAGTGACAGGCATGAATACAAAGCACTTCCCACAATGCCATGGCACTCCTGGAATCTGCTCCTTGGGGGCTAGAAACGCCGACACCCTGTATCCGTCTGTTGCAGCCAGCCCGTCCGCTTGCGTCTTTCAGTGCTCGCCCTGCCTGGGAGACGCCTTGCTGTTGGGGAGCATGTTCCCAGCGGGGACCACGTTCAAAGGATCCCACCTGCAGGCCACGTGTTGAACGCCGTGTAAACCCAACCCCCCCCCCCCCCCCCCGCGGGCCGCAAACAAACAGGCAGTGGATTGGTCTAGACCAGCGGTTCTCAAACTTTTCAGCATCACGCCCCCCTTTTTGATTTTTGAGAAACCCTCACCCCCCCTCACCCAAAAAAATAGCAGCAAAACTTGGGGTGGGATTGACGGGGTGGGTGTGTGGCTGGGTCGCCTCGCACCCCCCCTGGAATTTCTTCACATCCCCCTCCAGGGAGACACGTCCCCCAGTTTGGGAACCCCTGGTCTAGATCCTCCCTGACAGGTGTCTGTCCAACCTGCTCTTCAATCTCTCCAGTGATGGAGATTCCACAACCCCCGTAGGGTCTGGCAACCATCGTAGGGGTTTTGGTACAATACCCAGGCCGGGGACTAGAGGGCGAATGTACCTCCACTGCCTCCACTCTACCCACTTCCCCTGGCTTCCGTGTTAAGGTCAGTCACATCAGGGCAAGTCATCGCAGGCTTCCCTTCTCGGGAGCACGTGAGTGGGGGACAGGGGAGTCACAAAGCAGCCACCTGGCTTGTACTCACGATGTTGGGGTGTGAAAGCCGCAGCAAGACACCGATTTCAGTCCGTACGATCTTTTTGTCAATCTAAAACCAAACACAAAGAAGGTCACAGCAATCGGTGCTTTGCATCACCCTTCCGGACACCTGGCGGGACCAGCGCGTGCCCACCGAGGCCTCTGCTGCTGGTAAGAACCAGGCTGGAATTAATTCCGAACCGGATCGGATTAACCATGCTCCGTGGCTCCCCTTTCCACTCAAGCCACATATGTGTAAGAAGGGGACGCCCCGATCCCAAGCAGAGCCTCCCCCACATGTAACCACTGACATTTTTCAGCGGTTTACACATTTATCTAAAGAAACGCATTTTAACG
The DNA here is from genome assembly GCF_049634645.1 of Pelodiscus sinensis. Taxonomy (NCBI): domain Eukaryota; kingdom Metazoa; phylum Chordata; order Testudines; family Trionychidae; genus Pelodiscus; species Pelodiscus sinensis. The sequence continues at coordinate 17,225,123 of NC_134729.1, read as the reverse complement.
TCCCTCGTTTTGAGAGACACCCTCACCTATTTACTGGGATAGAGGCAAATATAACACTTCGTTATTTCCATTTGCATTGTCCTTTCTGTGAGACTAATCCACGTTTTTTTCACAATGCTTTGAGGCCAGCTTAAGTTTGATGTCCCTTAGGGCCTCAGCGTGTCTTAACCCAGCCCTGGCTGTGCAGCTGTGTGGAAGTCTAGCTAGAAGAAGAGTGCTGAGTTTTTGCCTTCCTCCAATTATCTGGCCAGGGCCCATTGTACAGAGAGGAATTGTAATCCAGATCCACGCAAGCTGGGGGCCAGATCCGGCCCCCGGGCCATAGGTTTTCCCTTGTTCCTCGGTGTGGGGTTTGTACACCCTATCCCACAGCCCAAACGACATAGAGAAGAAACATCTGCTTGGACCCATGCAGATCCTGAGCATTCGAGGCAGAATTTGGAACCAGGGAGCCCAAAATCCAGACCCTTCACTTACTGGGGAATCAAGGGTTGGTCTTGACTTGTTCGCTCATGTCGGCTTTACAATCTGTAGAGCTCTGCGTGGAAACCAAGTTGAGATCCACGCCCGTATCCACAGAAATGAGCCACGGATATCCGCATCTACAGCCGCGGAGGTGGGTACCCGGGGATATAAAGCAACTAGCTGCAAGTTTGCCGGGTTCTAGGTCCACAATTTGCATCTGCACCCGTACCTGCAAGAATGAGTTGCAGATATGCATATCCGTGGGCGTGGATGATAAAGCAGACATCAGCGGGTTTGCAGGTCTCTACCACTCTGCCTTGTCCGCACTAGGGCTATGTCTACACTGGCCGGTTGTTGCGCCAGAAATATGCAAATGAGGCTAAGCGTGGAATATCGCCGAGTCTCATTTGCATACCTAATGAGCCGCCATTTTTTGGAAGAGGCTCTTGCGCCAGAAGGAGTGTCTACACTGGCCCTTCTTGCGCAAGAAAAACCCTCTTCCGCAATGCCCTTATTCCTGAAAATAATCTGCGTAGCGGCATTGCGCAAGAGTGCTTTTCTTGTGCAAGAAGGGCCAGTGTAGATGCTCCTTTTGGTGCAAGACACTCTTCCGCAAAAATGCCGGCTCATTAGGTATGCAAATGAGGCTCGGCGATATTCCACGCTTAGCCTCATTTGCATATTTTGGGCGCAACAACCCGCCAGTGTAGACATAGCCTAGGGGGTGCGTCTACACGGCACCGTTATTCCAGAATAACGGCCGTTCTTCCAGGAAAACAATGCGAGCGTCCACACAGCAATTGCGTTATTTCGAAAGAAAATCGAAATAATGAAGGGCTTTTTCCGACGCAGGTAAACCTCATTCCACGCCGCTTTGAAAAAAGCTCTTTCGGAAGAGGCTGCGTGTGGACGCTCCGCTGTGGCTATGTCCAAATAACTCCTTCCCAGGGCCATTCTGAGTTATTCCTCCCCAGTGCCGCCTGGGGCTCTAAACCAAAGTGGTGCGTCCACATTAGGGGAGCCTGCCTCGGACTCATTTGGGGTATGTCTACACTACCCTCCTAGTTCAAAGTTTGAACTAGGAGGGTAGTGTAGACATACCCTTGGAGACTTCCCTGTAGTGTGGACGTTCTATTTCGAAATCAGCTATTCCGGAAGATATCTTGCCACTCAGAGCCGGTCTGAGAGGCTGGCGAGCCAGGCGGTCGCCCAAGGCCGCCATTTTCAAGGGGCCGTCGACAGAGCGGGTCTTAAGGGCGAATCCTCCCCCAGGTTTCCCTGGTTTCTCCCTGGCCCTTTTTTAAACTTTTTGCTCAACAAATTTTCTCCGGTGGGTTTTGCTTGCCAAATTTTTGTCCATTTTTTTTAAACCATCTGGCAACCCTACCAGCGAGCCAGGCGGTTGCCCGGGGCAGCCAATGGGTTCGGATCGGCCCTGTGGCCACTTGCGGCGAATGCCTGCTCAGAACCGTTCAGAAACCATCGAGGGGCCTTCATCCAACCAACTCACCGTCTTCTTCAGGAGTTTGGCAGCGTACGGCCTGTGGGTTCCTCTCTCTTCGCAGCTGTATACCACGGACGTGGCGCCCCTGCGGAAAGAAGAAGAGGTCCGCCGTGTTACCAGCCCCCCGGACGGAAAAGCCACGTCGGCTCAAAGAAGCCTGCAAGGGAGGGCTGGGGGTGCCCTTTGGAACGGTTGTTTTTGATGGAGGGTGACGGGGTTAGGGGTTCTGCTTGCTTTTGAAGTTCAAGATTGGGGTCCCGGTCTGTACAAGGGCTAAGGAGCTCCTGCCGGCTTTCTCCAGATCCCAGGGCTGTACCATGGATAGGCAGAGCTGAGACTGAACAGCCCCTCCCTGGGGGTTACACTCAGCATCGTGCTCGTTGGGGACACCTCCCTATGGTGTCCCGGTGCCTTGGTTTATGGCACTTCCTGTCACCTTGGGCACATGTGGGAGGCAGCGATGGCTAGTGGCTAGAGCCCTGACCTTGGCCATGTTACTTCCCTCTCTGTGCCTCAACCTCCCCATCTCTAAAATGGGGCTGTGACACTGAGGTTCTTTGTCCGATGCTCAGGGCCCACGCCACCAGTGCAGACGTTTCACCGGCCACCCTGGAGCAGCAGCCCTGGGGGACGGGATGGGCACCCTCATGTCGCGCTTGGTAGCTGCTTGTTCCGCGGCTGTCGTGTGACACGAGGGCGAGGGAGAGACTGTGACCTGTGAGTGCACCAGGATCAGCGCGCTCAGCCGTACAAGGGCTTAATGTCCTTCCCCCCCTCCCCAAATCGCTTCCGGCTTTCCTAGCTAAAACCATTTTAATTAAAATCGGAATATTAAGCCGGCCTAACCCCTTAAGCAGCTTTGAAGAGAGAAAGATGCATCCCCACCCTACCCCACCCCCAATCAGTGAAGCAGCAGCATGCGGAGGCCTGAGAAGAGATGACGCCCTTCTCGGGGAGAGGAGAGGGAGGCTCTGGGGAGTGTCCGACAGGTGCAATCCCAGAACAACCCCCCCCACATGCCACAAGCACCCCCTGCGCCTTGGCACCAGGGTGCTCATGCCACCATGGTGCTTTCCAAGCACATTGTGCTCCGCTTGCCAGCTCCCCCAGCTCAGCCCAAAGGGGGGTGTGATCGACCCCGTTTTACAGATGGGGAAACTGAGGCACGGGGCATTCTCATAAAAGCAATCTGCTCCTCAAGTCACACCACCACCCAGTGGCACGGCTGGGACTAGACGCAGGTCTTCCGGCTCACCGGCTAGTGACCGTAGCCCAGGGCAAGTCCGGGATTGTGTCTGGGGACACACCTGCACTGTGAGCAGGAGGAGACATAACCCACTGTGTCCGTGTCAAAAGAAACAGGCTTCATGTTTAGATCGGGCTAGCTGGAAAAGGGCATATACAGCCGGGTTTCCTCTCTCAATTTCCCACCCCCCTCCAACCCAAATGGTCCAGGGAAGGTACCCATGTACCAAATTAAGCTGCGTTAGGTTCCTCACGAGGAATCAATTGTTATGTTTAAAATTTTTAGATCTCGTTAACAGCGTTTGCTAAGCAGCGGACATTGAAATCAACCCCCTGCAACGTCATCGTTGCTTCAGGGTTCCTCAGAGCAGGTTAATTCTTGTCCCGGGGTGGGGGGTGGGGGCGAGGGCAAGTTCTAATTCTTTGCCCTTGCACCCCCCCTTGGATGTATCTCCTCCATCGGCCACTCAGTGTGAACTTTCTGCACGGCTAGTTGGGAACCCAAACGAGGCGTTTTCACATCATTGTTGCCACGTAATCTGCTCAGGAGAGAGATGCTCATGTTTGCGCGTCAGAGACTCTGAGCCTTTGTGCTTCCTGCTGACATTCTCTGGGGCAGCGGCAGGATTTAGACAAATTAGCTCCACCCCAGTTGGTCTGCGGGGCCGGCCCAGGTGCTGAGCTTCTAGAAAACCGTCCCCTTCGCCTTCTGCTGCAAGCGCTGAGCAAATATCCGTAATCGCCCTTGACTCTGAGGGGAGAGCTAATTGTGTGTGCTTTACAGTTGACTGGAAAACGTGTCACAGCGGAATTTGCCAAAAGAAGCCTGGATTTCCAGTGTCGTTTGCAGAGGAGCCAAAGTCAATGAGCTGAGTTTTGGCCTTGCTGGGGGGGGGGGATGCTCCCGCAGCTAGAGTGTTCCTGACCCATCCTACTTGTGCACAGCTGGTGGGCTGCTCCTAGCCCCTAACGGAGAGACTGGTCGGGGTGTATCGCCCTGCAGCTGTTCTCCATTTCCCAGGGGCCACAGGAAACAAAACATAACTTAGAGCAGCCTCGAGGGTGCTCTAACTTGCTCCTCTTGCCTCCATAACCCCAGAACACCGCTGGCGCAGTGGCTGAAAGAACAGCTCCAAAGTAACTATAAATCAGGCCTCAGCCATGCGGTGATGAGGCTCCAGGCTGGCCGGTCTCTCCCCTTTGCCAAGCCCTCCCTGTCTAACACACAAGCAAAGCGCTCCGTTCACCCCCCTTTCCTGCACAGAGGCACTGCCTCTCACCTGGGACCCCCCGATGCTACAAAGACACAGCAGGATTGTGACCCGTGGGTTTGGCACGTTGTACTCAGCGCTAGCCGAGACGACCGCTGCAAACTCTCCTCGGACATCACCGAGAGGTAGATATTTTCATTTTATAATTCTAAGACAATCCACAGTCTGTTCCCCCCCTTCCGCCAATAATCGGACACATATTGGATTTAAGACCCCCGTCTCAGGCAGGCCCCGTCTCAGGCAGGCCCGGTCCTCACACAAATAAGGTTTCAGGCTCCAGGCCTGCTTTTTGTTCCCCACTGCGATATCTGTCAGTAATTAATTTTTACAGGGAATAAGCTAGTAGCTGAGTCATAGAATCATAGAACCATAGAGCTGGAAGAGACCTCAGAAGGTCGTCAAGTCCAGCTCCCTGCTCTAGGCAGGACCAATCCCAACTAAATCAACCCAGCCAGGGCTTTGTCAAGCCGAGACTTAAACACCTCTAGGGACGGAGACTCCACTATTTCCCTAGGGAACCCATTCCAGTGCTTCACCACCCTCCTAGGGAAATAGTTTTTCCTAATATCCAACCTGGACCTCTCCCACCACAACTTGAGACCATTGCTCCTTGTTCTGCATCTGTCACTACTGAGAACAGCCTCTCTCCATCCTCTTTGGAACCCCCCTTCAGGAAGTTAAAGGCTGCTATCGAATCCCCCCTCACTCTTCTCTTCTGCAGACTAAAAAGACCCAAGTCCCTCAGCCTCTCCTCATAAGTCATGTGCTCCGGCCCCCTAATCATTTTGGTCGCCCTCCGCTGGACCCTCTCCAATGCGTCCACATCCTTTTTGTAGTGGGGGGCCCAGAACTGGACACGATACTCCAGATGTGGCCTCACCAGAGCTGAGTAAAGAAGAATAATCTCATCTCTGGATCTGCTGGCAATGCTCCTCTTAATGCAACCTAATATGCCATTAGCCTTCTTGGCTACAAGGGCACACTGTTGACTCATATCCAGCTTCTCATCCACTGTAACCCCCGGGTCCTTTTCTGCAGAACTACTACTTAGCTGGTCGGTCCCCAGCCTGTAACAATGTTTGGGATTCTTCCATCCCAAGGGCAGGACTCTGCTCTTGTCCTTGCTGAACCTCATCAGATTTCTTGTGGCCCAATCCTCCAACTTGTCTAAGTCACTCTGACCATTTTTTGCTCAACCCAGTCTGTCTTTGGAACTGATGCGTGCCATATTCGAAGGCCCTCCCCCCTGCTCCTGATCAATACCCTTGTCTCTGCTCATGTGTCTGGTAATGGTTTATGGATTCCCTCCCCCACCATGCACCCTTCCTTAAACTGGGCGCTGTGATTCACTATCTGATTAGAAGAAACTGTTGGCTACATATCAGTCCATGAAAGACGTTCTGCTCGGTCAGTTTCAGCACTAAGTGGCACATGCATGTGGAGAACGGTGTTCTATCACCTCAGATTACACACATCTGCACAAGCGACACCATCACAGGACCTAACCACACACGCCACAACAGCAGGGGCTCCTACAACCACACATCCTCTAATGTGACCTGTGCCAGCAAGGCCCCTCTCTGCCATGGATACTGGCCACACCGGACAGGCTCTGCGACAAAGGATAAATGGCCACAAATCAGACATCAGAAATGGAAACACACAGAAACCTGGAGGGAACGTTTGACCTGCCTGGGCACTCAGCCAGGGATATAAAAGTAGCCGTTCTTCTACAAAGGAACTTCATCGGCCAATTACACAGAGAGAGTGAGTGCGGAATTACATAACAACATAAGAACGGCCATACTGGATCAGATCAAAGGTCAGTATCCTGTCTGCCGAGAGTGGCGGATACCAGATGCCCCAGAGGGAGGGAGCACAACAGGGAATCCTCACACGATCCCTCCCATGTCACCCATGCACAGACAAACAGAGGCTAAGGACACCACACCCTGGCTAACAGTGATTGATGGACCTCACCGCCATGAATCTATCTAGCTCTTTTTTGAACCCTGTTAGAGTTCTAGCCTTCCCCACATCCTCTGGCAAGGAGTTCCACAGATTGTGCACCGAGTGAAGAAAATCTTCCTTTGGTTTGTTTTAAACCTGCTGCCTATTCATTTCAATCGGTGACCCCTGGTTCTTATATTGTGGGAATAAGTCAATAACTTTTCCTTTATTCACTTTTTCCACCTCAGTCATGATTTTATAGACCTCTATCCTATCCCCCCTTAGTCTCCTCTTTTCCTAGTCTTTTTAATTTCTCTTCATATGGGACCGGTTCCAAACCCCTCATCATTTTTGGTGCCCTTTTCTGAACATTTTCCAGTGCCAATATATATTTTCTGAGATGAGGTGACCACATCTGTATGCAGCTTGCAATTGGTATTCATCTGGAAATGTGACACTGTTTCCCTGCGTCGGAACAAAGACATTAACTGGATGTCACATTATAAAGCCAGACTCCCCTGCTTTTAATGACTGCATTTTTACATCAAAAGCTAAGAATGGGACCCTTCCAGCCACCTTAATTACCCTCGTTAGCACCGGTCTTACAATGGACAGATTTTTCTTTTCTCTTATAAATATCTTGGATTCTGTTATTTCTACTCTAGTTCATCTGAGCAAGTGGGGTTTGCCCATGAAAGCTCATGATCCTATATATTTTGGTTCATCTCTAAGCCACTGGACTTTTGATTTTTAAAGTTACAGAGTGAGACGGTGACCCCTCTAAGACTTTTATACGATACTTGGCGTTTCAAGTTGTGGGAAAAAATAAAAAAGAAAGGTGAAGGGCTGACAATGCAGGCAGGGTTGTTCTTGGGTTGTGTGTGTGTGTGTGTGTGTGTGTGTGTGTGTGTGTGTGTAGGAACAAAATGAATTTGACTGAAATCTGGATGCATTAATTACACCTAGTTTTGATTAGCTCATTGTTATTAGCCTACCCCCTTTAATTGGTTAATCTGTTAAACATTACGATTAACCAGTTAACTGGTTAAACAGGATTTGACATCCCTAGTTGCTGTTCCTCTCCAATGCCTGCACAGGTCTGTGTCAGATAGGAGGTGACAAAGCCGGCTCGGTGCCCCCGATTTGCAGAGGCGGATTGGGCTGAAGAAAGCTTCCATTGCTAGATAAATAAAACCGACTTGGCATTGGTCATAAATCCTTTGGGGGCAGAGGCTGCTTTTTGTTCCATGTTTGTGTGGGCCCCCCCAGCATGATGGCACGACCTTTGCCCTGCCAAGGGCTCCTAGGTGCTTGCGCAACATGAAGAATGGTGCATATACACAAAGGCCCACGCAGGCTGTCCATAGCCACTCGCCCAACGGCCGGGATGGTGAACGCTGTATTGAAATCAACGTCAGCTCAGCACGGCAAAGCGATAACAGCTCCATCCGTGTCGCTGACAGCGGTGCGACCCCCGCGTCCTCCCAGCCCGCCCTCGTGATGCTTGTGCTGTCTGCGGGTTTGCACCTTTCTGAAATATACAGTACAAAGAAGACTGTGCTTTTGAGAGAATCTGTCTGTCCCTCCGTCTGTCCATCTGTTCGTCTGTCCAAGAACTCCTCCTAAACAGTAAGAGCGAGGACCTGGGCTTGGTTGTGCCAGGACAATGGGAGGGGCCTGGAATGGGATTGTTGCTCTTAAAAGCAGACAGAAAAGAGACACACTTATCAGGCAGGTGAAAGGGTCTGGCTGGGGCTCACCCCCTGCCCATCCATGAGTGCCCCAGACCCAAGCTTACAAGCCCCAGGTACCCTTTAGGGAGGTCAGGGGGAGGGCTGAAAGTCCCCCCTCCAATTCAAACGGGGATGTTGCTGGTTATTCCCCTTTGTCATGGAGTGAGGAGAAAGGGCCCAGTTTGCGGCATTCCTCACTCGGGCTGGGGATCGCAGGGGGGCTGATGATCCTGGACCTGCCCCAGCTGGGGGAACATGCGCCCCTCCCCCAGCTGTGCCTGCTGGAGCTGCAGTGGCCACGAACAGGCGCTTCTCACCTGGCCCCCACCTGCTGCTGTGAGAGGGGGCTGGGGTTGTCCTCTCTCTTCGGGGCAGCCTGATACTGAATCCCGCATCCCCAGCCCCTCCCCAGAGCGGTGATTCAAATAAAGCCTGGACATTTCTGTTATTTTCCAGAGAACAAAAATTAATTGAGTTAAGGAGCCAAGCAACGCCTGGTAAATTTAGTATAGATCTAGCTCTAGCTCTAGATCTGTATCTAGATCCTGATCAGTCTCCCAGCAAAATGACCGACCCAGTATTATTTTGTCAACTCCAGGAGGTGAATAGCAGAGTGAACGTTTCCTGATTGGCTAATAACCCAGACTGGTCAATAATGACACCAGTGTTCTGACGCCATGTGCTGCAAAGAAGCTGCAGGAGGCGCACTCACGAGCCTCCTGCCATTCGAGAGCCTCATTCTGATTTTTAAAGGACTAGAACTTTTTTTTTTCTCACGAGAGTTAGCAGATCGGGGCCAGCTGCGCGGGCTTGTGGCCAACGCTAGGGAGAACGGTCCAGATGAGACCAGCGTGTTGTCCCCCCACTTTGCGCTGGTGTAAACAATGGCATGCGGGAAAGCTGGGCCCTATATCTAGCTTTTGCGGCCAAATACTCAGAGGGTGCTGAGTCCTGGCTATAACCCCCAACGACTTTGCTGAAAGCAGCAGGTAGTCAGCACAGGGCCTCGGCTCTTTTCCCCACCTCTCTCATCCTGGACAACTTGTCACCAAACTTCTCCATCCAAAGGCAGAGCATATGTTTAGGGGGCAATCAACATGATTACCACTTTTCTACTTCCCTGCAGCTATTCTCTGCTTCCCCTTGGGGGGCCCTGGGAAACAATCTCTCTGGGAAAGAATGAATGGACACAAATCAGATATCGGAAAAGGCAACACACAGAAATCGGTTGGAGAACACTTTCACCTGCCCGGGCAACTCATTAATGGATCTCCAAGTCACCGTGTTGTTTCAGGCCAGATCCAAAGACAAAGGAAAGGGTTGGAACTCCATTTCATTCACACGTTTGATTCTTATCAGAATGGAACGAACCGAGACATCAGCTGGCTCACGCACGACCTTCCACATCCTAATGACTTAACCGACCGACCGACCCATGGAGGCGCTCATTGTTCTTATCAGCCTCTTGTAAGGACCGTATTTTAGCAAATATCACCTGCGGGTTATATTCGTTTTTACAAACCTCGCACCCTCACCTCGCGGGCTATACTCGTGTGCGGGGTATACAGGTTTGTTTTTACTCTCCCACCCGGAGGCTGGTGCTTCCTGCAGCTGCAGAGTCTCTCCTGCAGGCTATACTCGTGCATGGGGTATACAGTTTTTTTTTCCCTCAAATAGCAAAAACCGTGGGGTATATTCAGGTGCAGGGTATATTCGCTAAAATACGGTACTTGAACAATCTACTTACTGTCTTTTTTCTCCTCCCTCAGTCCCTCCTCCCCTTATTTATTCTTGGATCTGGACTTTCAATACTGCAGTCATCTGAAGAAGTGGGCTGTGCCCACGAAAGCTCATCATCCCAGCTCCATGTTTTGTTAGTCTTTAAGGTGCTGCTAGACTAGTTGTTATTTTTTAAGTTTTTCTAGTGATAGACTAACTCGGCTCCCCCTCTGAAACCCAAATTAGAGCAGTCCTGAGGCTGCTCTAACTTACACCAGGGGCTGGAAGGTGCAATAATTCAGGGAACACAAAAGTATCTTGAAGTCTTCTTCGTTTCCCAACTCCAGCCTCCTCCAAGTGCAGAAATGGAGTAACCGAGACTCGGCCCCTGGTCTTTGATGGGAAGGGTAACTGACACATGGAAGGGAAACTCCCTTGCAGCCAGCTGGAGCTTGGGCTGTTATGTGCCCTGCAGAGTCTTCGGGACTTAATGCAGATGGATGTTCAGGTTCAAGTATTAGCTTCGCATCATTTGCCAGAGAGTAAAACAATCTCCCAAAGTCTACAGAAGTGAAATGTAAATTCCATTCCCTTGGAGCTCATTCATCCTGATTGCTGTGCTTTTTTTGCCCTCAGACAAAGCATGAATATAATCCATAGGTCTACAGTATTAATATCTAGCGACACAAAGCCAAGAGCTAACAGACACTCCAGTTGTTCTTTGACTTTGGTTTTTACTGGCAACCTGGGGCTTTTTCTCTGCCCTTCCAGGGTTTCCTCATTAATACAGCCATAGAGCTGGGGGGAAAAAAGCTTTTAACCAAAACTTTGGGGGGTGAGGAGGGGGCAAACATGCAGATTTGGATCAACCACAATACTTCATGAATTCAAGCAGAATTTGCTGAATTGTTTCGGTCAGGAAACAACATTCTGAAGGAATGCACATGGTTGGTTTGGAGATTTTCAAAAGGAAACGGTGTGATTTGAAAAAAAAAATGCTTTAAATGTTACTTAAAAACCCCTTTTTGTAAGTTCAAAATCTACACACAACGTTTAATTGGACCCCCAACTATGCGGCTGTTGCTGCCTTTTGACGGGCCAAACCATTAACCAAAATTCATTTCACATCCTCCTGAAACGGTTTCCCCTCCATGGTTGCTGAACTGTCATTGAACCAAAAAATGCACCTCTTTGCACAGCTGTACGGAGCCCTGCCTGGGAGCTGCGTGGCGGTTAAGAGCTTTGCTAGTGTTTCTATGAGAGGTCCTATCCTGCTTCCAGGCAAATCAATGGAATGGCTGTTCGACAGCTGCACTAGAATGGGGCCAAGCAATGAAATGTTAGTTCAGGATTTATAATAGAGACGCAGCCGTGTTAGTCTGGTCATGCTGAAACAAAAGACAGGCCTATGCAGCACTTGAAAGACTGACAGAATGGTTTATTAGGTGATGAGCTTTCGTGGGCCAGACTTGAGGAAGTGGGTCTGGCCCACGAAAGCTCATCATCTAATAAACCATCTTGTTAGTCTTTCAAGTGCTGCATAGGCCTGTCTTTTGTTTCAGGATTTAGGCTCTGCTGAACCAAAACCCTCATTCACAGAGGGGGCGAAACTGAATCTCCATGCGCATGGCCAGGGCGAGCCCCATGCAATATCAAGACCCTATTTTGGGGGCTTGAGTGGGACTTGAATGAGGCCTGCAGCAGGCAACGGAAGGGATAGCGGGAGTAAATTGCATTCATCACCAGTCCTGTGGCAAAATCTCAGTAGTGCAGGCTTGAGCCTTAAATTAACGGGCTTAGTCAGGTGAGTAAAAGGCCACTTGTGTGTGTGAAGTTTTTGCTGGTTCAGGCTCCGGAGGGTGCAGCACTGTTGGTGGATGGGCAGGGATGTGAACTGAAAACTGACAGAGCTACTTCATTTCTAGTTTTCTACAGCCGCTGTACCAAGGCACGTCTATATCCCCATTGCCATAACATCAGAGCAGCTCACAGACCCCTGTGAGGTAGGGCAGGGCTAGCATCCTTATTTTGGGATGGGAACGGGTCCCATATGAGGAGAGGTTAAAGCGACTGGGACTTTTCAGTTTAGAAAAGAGGAGACTGAGGGGGGATATGATAGAGGTCTATAAAATCATGAGTGGTGTGGAGAGGGCTGATAAAGAAAAGTTATTTATTAGTTCCCTAAATAGAAGAACTAGAGGAAACCAAATGAAATTAATGGGGAGCAAGTTTAAAACTAATAAAAGAAAGTTCTTCTTCACACAGCGTGTAGTCAACCTGTGGAACTCCTTGCCAAAGGAGGCGGTGAAGGCTAGGACTATAATAGAGTTTAAAGAGATGCTAGATAATTTCATGGAGGTTAGGTCCATAAAAGGCTATTAGCCAGGGGATAAAATGGTGTCCTTGGCCTCTGTCTGTCAGAGGCTGGAGAGGGATGGCAGGAGACAAATCGCTTGATCATTGTCTTCGGTCCACCCTCTCTGGGGCATCTGGTGCTGGCCACTGTCGGTAGACAGGATACTGGGCTAGATGGACCTTTGGTTTGACCCAGTACGGCCGTTCTTATGTTCTTATTTTACAAATGGGAAATCGAGGCATTTCACAGTTAAGTGATTTGCCTAAGGTCACACCGAAGGGCTGTGGCAGAGCAGGGAATGAAATTCAGGTCTCCTAAAGCGGAAGATAGGTGCCCTAACCAGTGGACCATCCTACCTCACTTCTTGCAGCCCTTTTCCACTCCTTGCAAGTTTCTTCAACCCCTCTGGCGCTCTCATCGCTGATAGTGGTGTAAAGCAAACAGATTTTAAATCTCTTCTGTGCTTGTGGCCATGATAGGGTTTAACAGGTCACAAAGAAGAAGAAAGAACCAGCTTTTAACAAGAGTTCCTAATTAAGGATTTACACACAGAGGCTCAGTTACGCTTGTTGCATAGAGCAGGATAAAACTATAAGCGCTTTAAAACATTCCTCACCGTATACTTATCTGAGCAGCCCTCGGGACCGAGTGCCAATTTTAATGCACGGTTCAAACCTGACTGATCTTGCCTCCATTTCCAAGGAAGAATTTTCTTAGTGCAGTCGCACCGTTTTCATATTTGTTTTGGGTTGTTTAATAATGAACTTTTAAGTGTTGAATGGGAAATCACAAGGCAAGTGAGCTAGCAGGATAAAATACAAAGGCTCCTTCTTTCGAAAGCCCTTGGAGGCAGAAGTTTGAAACAACTGATCTTAAAACCAAAAATATAGACATCTGTGATTGGTTCCACTCCCGCCCTTTTTCATTTTGTTCAGTAGCAGAAGCATACCCAATTGCAGGCTACCACCCAGAGGATAGCGGGGCACCCTCAGTATTCGATTTAGCGGGTCTTTACTAGATCAGCTAAATCAAACCCCAGAAGATCGATCGCCACAGCCTCAGGTATGGATCCTCAGGTAAGTGGAAATGTGGCTGTAGAGATTGCTCACTGTTTTAATTAAACAACCAAGAAGAATTCAGTCCGAAGAGAAGCTGCTCGGATTTTGGCAAAGTCTGACTTCCACAGAAAATTGTCTTCAATTGAGCTGGTCACATTTTCCCTTGGGTGTTTTTTTCCTAGTGAAATCAGGGTTTCAACAAAAAAACTATTTTGTGGTTCTTTTTTTGTGTGGGTGGAAAAAAGAATTTCTTGCAAAAAATAATTTCCCAACATTTTTAAATGGAATTTGTTGACAAACTCATTAATTTTTTCGATGGGCGGGAATATTTTTGAAATTTTTTGTTCCAAAATTGGAATTGTTTGGATCGTTTTCTAACTGGCCAAAGTTGGACATTTTCACGGAACAACGTCCAGATTTCCAGCCTGATCCCGAAGGCTCCTAAATTGGGTTCTGAATTGTCGCATCCAGTTATTGTAGACCCAGGCCCTAGAGCCAAACCTCTCCTTGTTTGTTCTCACAACCCAGATCCCACAATCCTCAGCAACCACAAAAGACTGTGGAATACGGTGCACCAAGGGATGAATTTTTTGGCTCTGTGGTGGGGTATGGACCAAAAACAATGGATGGAGAACTGCTGTTGTGGAGATACGGGTCCATTCTCGTAGGGCCCGGTTACACAGCAGTTAATCATTGGCAGCTTGCCCAGGTCAGCTGATTCGGGCTTGCAAGGCTTGGACTATGGATCTATAACATTGCAGTGGAGACATGCAAGCTGTGTCTGGAGCCTGGGTGATGAGAACCCTCCTTCATCGCAGCATCTTGGAGCTCTGACTCTAGCTTGAGCTTGAACATTTACCCTGCAATTTTATAGCCCACAGCCTGACTCCCCCTGTAACTAGTCAGACACGACCCCCTCCTCCCTCCTGTCCACTGGCGTCCAGCTGGCTGACCATACCCCTCTGCTTGTCCCTTTTCCTTGACCCCGGTTCTCTTAGTTATGATTTGTGTTAACCCTTCATCATGCCTTTGTTGTGTAAGCCCATGTCATTTATAGTAGGTCCTTTTAGTATGTCAAGTAATCCAATTTATGGGAGGTTTCTGGTTACTCAAGGCCATGAGGCTGGATTTTACCATATTGCTTAATGCAGGCTTCTGAATAGGCACGTGACCTGTGGAATGTGTGAGGTGTGAATGGGAAATACCCAATCAAAGGCAGTTTAGGATCCGAGACCTTTTAAGGCCGACAAAGATCCTGGAGAGTAGATATATGAACCGACAAGCGGCCAGGAAGATCATCTCCTTTTGGAAGGGATGTAACCGCATGGGACACCTGGGACTGAATTGGAGGCAGTAGCCAAGGGACTCCAGGGAGAGCCAGGAGCCTCGTGGTCGGTCTCCGGGAAGCTGACGCCTGGCCAGCTCAGTCCAGCTGTGAAATCGGAAGTTCCCTACGCCACGTCTGCAGCCTCCCTTCACTTGCCAGTCTGAATGTGAGGTTATTTCCTGGGGTTCTCCAGGGACCGGTAACACCTCGAGCCTAAGTCAGTGGCCCCGGGCTCACATGTGTAGTGTAGACACACCCAAGCAGGGGCCAAAGTGGGGGGGAAGGGGGCAGCTTTGTGCTCCTGGAAGGGGTGGGGCTTTGAGCAGAAGGGGCGGAGCCAGGGGCAGTCAGCCCTCAGCACTACCTGGAGTGTGCCGTGCACCCCCCCCGCCTCCACCAGCTCTTAGCACTGCCCGGAGCGTACCATGTGGTGCTTCGGTGGAGATTTAAAGGGCTGGGGATCTGGCTTCACCACGGTAGCAGCAGCTGTTGGGAGCCCCGGGCCCTTTTGAATTGCGAGGCCCCGGGGCCACTGCCCCCTTTGCCCCTCTGTCAGCAGGCCTGCATGCCCACAGCATCTCAGCTCCGTAGACACCCCCAGCCCTGGCAGGGTCGTCTCAGGGTCTCGGCAAGGGGACGGGAAACACAACGGGACCCTCGTGACTGTCCTGTGGCAGCTTAGAGGCCAACACACATATTGGGGCACGAGGAAAAAAAAGTTGGGAACCCCCGTGCTAGCCTGGCTTCTGACAGTGGCCCATGCCGGGTGCTTGGGAGGGGACGAACCGGACAGGGCGATTTCAGCACCTGGCGGAGAGAGGCTCCGGGACAGCCACACGCCGGGGCGGCCTTTCTGGCCACCGGCGCCAATAGCCACTGGACTTGCCTAGTATCAGAGGGGTAGCCATGTTAGTCCAGATCTGCAAAAGCGACAAGGAGTCCTGGAGCACCTTCTAGACTAACAGATGCATTGGAGCATAAGCTTTCGTGGGCAAAGGCCCATGCATCTGACAAAGTGGGTCTTTGCCCACAAAAGCTTATGCTCCCCCAGATCTGTTAGTCTATAAGGGGCTACGGGACTCTTTGGACTTGCCTCGGTCTTTTGCGAACCCAGCTGTCGTTTCGGCCGTCGCTAGATGCTCTGGCAGCAACTTCCACAGGCTGACTGTGCACTGGGTGGCGACGCCCTTCCTCATGTGCAGGGCCGGCTCTAGGCCGATTCCCCGGAAGGGGGCCCCGCTCCCGGGCGCCCGACGCAGGCGCAGTGCCCCCCCCCCCCGGGTGCCCGACGCATGCAGGGCCCCGCCCCCGGAATCGGGCCCCGCGCTTGTCAAAGCCGGCCCTGCCTCTGTGGCTGGGGGGCTGTTTTCTAACGAGCCCCACTTTGCGTTTATCGACGTGGCATCACGTCGGCCATTTTGTTGCGCAGTCACCCTGCTTTGGGGGATCCCTTTGTAGCACCTGGACGTCCGCTTCAGACTTCAGTAGCTTGAGTCACAGAATTCCAGGGAGGGAAGAGACCACAGGAGGCGTTGAGTCCAACCCCCTGCCCAAGGCAGGACCAACCCAACTCCATCCTCCCAGCCAGGGCTTGGTCAAGCCGGCACTTAAGCACCTCTAAGGGTGGAGATTCCACCCCTTCCCTAGGGAACCCAGCCCAGTGCTTCCCTGCCCGCGGAGGGAAATCGTTTGTCCTAATCTCCGACCTAGGCCTCCCCCCTGCAACTTGAGCCCATTGCTCCTCGTTCTGCCACCACCGAGAACGGCCTCTCTCCAGCCTCTTTGGACCCCCCTTCAGGGAGTTGAAGGCTGCTCTCAATCCCCCCCCCCGCTCTTCGGCAGATTAAACAAGCCCCAATCCCGCAGCCTCTCGGCGTAAGTCACATGCTCCAGCCCCCGAATCATCTTAGCTGTCCATCACTGGATTTTCTCCAATGCGTCCACATCCTTTCTGTAGCGGGGGGCCCAGAAGTGGATGCAACACGCCAGATGGGGCCTCCCGAGTACGGAATAAGGGGAATAATCACTTCCCTAGTTCTGCTGGCGATGCTCCTACTGCACCCCAATATGCCATTAGCCTTCTGGTGACTCACATCCAGCCTCTCATCCCCTGGACTCCCCGGGGCCTTTTCTGCCGAGCTGCCGCTTAGCCCGTCGGTCCCCAGCCCCTAGTCATTTTGGCATCATCTGCAAACTTTGCCACCTCCCTGTGAACCCCTTTTTCCTGATCACTTATGGAACCAGGGGCTATGGAGGAGGCTTCCCACCGCCTGGTGAATTGTGGCAGGACTCGTTTCTTGATGCGGGTTGGCCTTCTGGCACGTCCCATTGGCCAGGAACAGGCAACCGCAGCCAACGGGAGCCAGGAGTGGCCGTGCCCGCAGACGCTCAGGTAAATAAAGTGTCTGGCGGCCGGCCAGGGGCTAACTCTGGTGAACCGTGTCTGGCCTGCGGGCTGCTTATTGCCCACCCTGGCTTACCAGATGCAATGTTGGCTCTTGACCCCACAGGCATCTGTCACGTACCACTCCAAGAGGCACCATCGGGAGCTAGCACCCCAAAGCTCGCCCCCGCTGCAGATAAAATACCAAATTGTTACCTTCCCAGTTCCGGGCCCATAGTGTAGAAGTCCTCCAGGGCTGTGTTGCGACGGGACCCATCAATCCAGTACTCCACTCCCGGTTTGGAGGTAGGCATGGTTGGAAGCTGCAGAAAGGACTTAATTTCCTGCTGGGTATGTGACACAGGCTGGCCTATTGCTAGGACGTGCTACCCCCTCCCCCGCTTAGTCCAATGACAAGCAGCTGGACCAAAAAGCAGCTCCCGGGATTATCTCGTGGGATAAAATTATGTCCACAAATCTCTGCACACTGGACTTATTCAGATATATTCCTCCCGGCTGGGGGTTTCTGCCCGCCCCCCTGTTTTCTCCTGCCCATCCACACCCTGATTTTCATACTCTGCCGGCCGTGCTAATGGAGGCACGCACATAAGGCGAGACAGCAAATATTCCTGCACAGGGAGGATGGTCACTTTGTCGTCTTGATTTCTGCCGCCTCCAGAGACAGTGCCAAGACATCAGAGGTGTCCTCTATTTCCGGAGCACACTTCCTTCTGCCGGTGGCTTGCATCCTCTGGAATCCTTCCCTGCTAGTTGCTAGTTGCAACTTGGTGAATCTTCATTTTGATTTCATTACCAAACGTAACGGCAGAGAAAGACTCGCTCCCGTTAATCCTCTGCGCTCGTTCGTCACTGAGTCAATGTCGAGAGTTCCAAACCTCTGGGGTCACTTGGCAAGAAAACGCCCCCCCTCTAACTGCCCCTTCGCTACTCTTCTACTACGGTTCTGCTTTTTTGCACCGGCGGTCAAGGCCTGTGTTGCAAATTCTCCCAACCTGGTTGGGCCAGCCCAGAGCAAGTCCCAGATGTGCAATCTTGGAAGATTTCAGACACACGGGGAGCCGCTGAATGTCCCGCGTGTGGTCCCGGCCCTTGTGGCTGTGGAAAATCTCCGGATTTCAGGTTCCAGATGCCTCCCTGGTCCACAGAGAGAAGCCTCGAGAGACGCAGGTGGTTTTGCAGGGAATTCAGCACCTCATTCGAGAAACAGCGCCTGGGTCCCTCTCTTGCTGTGTCATTCTCGTGGGGCACAGGCGAGGCATCCCACCACGCCCGGCAGCTGCAGCGTAGAAGTGACCTTTACGAGAAACAATCGATGGTTGCTGGCCCCTCCTTTCTCGCTGGCTCTTTTGTGCCACCAAATGGCTCCTTGCTGACACTGCAATCTGCTTTCCCACACAACAAACTTCCCACTGCGAGACTTCCAAGTCTTCCCAGCACAACAGATCCTGCCGGACAGCTGGGCTCATAGTAACCTCTGTCATTTTACCCGTTCCCAAGAAGTCGTCAGTAGCCTAGGAACAAACAGAGGCCTCCCCTCAACCTCACAGTACTAGGTGCTGTACAGACCTAAAATGAAACAATCCCCACCCCAATCAATTCACAGAGGCTGGGGGAAAGGAAAGATTTTTTTTTGTGCCACATTTACAGATAACCAAATCTCCCCTCACTCTTCTCTCCTGCAGACTAAACAAGCCCAAATCCCTCAGCCTCTCCTCGTAAGTCATGTGCTACAGCCCCCGAATCATCTTTGTTGCCCATTGCTGGACTTTCTCCAGGGCGTCCACATCCTTTCTGCAACGCGGGGCCCAGAACTGGACATAACACTCCAGATGTGGCCTCCCCAGTACCGAATAAAGGGGAATAATCACTTCCCTAGATCTGCTGGCAACGCTCTTCCCAATGCACCCCAATATGCCATTAGCCTTCTGTTGACTCATATCCAGCTTCTCATCCCCTGGAATCCTCAGGGCCTCTTTTAATTAATCTTTTGTTCTTGACACAACCAAATAATCCGTAGAACCTAGGCACCGTGGGCCCCCATCCTCCAGGGCTTGTCCAGGGCCACAAGCCGCGTTGGGGCCAGGGATTAAATGAAGATCTGTAGCAACCAGCATGGAACTTGGAGAGAGGAGCATCGGTTGCAGGAGGGAAGTGTTTGGAGGGGTACCGGGAAGTCGGTCTGGAATGCGACTTGCCGCATCTCTGCAAATAGTTCTCCTACTAAAGAGCAAGCTGCGTTTCCAAGCCCGGAGTCCCTTTATGATCTGACATGCAGGCGGTGCCCCAGACAAGATCAAATGGCTCCCAGGCTGGTGCCCGAAGCATCAAGTTGTTCTTCCAATCCAGTTCCAACCCCACACGGCCGAGATGGGGCCTTCGCCCAGCCAGTAGCCAAACACCCCTAAGATGGGCAGGCTCTGCTGGGAAATAGGTCCCCACAGGAAGGTGTGTGAAGCACTGACGTCCTACTGTAAGAAATCAGGGCTCCTTGCGGAAATACTATGCTGCTCCCGCTCAGGCAAAAATCCCTTTTGCGCAAAAGGGCCAGTGTAGACAGCTCAGATTTGTTTTCCACAAAAAAGCCCCGATCGCGAAAATGTCGATTGGGGCTGTTTTGCTGAAAAGCGCGTCTAGATTGGCAGGGACGCTTTTCCGCAAAAAGTTCTTTTGTGGAAAAGCGTCCGTGCCAATCTAGATGCTCTGTTCCGAAAATGCTTTTAACGGAAAACTTTTCCGTTAAAAGCATTTTCGGAAAATCATGTCAGTCTAGACGCAGCCCCTGTATCTATTTAATCCATCCCCACCCATCTATCTATCTATCTATCTATCTATCTATCTATCTATCTATCTATCCCCATACACCCCCTCTATCTATCTATCTATCTATCTATCTATCTATCTATCTATCTATCTATCTATCTATCTATCCCCATACACCCCCTCTATCTATCTATCTATCTATCTATCTATCTATCTATCTATCTATCTATCTATCTATCTATCTATCCCCACCCCTCCATCTATCTATCTATCTATCTATCTATCTATCTATCTATCTATCTATCTATCTATCTATCTATCTATCTATCTATCTATCTATCTATCCCCACCCCTCCATCTATCTATCTATCTATCTATCTATCTATCTATCTATCTATCTATCTATCTATCTATCCCGATACACCCCCTCTATCTATCTATCTATCTATCTATCTATCTATCTATCTATCTATCTATCTATCTATCTATTCACACAGAACGGGAAATATGACTCCCTCCCTTCCCCCTGAGCACTGACATGCATTTGGAGGGTGGAGAGAAAGCAAACTGGTTACACTCCCCCTGGAACAGCCTCTCCGCCATGCCCTTGAGGAGCAGGGGAACCCAGACTGGACTCCTGCTGCGAGATCTCGCCTTCCCCCCACCCCCAGCCAAGCCCCGGCCAACCCCAGCTGAGGGCTGAGCCTGCCGTGCAGCATGGCCCCAGACTTGGCTGCCGGTTAGGGTCAGGGTTTGTGTGGTGCGGCCTCATTCCCTCCCAGGTGGCGGGGCAGAGTAGGCAGTTTTGGGAAGGCAACACCTTCCCTTGCCTGATTACCAGCCGCCCATGTCCATTTCATAGAATCCTAGAGCTGGAAGAGACCTCAGGAGGCAGCCAGTCCAGCCCTCTGCCCAAGGCAGGACCAACCCCAATTTCCTTCTTCACCTGACCTATTGTGGGTCTGCCGCATCTCCAGCCTCTCTCCCAGCACAGTCGCCCCACTCCTGCTATGAACCCCTCTGCTGATCTCTAAAGAGGAAATGTGTTTTCCCGTTGAAATTAACCCCAGGGAGGAGGAAAGTCACTTGTCTCACCTGCTTCCCGGGCTCGGCCTGGCGCTCGCCAGTCTCAGAGAAGCCGGGTTCGTGATATTCTGTCGCCTGCCGACCATCCGCTCCCGTTCCTCACAGGCTGCCGACGGAGCAGCGCGCTGTGGGCCGAAGGAGACGCCAAGTCCCGTAGCAGTTAAAGGCCAAAGCCAGAGCTGGTGTAAATGGACCATGCGTCCGGGCCAGAGGGTGTAAATCAGTGTTGCCCCGGTGAGCTCTGGAATCCAGGAGTCCGACGCGCCAACGCCCTGCGGCTCCAGAACGGAATCTCCAGCCGTCCCTCGTGTAAACGACTCTGCAAACCAACAGGCCATGCAAAAGCCAGGGACGATGCTGAGTTACACCAGCTGGGGAGCTGGGACCGTGTCTTTAATGAACTCCTACAGCGTTTAATTGCAAAGCATCATCTCTATAGCTGGGGGGGTTTAAAGCACCTTTACATTCCTCTGATCCTGGGGCCAGTTTGGACTCTGCCATGGCTACAGCTGCTCTAACCACAACACCCCGGCACCCTCCCAGAGCTAGGAATAGGCCCCAGGAATCCTGAATCCCATCCCCCACTCTGCTGTAACCACTACACCTCAGCACCTTCCCAGAGCAGGGCACTGAGCCCTGACCCCCAGACCAGCTCTGGAGCGCGCTGGGTCTCAGACCCGCCCCACCATGCTCTTGCCATGTCACCAGCCTGCCTGCAGGTGGTGCTGTTGCCTTCCATATGGCCCCGCGCCGGGCTCCTTTCCCAGGGCACCTTTGCAGGGTGATGGGGGTGGCGCGAATTATTTTCCTTCCTAAGCATCAGGGATGGCCAGGCTGGGGGCGCCAGGGGCTCTGAGCTGGCTGGTTCTGGGCGGCATGCTCGGGGTCTAGCGGATCCCCATAGGAGGGGTCAGGAAGGGCGCCCCCTCTCCCCTCGCCCCGGCCTGATTAGCAGCCGCTCTGCGACGGGGGGCAGCGGCGTTCACCTGCCCCCACTAGGCGTTGGGTCTCCCCCGCGGCCCGTTCGCCGCCCTCGGTCCACTCCAGCCTCGTCTCCGGCGGGCGGCGATGTTTGGGGCTGCTGGGTTCCGTGCGCGGGACAGCTCCGCCCAGGAGCCGAAGGGGATTTCAACTCCGCGTCGCCACGGCCCCGACTCTCAGCGCCCCGGCGAATCGACTGGGCACAGCAGGGCTCTAAAACGGCTCCGTAAATGCGAGGGCTCCGGCAGGCACCGGGTTCCGTGGCCGTCCTTCCTCGCTGACCCGGCCCCCAGCAGCCTTGATTTCAGCACGGGTCTAGCGAAAGCCTCAGCGGGTGTGGTGGGTGCTCTGAGGCGACCCAGCCTCGGTCCGCTGGTTCCTCGGGGCCGAACGCCAGGCGAAGCGTTTCTGTCCACAAGGCCCAGGATAGAATCTCCTCCCCGCACAGCCCCTCGGCGTTGTGGGGATGGACTCTATGGGTCAGGAGCGGAGGGGCAGGTTACCCCACTAGCTTCTAATCTTCTGGGCCCCACCCGCTGCTGGTGTAAATCAGGGATGTAACAGTGGGGTCAATTAACTGATAAGCAAAAGCATCTAGGTTAATGCTATCGCCCACACGCATTTCCCCCCCCCCCCCGCCAGTAAATTTTTAGCAGCCCGGCTCAGTCCCAGCGTGCGCCGAGTCCAGGCCCTACCCCTGATGCAGCTCTGCATTTAAAGTATTAGCAGACAGGTGGGTCTTCTGCCCTCGCTCCTTCCCCCCTCCCCGTGCTGGGCCAAGCACTCCCAGGCCCGGGTGCAGCTGCAGAAGATTCGTGGAGGGAGCCGTGGGCGAGCCCAGTGCCATGGAATCACCAGAGACTTCCTCCAGGTGCACAGGTGGATGGATAATCCCAGCACCTCCTCCCCGGAGCCTGCAGCCCAGGCTCAGTTCTGTCTCGCGCCAGGTCCGGGAGCTCAGACTCCTGCCTGGACAGGGGCTGCTGCTGCTGTATCAGAGGCAGCAGCGCAGGGAGACAGGCAGCCGGTCCACAAGGGGGGCTGGTTTTTAAACTGGCTGCCCTCGCGGACCAGCTCCCGCCTGGCCCCCCACGCGGCCGCCTCGGATAGAGAGGTACCAGCGCGGAGTGGCAGGGGGCTCCCCAGGAGTGGGGCCAGAGCGCACTGGCTGCCCACCCCACCCCTGGGGAACAATAGAATAATCGACGAACGGAGAAGAATTCATGAGGTTAATCGACTATTCAATGAACTGATACTTCACATCCCTAGAGGAAATCGGCACCACACTCCTGATCGGGGGAATCTGCCTCCCCCAGCGGCGCGAACCATCTGCGCCCTCCGTGACCCCGGCGGCTGGCTGCCCGCCCCGTTAAGCAGCGTCTCGCCGGCCGCAAGGGTCGTGCAGAGGACCTGTTTCTCCAGAGGAAAACCTCCAAGGAAGTGATGTCGGTTCATGCTAGGGCAATAAAACCCGAGATCCCAGTGCCGCCATCAGAGCCGCCAGCACCACCGGGTACAGACATCCAAAGGGTTAGCCCCTGGGTGGGCTAATCGGTCCCCCAATTCCCCCGCAGCCCTCATGATTAGGACAAGGTGTGCTCTCCAATTCCGGCTCCCGCTGGCCGGAGCTTCCAAGGCGGTGGATTTCATCCTGCCCCCGACGAGGGATTCCAGCGCGAGATTTCTCTTGTACGTACAAGCGAAGGGAATTAATACTTGGCTGAGAGCGCGGCTCCGGGTCGCGCCCAGCCCCATCCCCCCCGTGATATGAGCTCGGCTCTCGACTCTGCGAGACGCGTGCGGTGGGGATTTCAATAACACGCTCCATTTCTCTCTCCTTGTTAGCGAGGGCGCTGGGAATTGCGTGCCGTGTTCGGAGCCTGCCTCTGACGGCTGGCGGGGGTTTCGGGCAGGGCGCGGGGCTGCCACTCAATGACACGTACGCCGGCGCCGGGAGTTAGCGGGAGGAATAAACTTCACTGCTGTTGGGGGACCTTGACGCCAGCATAACCCTGGGCCTGTTGCTTCTTATTCAGGAGAAGATTTACCCGGCGTTGCTCTGGTCCTTAACTCGATGTGGTTTGGGGTTTGGGAAAATACCATGAAAATGGCCAGGCTCCATTTCAGTCACTGCTCTGGGGTGGGGCTGGGGAGGAGGGGTCAGTATCAGGCTGCCCCAGCCAAAGAGAACACCCCCAGCCCTCTTTCACTGCAGCAGCTTGGGGCGTCTCCCTGGCCGCTGCAGCTCCAGCAGGTACAGCTGGGGGAGGGAGGCATGTCCCCTGGCGGGGGTAGATCCAGGTTCATCTGCCCCCAGTGCTCTCTAGCCAAAGGAATGCAGCAAACTGGGCACTTTCCCCTTGCTCCCTGATGAAGGGGAACAGCCAGGAATGTTTCCATATCAATCGGGGGGTGTAAGGGACCTTCAGCCCATCTCCCCCGCTCTCTAAAGGGTACCTGGGGAGTGGGAGGCTCAAGGCTGGGGCAGTTCCGGAGGGTGGGGGTGCGCCCCCGCCAGCCCCTTTCACCTGCCCGGTGAGTCTCTCTCTTTTCTGCCTGGTTTTCTGAGAATCGATCCCATTCTGCACATATCCCGTTCTCCTGGCCCAGCCAACCCCTGACCTTGCTTTGAGTTAGGATCAGAGGAAGCTGCCTCCCGAATTGGGTGGCCCGAGCGCTCCCGGCTTAGGAGGAGTTCTTGGACAGACAGACAGACCGCCGGACAGACAGACTCTCTCACATATCCAGTGGCACATGGAAGTCCCAGTCTCCGGTGCAGGACTCGGAGCACGGCCGCCGGACAGACAGACTCTCTCACATATCCAGTGGCACATGGAAGTCCCAGTCTCCGGTGCAGGACTCGGAGCACGGCCGCCGGAGCACGACCCAGATCGCTCGGCAGTGAACTCCTTCGGACCAGGTGGAGGTTCAGTCTGCAGTTCGTGGTACGGATGCTTAACTAGGGATTTAGGGGCCAAAACGCCAGCTTCTAAATACTTACTGCTACTTAGCATCCACGCAGGGAAACGTTGACAGAATATGAAAAGCGCCCAGCTTGTTTTCTCCCCAAAGCCAAATGCTCTTCCACGTTAGGGTGACGAATCATTGGAACCAACCACCAAGGGAAACCGGCTTCTCCACCTCTGGGGGACGTCCCTACTGGACGTGGGCATGAGCCACCCAGCCCGGGGCCACGGACTCGGCTTCTCTAGGGGGCGAGGTGGGTTTGGGTGTCTGGGCTGCAGTCCAAGCTGCAATGCCAGGGCGAGGTCTGTCGTGCACCAGCACGACTCCTGCCCACCCCAGCCTGTGGATCCCAGAGGCGGTGGAGATGTACCTTCACCTCAAAGCTCAACACCTATCTGGAGGATGTGCCTAGCCAAACACCAGTGGTTGGTCTTCATAAAGGAGTAAATGGGTGGGATTCATGGCTGTGTGTTGGACAGGACACCAGCCTTCATGTTCATAGAATCATAGAATCGTAGAGCTGAAAGGGACCTCAAGGGGTCATCAAGTCCAGCCCCCTACCCTCCCGGCAGGACCAAGCACCGTCTAGATCATCCCTGACAGGTGTGTGTCTAACCTGCTCTTAAATCTCTCCGGTGAAAGAGATTCCACAACCTCCCTGGGCAATTTATTCCAGTGTTTCACCATCCTGACAATTGGGAACTTTTTCCGAATGTCCAACCCAAACCTCCCTTGCTGCAATTTAAGCCCATTGCTTTTTGTTCTATCATCGGTGGTTAAAAGGAAATATTTTTCCCCTCCTCCTTAGGTATTTGAAAGCTGCTCTCATGTCCCCGCTCAGTCTTCCTTTGTCCAAATAACCAAGCCCAATGCTTTCAATCTTCCCTCCTCGCTCATGTTTTCTAGACTTTTAATCCTTTTTCTTGCTCTTCTCTGGACCCTCTCCAATTTCACCACATCTTTCCTGAAACGTGGTGCCCAGAACTGGACACACGACTCCAGCGAAGGCCTAATCAGCACAGAGCAAAGCGGCAGAACGACTCCTCGGCTATGTCTACACGCGCGGCTTCTTGCGCAAGTAATATGCAAATGAGGCTAAGCGTGGAATATCGCCGAGCCTCATTTGCATACCTAATGAGCCACCATTTTTTTTCAGAAGAGGCTCTTACGCAAGAAGGAGAGTCTACACGGCCCCTTCTTGTGCAAGAAAAACCCTCTTGCACAACGCCGTTACACCTATTACTTGAGAGGAAGAACGGCCTTGCGCAAGAGGGTTTTCCTTGCTCAAGAAGTGGCCGTGTAGACTCTCCTTCTTGCACAAGAGCCTCTTCTGAAAAAACTGGTGGCTCATTAGGTATGCAAATGAGGCTCGGCGATATTCCACGCTTAGCCTCATTTGCATATTACTTGCGCAAGAAGCCGCGAGTGTAGACACAGCCCTCGTGTCTTGCTCACAACACTCCTGTTATAATGCTGCCCAGAACCGGGTTTGCTTTTTTTGCAACTATGTTACCCTGTTGACTTGTATTTAGCTTGTGGTCCACTATGGTCCTTCGATCCCTTTCTGCAGGGCTCCTTCCTAGACAGTCGCTTCCCATTCTGTATGTGCGAGACGGATTGTTCCTCCCTTCGTCTTTATTGGACTTCATCCTGTTGACCTCAGCCCATTTCTCCAGTTTGTCCAGATCATTTTGAATTATGACCTTGTCGTCCAAAGCACTTGCCACCCCTCTAACTTGACGGTTCCCTTTTGCCTCGGACTCTAGGAACCGAGAAGTCAGCCAGAGGGGCTGGTAAAGGAAAGGGATTTCTCATTGGGTTCCAGGTAACGGAACACTTTAGATAAGGAAGCTCGACATTCCGGGCTATAAACTGGAGTGCAGCACGTCGGTTCGGCCTCCCAAACGCTGTGCTAGTGTAATCGGGTGTCAGACCCTCCCTGAAAAACATTGACAAGCAAGACTTGCTGGTACACCATGCTCTCCTTGTAAGTTGCGACCTAAGTGTGACTGAGACTATTGTATTATATCTGAGGGTACGTTTACACTAGCCCCCTAGATCGATCTAGGGAGGCTAATGAGGGTGACTGGAATTGCAACTCAAGCCCAGGATTTAAATATCCCGCGCTGATTTGCATGTTCCCGGCCGGTCGCTGTTTTAGAAATTCACTAGCCCGAAGTAACTGCCCGCGTCTACACGCGGCAGTGAAACGGGATTCCGATTTAAAGCCCCTCATTCAAATTAGCTGGTAAACCTCATTGCAGGAGGAATACCAGCTAATTTGAGTTAGGGCTTTAAATCGGAATCCTGTTTCACTGTCGCATGTAGACGCGGGCAGTTACTTCGGGCTAGTCAGTTTCTAAAACGGCGACCGGTCGGGAACATGCAAATCAAGCGCGGGATATTTAAATCCCGGGCTTGAGTTGCAATTCCGGTTGCCCTCATTAGCCTCCCTAGATTGATCGAGGGGGCTAGTGTAGACGTACCCTGAGAGAGACAAACTCAGGCCAACATGACTGTGTCAAGTTCCAAATTTCCTTTGGCAGGAATATCCTTCAAGGGGGGAACCCGCTAACTGAATGCATTCACTCTGCCTCAATTTATACCAACCCTGCCTATGCCCTGCTAGGTTGCAGAGATAAGGGTGGGCCGGAAGAAGGCTGGTTTCTGTCATTATTATTTATCGCTTCATCTAGAACAAGCGCCCCCCCGCCTCTCCACAGCCCCCCACTGCTGTAGGTTGTACCTTAAGAGAGCCAGCACCTAGTCCGGGGGGGGGAACCTTTTTTGGATCTGACCTGCAGAAAAATCAGTCGGGGGCTGCACAAAAGTGAGAAGGAAAAAACAAAAAAACCCACCTCGCTGACATGACCCACAACGAAGAAGCAGAACGACACTCCCTAAAGCCCAGAACAGCCCAGACTAGTAGATTTGGGGGGCACCCTTGGCTTTGAGAGGGTCAGTGTGTGTGTGTGGGGGGGGTTGCTGGGAAGCAGGCTTGGGGTGCAGGGTCTGGGCAGGAGGGTGCAGAAGCTGTTCCCCCCTGCCTGTGGGTTGGATCCAGCCTTGGCTTGCCTCACTCTGGCCCATAAAGCTTGGGGCTTTCCCCCCTGTAGCGGGAAGCTGGCGCTGGCGCTCCAGTCCCGTGGTGGGTCTGTGGGGCTGGAATGCCAGTACTAGCTCCCCAATGCTGGGGGGGGGAGCCATGGGGCTGGATCCAGGCAAGCCGGGGGCCGGACCCAGCCCCTGGGCTGTAGGTTCCCCACCCGTGACCTGTTCCTTTGTAAATATGCTCCTAACCGGGTGCTTGGTTTCTTGCTTTTCAATAGCTTGGGGACTTTGCTAACGAGTGTCTGGCCACTGTTCACCCCAGAAACTGACTGCATCAGCAAAGCCAAGGACCAGACCCAGGGGCGGGGATCCCAGGACTGGGAAGGCATCTGCAGCGCCATGTATGTCCAGGAACGGGTCTATGAGGGGATGCTTCATGCTAGGAGCAAGGGGTGATGGGCAGCTTAGGACCAAAGCCAGGGGAAGAGCTACCCATGGAAGCCTGCCAAGGGTTGATCGATCTCAGCTGCACTATACAGGGCCATTATTAGCCCTAATTCCAGGCGCCGACTTTTCTAAAGACAAATCCAATGCTCCTTCCACTCGACATCACTGCCTGGCACATGTCTGGCTGTGGGCCATGCCTGTCCCTCGGGGCGCAGAGGGATGATGGGTTTGAATTAAGACCCTGGAAGACAACCTTTCCCCTTTTGTCTCCGAGAGAGGAATTAATGATTTTGTTCGCTCATTACACTTGGAATCAAATCGCTCGTCGAGCAGCATAAATTTGGGTGCCTGAAATCACCTTTTATGTCCCGGGAAACGTTTCTCTCCATCTTTCCCTTTTTGAAAGTCATTTGTATTTAATTGCTCGGCTGTCGACGTTGCCGATGAAACACAAAAGGGGGAAATTAACGAACGTCTTTGTGAACAGACTGATTGAAAACTCTGGCAGTTGAAGAAGCAGCTTCCAGACAAAGGGAGGGCGGAGGGTCCCATGGTTGGGTCGCTAGCCAGAGACCGAGGCTTAATTCCTGGCTTCTCTGCTGACTCCATGAGCTCTTGGGCAAATCGCTCTTGAGTTTCGTTTGTACGTGGACAGGCAGGAGACTCGGCCTCACACCGGAATCAGAACCTGTGACCTTAGTGTGCAGTGGAGATAGAGGCACCGTGCCTCAGATTCCCCACTTACAAAATCGGTACCGTCACTTCCGTAAGTCGCATGTGAGGCTCCATGCTGTAACGACGGAGAGGGGCTCATGCCTTACAGTCAGGCAGGCCATCGACGCACCAGGATTGGCTGGGGTAGGATCTGGAAACTTGAACTGGGTTGGTGGCCAGACCTGTCATGTGGAAGATGATGAAGCGTTAAAATCTCAGATGAGCCGCTGTCCCGTTTTTAAAAGTGACTTAGGCACCTAGCCTCAGGTCCTCAGAGGGATGTAGGCCTCTAATTCCCATAGACATCCAGCACCTTAATACCTTAGCAGCCTAAGTCTCATTAAACGTCAACTGCTAAGTGCCCAAGTCGGTTTTGAAAACGGGTACCAGGCTCCTAAACCACTTAGGCACTTTTAAACATGTGACCCAAAGTTGGGTTGGTCCTGCTTTGGGCAGGGGGCTGGACTCGATCTCCTGAGGTCTCTACCCACCCTGGGAGTCTATGATACTGTGACCCAGAGCAAGAGGTGCAAAAGGTGGATTTAGGGGAGGAAGCTTAAAATGGGTTCGAGAGCAGGGGCTCTCGGGGCCTGGAAGGTGCCCCCTGGAAGTTCACAAGCAGGTGCCAGGAGGTTGTGACCCCCTTCCTCACCCCCCCTTAAATGGAACTGGGGTTGGAGCTGCAGGGCCAGGGGCCCCGGGGCAGGGAAAGGGGTTGGGGTACAGGACCCTGAAAATATCAGGCGGGAAGGGCTCTCGAGAAGTCGTCACGTCAACCCCTCTCCTGTGCTGAGGCAGGACCAAGTGAGGCTGACGGGTGGCTGGCCAGTGTCTCTGACCCAGTCGCGTGGCTCCCCAGAGCTGCTGGCGAGGCCAAGATGAACGAGAGTGACATGGTGGCTCACTGTGCTGCCAGGAAGCAGCCGGGTCGTTCTGAGCGGAGCCGGCGAATGGAGGAAGTGAGCGTGTTCGCTCCAGGTAGCGTCCGGCCTCCATCCTGCTGAGGGGAATGTGAGATGGGGGCTCTTCTGAGAAGGTCAACAGCACTGAGGGCAGCCCGTGGCCTCAGCCTCGCAGAGAACAAGAGGAGCAGTCAGAAAAGAGACGGTTTGGAATCATTAAAAGAGGATAGAGAATACGACGGGGAATATCTTTTTGCCGCTGTATGAATCCAGGCGACGCCCACATCTTGAATCCCACATACACACGTGGTCGCCTCATCTCCAAAAAGCTATCCTGGCATTGGAATAAGTTCAGAAAAGGGCAACGAAAACAATGAGGGGGTTGGAACGGCTGCCCCGAAATGAAAAGGACTGAGACTTTTCAGCTTGGAAAAGAGGAGGCTCCGAGGGAGGGGGGATAGGATCGAGATCTATAAAAATCATGGCAGGTGTGGAGAAAGTGAATAAGGAAAAGTTATTGACGTGTTCCCGTCACACAAGGACTAGGGGTCGCCCAATGAAATGAACAAGCAGCAGGTTTCAAACAAACCAAAGGAAGTTTTTCTTCACGCAGCGCACAGTTAACCTGTGGAACTCCTCGCCAGAGGATGTGATGAAGACCAGGACTTTAACAGGGTTCAGAAAAGGGAACTAGCTAGATTCATGGAGGTTAGGTCCATCAATGGCTATTAGCCAGGATGGGCAGGGCATGTGTCCTGAACCGCTGTTTGTCAGGGGCTGGGAATGGGCGACAGGGATCACTTGGTCATTTCCTCTGGGGCATCTGGCATTAGCCACTGTGGGCAGATAGGCCACTGGGCCAGACGGACCTTTGACTCTCCCCCGGCTGGGTCGAGCCCCGTCAGCCGATCCTGCCTCCATCACGGAGGAAGCAGGAAGGCCCAGCCATGGCTACACGCTGTGCGGCAGCCGGCGGGGCACAGGGCTTGACCAGCCCCCCTTCCCCCTGATGTATTGATCCCACCCCGCTGGGCCACGGCCCCTCAGCCAGCGGCGATGACACGGCAGGGGAGAGAAATGGCAGCCAGCGGAGAAGCTAATTGGCCAGATAGGTCAGTCTCTGCTAGGGGTGGCGGACAGGTTGGTTCTGTCCCCGCAGGGAACTCAATTGCTTGGAATTTAAAACGGCAATTAACACACATGGTTAAATTGCCCCCCGGCAGCCCCCCCATCCCTCCCCTCCCCCCTCCTCACATGCCTCTCCCTGCTAATTGAATGGCGCAAAGCAAACGAGGTCAGAGCTCACTCAAGCCAGACAAGGGCACAGACGCACACCGGGATGTCTGCTAGCGAGACAGGTCTGTCTACCTAGCGGTGCTTAGCATTCCTGCCATGAGCCGCTCATTAAAAAGCCAAAAGCGTCCCATTAGAGACTTCGGCGTTCTGTCGTTTCTCCCCTCGCCGCTACGCCGGTGCGGTGCGAGGCCAGCGTGTCTCGGCAGCGGAGATCACAGCCGAATGTCTGGAGGAAAAAGGGGGAGCGTTTCAATTTCTGGCCTCGCTGGCTGCAGGGCCACAGTCTTTTAAGTCCCCCTCTTGGCGAACAAGCGGGGCTGTGCCGGGAAGAGGTGCGGCATGCCCTTTGCCTGCGGGAGAGGGGGAAGGAAGGAGGGCGCTTAGATCTTGAAGGTGACTCTGTCATTCCTCTCGCGCCTGCATCGCTTCCGTGCTGGGGCCCGGAGGGAAAGCCGGTGCCTGCTTTACAAAAGGAAAGCGGTCCTCTGAGGACTAGACAGCCGCGGCTTTGACCGGCCCGTGCAAGGAGACAGGCCCGGGGCCCATGGCTGGTGGATGGTGAATATTCAGCAGCGTGGGGCCCCAAAAGCACAAAGTCCAAAGCATTTGCCTTACCCTAGGGCTGGGCCTGCAGGTAGATTCCTTGGGCATCACATGTGCTGCCAATGGATTTCTCTCCTGGCTATTGAGGGTGAGAAACCGCCCCGCCACCCCACCAGATTCGGAGCAAGATTCGGCTTTTGATCTGACTACGCACACACACGGTCCAACTCTTTTGTACGGCTCCTTGGCAGGGAGGGGACTGGCCGCAGGCCACGCTGGGCTTGGGGTTGCCAGGTGTCCGGTTTTGCAGAAAAAACAGAAAATATTGGACATGTAAAATGTGCAGTATTTTCTGTTTTTCGTGGACGGAAGGCCACGTGGGACATTCTTCCCATGCCGCATCTGGTGGGAGCAGGGGAGAGTGTAGCATGTCGATTTAAAGGCACGGTGACTCTTTTTTTGTTGTTGTTGTTCAACGAGTTTGGTCCTTTTTTTCTGCTCAACCAATTTTTTCCCCACCATGTTTGGTATTTTTTCTGAAAGTATCTGGCAACCCTAGCGGGGCTCCCAAAGCACTTTGCAGATCTTTATTAGGAGGGTGGTTAGTTAGTACGTGTCTCACCAGAGAGCTGACGGGTGGGAAACCTTTTTGGGCTGGGGGGCTGCTGACCCACAGAACAATCAGCTGGGGGCTACACACCAGTGAGAAGCCAAAAAACCCCAAACCAAAACAAGCCTGCACTGAGAAGGAGAGAGATTCTCCCCACATACCAGAGTCTAAGCTGGTAGATATTGTGTTCTCCAGCCCCACAGAGAACCCACAACCCCATGCTTTCCAGATCACTGCCCTATCCCTAGGCCACATGGGAACCTGCCCCACCACCATACTGTCAGGGCACCCGCTATCCCTCCTGCCCCCAGCCTAGAGGCTCACACCAATATTGGGCTCTGTTGTGCCAGGATACAGAGAGAAAGACAATCCCCCAAGCTCACGTCTAAACAGACAAGGCTGATAAAGGGTGGGAGGGAAAAGAGGCAGGAAGTACCTTGGCCGAGGACTCCCTGCAGGCCATTGGCAGAGCTGGGGAGCCAAGCCAAGTCTCTTGACTCCCGCTTTGTTGCTCCTTGAACCAACATGAGGGATGATGGCCTCACAGATGCTAGGAGACCGGTGAGTCACACTGCCCCTGGGTTCCCAGTCTGAGAACTGAGGGCCAGACAGTTGAAATGTTTTGGGCATGGCCCCCTCTGCCCATGAATGGATGAGAAGCCAAGCATCCTGGCACCTGGCATCGGCCTTTCTCCATGGTACCGATCTTGTCAGCAGGGAAACTGAGGCACGTGATTCTGACAGTACTGGGCCAGTTTCTTCTCTGGTGTGATGGGCTTGGAGGATGAGGGCCTGGACCCAATGACCTCCTGAGGTCTCTTCCACCCTTAGGATTCTAGAGGATGAAGACAATTGAAGTTAATGGAGCTGCCTCAATTTACCCTGTGACGTAGTAGGGGTGCTGTCTACTTTTGTAATTCTATGTTTGCTCCGGTGTTGCACTCACCGTTTGTCTTATGGGATTATATGTGATCTTACTGTTCCCTGCTGCTCTGTAGTGATGCTGTGGGTGGGTGGGTGCGTGCCTCAGTTTCCCCAGGCCCTGCAGCACTAGCTGCATGAGGAGGGGGAAGGTGGGTGTGACTCACTGGGGAAGTATGTTCAGCCTTTCACCTCCTGAGGCCCAGGGGACAGCAGATAACCCCATGGACCTGGAAGGAGGAGAAAGGAGGAGGCAGGGCTGCCCGGGGTGAGTGGGCAGTGGCTGTGGGGGTGTAGCAGTCTCAGCTGGGCTAGGAGGAGTGAGGATGTTTTAGACCAAGGAAGGGGGTGATGCCCCTTCCCCCCAAGAGGAATAAGACTGTCCGCCCTGGCTCCTGTGTTAACATTGCTCCTGTGCTGCTCTGTGTCTCTGAGAAGCAATAAAACCTTCTCCTCTACTGGCCGGCTGACAGTCACACCTACCTGTGGATGGGGGTGCAGGGTCGGGGGCTCCCCGAGGTGCCATCACAACCCCCGCAGAGGATCTGGCCCTCTCTGACCACAGAGACGCCAGGCTGCTAGCACCCGATGTGCAAACAAATGGCAAATTCCTGCGCTCGGCTTGCTGGAAGCCGCCCGTCCCTCCGTCCAGATGCCTTGTTTGCAGTTAGATTCCACCGCTCATGGGATTAACCGCGGTGTCTGCCCAGAGGCCGGTTTGAAAGAGCCACTGATGCTTTGACATCAAGGAAACCCAGCACTGACCAAGAGCTAATTCCCCTGGCTGGCTGAGTTTAGAAAGGCCCCAAGGGAAAACGAAAAGTGAGACGCACAAAGCTCGTAGCCCTCTCCCTCAGGCAGGGACTTTTTTCTCGTGACTCAGTAGAAGAAAATGGTTGATGCCCAGGACCCAGCATAATTCAATCTTTTGACGAGCGTGCAGGCTCCAGAGTGGGGCCAGCGGGTGGAGGGTGCAAGGGGTGAAGGCTTTGAAAGGGGGTGTGGGCTGTGGGGTGGGGCCAGAGACGAGGCTTTGGGGAGCAGAGCCTGGGAAAAACATTCCTCAGATGGAGCCTCATCTGGTCTGTGCAAGCCCCATCAGGCAGGGTACTGGTATCTGACAGCCACGTAATAGTAACTGCAGTTATAATTCCTTTGGTTATTATGCAGGGCTGGGCTGGGCGCTGTCCAAACACAGATTCAGTTTAGTATCCGGTCCCAAAGGGGTCACAGTCTAAGGACTTGATCCCTAGGTCCAGCCGAGCTGTTCTCACTGCTGAACCGGTTCTCTTTCTGTCCCTGATCTTGGAAGCCCTCTGTACAATTTAGAGCAGCCCTAGGGCTGTTATAACAAAGATTTCTCTGTGTAGCGGTGTATCTTGGCATTGGAAAAGGTTCAGAAAAGGGCAACAAAAATGATGAGGGGTTTGGAACGGGTCCCATATAAGGAAAAATGAAAAAGACGGGGACTTTTCAGCTTAGAAAAGAGGAGACTCGGGGGAATAGGATAGAAGTCTATAAAATCATGACATGTATGGAGAAAGTGAATAAGGAAAAGTTATTTATGTGTTCCTATCACACACGAACTAGGGGTCACCCAATGAAATTAACAAGTAGCAGATTTAAAACAAACAAAAGGACGTTTTTCTTCACGCAGCACACAGTCAATCTGTGGAACTCCTCGCCAGAGGATGTGATGAAGACCAGGACTTTAACAAGGTTAAAAAAAGAGCAAGAAAAATTCATGGAGGTTAGGTCCATCAATGGCTATTTGCCAAGATGGGCAGGGAGGGTGTCCCTAGACTCTGTTTGTCAGAGGCCGGGAATGGGCAATAGGGGCGGGATCACTTGATGATTCCCTGTTCTGTTCACTCCCTCTGGGGCACCTGGCATTGGCCTCTGTCACAGACAGGACACTGGGCTTGATGGGCCTCTGGTCAGACCCAGCCTGGCCGTTCTCATGTCCTTATAAGTGTAGAAGTGTCTATGCCTAGAGGTGGATGGAGAGTTAGTACAAAAGGCGCCGCCTACCATCCCAGGACTACGTTGTGCAGTTCCTAACCTGGAAGGTTCAAGACGATAATTATTCTGCACTTGTAACCCACACGGAGGCTCTTTGTCCCCCTCCAGTGGCTGGCCCGGGCCTCGCGGGTCCAGCAGCAGAAATCGCTGTGTTTAGATCCAGAGGCTGCGAGTTCATTCCCTGCTAACGACCCATCCTGAAGCGTCATTGCTGCAAATAACTTCCTGACCCCAGCCCTTCCCAGGGACCACTGTGTCTGTGGCAGCCTGCCCGGGAGAAGGGCGTGGCCCCTCTGTGGGGCCGGGAGCAGAGCTGGCTGTGTGCCACGTGGGAATTCCCTTCCCTCAGGGGCCTTGCCAGTAGCTTTGTTAGGGCAGCTCCCCCAGGAAGCTGGAGGAGAAGTTTAGCCAATTTTTCTGGGAAGGATGCAGAAAAGCCGACCGCCTCCCTTGGAACAAAGGCCCATATTTCCCTCCCCCCCCCCCCCATCTCCTTTCTTTGCTTTTTACCCGAGAAACGCGCTGACTTGCAGCAGATGGGCCTGAGTGTTCTGGAAATGTCAGCCGGAGCTGGAGAGGGACCTAGATAACATTTAACTTGCGGGGAGAGAGTACATTTGCCCCATGCTAATTCATATTTATAAGCTCCCGTCTTCCCGGAGAGACCGGCGCGCCCACGGTGCCGGCTGATTGCTGGCGCACGGCAGAGGGGCTTGTTTTCCTGTCTGAGATTAAAGAGTCGCTCTGCACCCAAGGGCACCAGTGTATTTACGCTGGCCAGTCTCCATTCATTCTTATAAGATTAAGACTGGCAGTGGGGAATGGTTCTAGAAAGGTAGGGGATTCCAGGGGGAGTCTCGCACAGGAAGGGCTGTGTATGCATGGGGGGGGAACGAGGGGGGAAGGCAGAAGACAAGCCGAACCAGGCGCGTAATTGACAGCAGTAGAGGAATAGGATGGGGGGGATGGATAAGGAAGGCTCCCTTTTGGGATATGCCTGGAGGTGACATGATCGCAGGCTTCAAGTACCTAAAAGGGTGTCATAAGGAAGAGGGAGAAAAATCGTTCTTCCTGGCCTCTGAGGATGGAACAAGAAGCAAGGGGCTTAAACTGCAGCAAGGGAGGTTTAGGTTGGACATTAGGAAAAAGTTCCTAACTCTCAGGATGGTTAAACGCTGGAATAAATTGCCCAGGGGGGTTGAGGAATCTCCATCGCTGGAGAGATTGAAAAGCAGGTTGGATGGACATCTATCAGGGACGGTCTTGACGGTGCTTGGTCCTGCCACAAGGACAGGAGACTGGATTTGATGCCTCTCAAGGTCCCTTCCAGTTTTAGTGATAGAAATGTAGCTGTGTTAGTCTGGTGCAGCTGAAACAAAAGACAGGACTATGCAGCACTTTAAAGACTAACAAGATGGTTTATTAGATGATGAGCTTTCGTGGGCCAGACCCACTTCCTCAGATCAAGTAGTGGAAGAAAATAGTCACAACCATATATACCAAAGGATACAATTTAAAAAAATGAACACATATGAAAAGGACAAATCACATTTCAGAACAGAAGGGGGATGCGGGGGAGGGAGGGGAGGTGAATGTCTGTGAGCTAATGATATTAGAGGTGATAACTGGGGAAGCTATCTCTGTAATGGGTAAGATAACTAGAGTCTTTGTTAAGACCCCGGCGTAAAGTGTCGAATTTTAGCATGAATAACAGTTCAGAGGATTCCCTTTCAAGTGCAGTTGATTGGTCATCAGAGCTGGAATACACCTGTCTGTGCAGCACAGTTTCCTGGCCATGACGAGGGGTGATTAGGGCAACGGCTGCTCGGAGGCTGGAATTAGGGGGATTTTTCTTCCTTGCGGGAGCAAGACCAATGTCCAGTCCAAGCCGTGCTGGGCCTTTGTGAGGTTAAAATCGGCTGCTGGGCCCAGAGGGCCTGCCCTGAGTCCCGCAGCACAGCCCCTGGCCGGCAGTCACTCCTGTGCAAATGTCTCTGAGTCTTAGGCAAATTCCACTCGCGAAGAGCGAGCGCAGCAGGCAAAGGGGTTACAGGGGCTTGGCGAAGAGATTTGCTCCACGCTCCCTGGAGGTGGGAATCGTGGCCTCTTTCCAGAACGTTGCCTGAGTGGAGAGTTTGCAGGGTCCTACCCCCGTCACTCGCACCCCCAGACACACCCCCGTGTGTAAAACCAGCAGTGAAAGTAACTTCGGGTGCTGTCTCACTGCAACCTGGATGCCTGCCGGCCCTTTCAATTGCTGCCTGCTGGCTTTGGCCGCAGCTCCGCCAGTGCTAGCCACGGCGCCCCCGCTCACTTTCCCCTCTGCGTAAAAGCCACAGAAAACAGATCAGTGACTGAGAAACGTGCACTAAACACAGCAAGAACGGCCGGGGGGAAACCAGGGCTGTGGAATCCACACCATCAGGACCAACTTCTGTGCAACAAGCTCCCCTTACATCACTCCCCGGGAAGACGGCTTTAGAAGCCGTGCATGGGGGGGAGGCAGAAGAGCAGCTGAACCAGGAGCGTAATTGACAGCGATGGAGGGATAGGAGGGGGGGGATGGATAAGGAAGGCTCCCTTTTGGGATATGCCTGGAGGTAACATGGTAGCAGGCTTCAAGGACCTAAAAGGGTGTCACAAGGAGAGGGGAGAAAAATTGTTCTCCTTGGCCTCTGAGGACAGGACAAGAAGCAAGGGGCTTAAACTGCAGCAAGGGAGGTTTAGGTTGGACGTGAGGAAAAACTTCTTCCCTGTCAGGGGGCGTGAAACAAATTGCAACAGTTCACTCGCGGTGAGGAAGGCTTTAGAAGCTGGATCCAGAAACAGGGAAGGAGGGTGATAGAGAAGATTAAAGTGTTGATTTTTTCCCCTCAACAGGTTCTGATCGTCTGTCCGTTGATTAACAACACACAAACCAAACCCTTCTTGTCAATAACGGCTCCGGGTTTTCAGTCACTGTCTCCAAGCTCTCTCTCTCTCTCCTTTTTCTTTTAAAGCCATGTTTGCAAATTGGCTGAGCAGCCCCCAGAGGGTGCAAAAGTGTTAACCCAGGGCAAAGAGGGAGGCTGGGGAGGGGGA
Organism: Pelodiscus sinensis; assembly: GCF_049634645.1. NCBI lineage: Eukaryota > Metazoa > Chordata > Testudines > Trionychidae > Pelodiscus > Pelodiscus sinensis. Next base: position 17,186,710 of record NC_134729.1, on the reverse strand, counting down.
GGAGAAAACATTGTGTCCGGGGATCTTAAGGCCTGGAATGAGAAATTAAAAAAAGATGAAGCCAGGGGACAGAGGAGGGGGCTGCGTGGGGCGGAGAGAGAAAAAGGCCAAAAAGGAGAAACAAGACAATGGCAGAAGGCACCCATGGGGACTTCCTGAGAGGTTTTAGAAATTCAAAGTACGCCTTCGAGCCTCAAAGCGGTGTCAGTCACAACCCCAGGACAGGGATCACTAAGGCTGAGGCCGAACAATACCAGATTGTCTAAGGAAGGTGGGAAAACCGGGGGTCTCAACGGCTCTCGCTCACACCAGCGGTTCCGCTCGTCAAGCACCCGTTCCACATGAATCAGCTCTGGACAGAGCCTTAGCATAATCCCTGCCAGCCTCGCTATGACAACTTGAAGGAGAATTCGGCGGCTGAGTGACAGCAGACACCGCACTGACAAGGCAAAAAAAGGCTGGATGGCTCCCTCCCTCCCTCCCTCCCCGGGAACTTTTGTGCGTGTGTGTGCAAGCTTTCGGATGCTGCCCCCTAGTAAATAATGCAGCGGAGTTCATTGCCTTAAAAAAACACCCACCCTCAACCCTTCCTTCTCAGCTTCCTCACCCGCGTCAGTTTCACGCGCAGGCCGCAGGGTGTGGGTTCCCTTGTCCTGGCTGGAGTTCTACATGCTGGTGCAATAGACGCGGCTGTAAACAGGCAGCGGGAGGGCGCGGTGGGCCCCGGGGGAATGGGCTTGTACCTGCCAATCCTTCGGCATCCAGCAAGCGCAGGCAGGAGGGGAGAGTTGCCGGTGGATGTGACATCTGGAGACACGTGTTGACTGCAGCGAAAGGTCAAAGGCTGCTCTGTCGGGGGACGGGACCGAGTCGCACTGATATGTCTGGTGTATGATCAGCCGTGAAAGGAACTTCACGTTTCTCACTGGTGCGGTCCTACTGCAACCCGGGTCACTGCCAGCTCTTTCAATAGCTCCCTGCCGGTTTGCAAGCCACGGCGCCCCCCGGTCCTTGCACCTCCGTGCAGCACAGGAGACAGCTGCTCTTCGAAACACGCATGGTGGGAGGGAGGTGTCTGGCCATCCACCATACCCGATGCCCAGGTCTTACACCGGGGGACGGATGCTTGAGACGTGCGTGGGACTCACAGAAATGGCCCCCAATCGGTTCTCCCCAGAGCCTGAGTGATTACACGCGATGCCGCCGTTGGGAAGGGACGATAGCCGTAGGGGCCAGGGGACAGGCGCTCTGATCTCAGCTCTGCCACAAGGGGCAGACGCTCTCCTGCCCTCAGCTGAGAGGCTAACGTTAGTGGAGCGTGTTGAGATCCCTGTGTGGACGGTGGCAATCCATGAGAGCATAAGAACAGCCAGGCTGGGTCAGACCAATGATCCGTCCATCCCAGGGTCCTGTCTGCCCACAGCAGACAATGGCAGATGACCCAGAGGGAGGGAACACAACAGGGAATCATTCAGTGATCCCTTCCCTGTCACCCACCTCCAGAGAAACAGAGGCTAGGGACACCATTCCTACTCATCCTGGCTAATAGCCATCACTGTGTCTATCCTCCATGAATCTAGCTAGCTCTTTTTTGAACCCTGTTAAAGTCCTAGTCTTCACCACATCCTCTGGCGAGGAGTTCCACAGGTTAACTGTGCGCCGAGTGAAGAAAAACTTCCTTTGGTTTGTTTTAAATCTGCTGCCTGTTCATTTCATTTGGTGACCCCTAGTTCTTATATTGTGGAAATAAGTAAATAACTTTTCCTTATTCACTTTTTCCACACCAGTCAGGATTTCATAGACCTCTATCCTATCCCCCCTTTGTCTCCTCTTTTCTAAGCTGAAAAGTCCCCGTCTTTTTAATCTCTCTTCATATGGGACCCCTTCCAGAGCCCTGCATTATGTAAAAAAGTGAACGGAGACCTGCTGATGTGGGGCAAAAGGGGCCATGGCCCCAGGGCCTGGTAATTCAAAGGTCCCGGACACCACTGCTGCTACTGCAGCCGCCAGAGCCCTGGCTCTTTAAATCGCCACCGGAGCTCCATGCCGTGTGCTCCTAGCAGCTCTAGGGCTGCGGGGGTGGGGACCATGTGGCACGGAGGGCTGGCTGCCCCCAGCCCTGCTCCTTCTCGGAGTGCAAGGCTGCTGGGGCCCGCGGAGGCTGTCAGCTCCCCCGGGTGGGTGCGTGCGACCAGTGCAGAGTCACCACAACTGAGCACAACAACCGATTGCAGCTAGTTGCGGAGGGCGGGGGGTGTGCTTTCAGCGTCGGATTTTGAGAGATCTAGCCTCTGCAGCCGTGGCAGGTCGACAATCTCTAGGTGGGCTGCTCGGTATATTACACGTCCAGGAGAGGTTTGTCCCAGAGGCGCTTGAGCACAGACACTGCCCTGCCCGGTGTGTATGTCCTCCCAAAGGGGATGATCGTGCTTAGCCGGGGAAGGCCCATGTCATCTCTTTACACCTGAGACGAGGGTTGCCAGGTGTCTGGTTTTTGCTCGGACAGTCTGTTTTTTCTGGCCCCAGTCTCGTAAAAAAAAAAAAACCCAGAAAATACCGGGCATGTAAAACGTCTGTATTTTATGTTTCTCTGGGATGGAAGGCCAGCAGGGACAATCTTCCCCTGCTGTGTCTGATATGGGCAGGGGGAAGCGATGAGTATGGGGATTCTTAAAGGTACAGTGCCATTTTTTTTTTGCTTAACAACTTCTGTCTCATTGTTTTTGTTTTTTGCCACATTCAGGATTTTTGGTAAAAGCATCTGGCAAGCCTATCTGAGACTCCCTCAGGAGGCGGGTAAGTTAATCAAATGGTAGCTCGGGCCCACTGTGAAGAGGGCTTTGTTTTGTATGTAGATGTGATCTAGAGAGATGTGCAGCATCACCCGACCGACCGCAGGACTACATTCCCTTCTCAGTCCCACCCATGCAAACAGCACAGACCCCCGAGGGTTTGCCATGGCCCCATTTGGAGCCGGCTGTGAGCAAACCATCCGTGTGAAAGGCCCCGTGAGGAATCCCACGTCGGTAATGACACTGGCAGCTTTTATGGAGCAAACGTGCAAGCCCCGTCCCTCAGAGAGGCCTTTTCTCTGAGCTGTTTCGCTGCTCACAAGCCTCATGTTGGAATGTGCTGCCTAGCACTGAAAAGCACAGGCCTGGACGTCAGGGGAACACCTGGGTTTTGCACCCGTTTTGTTTGAAGGCCTTGGTCAAGTCACTTGACTCTGCCAGGACTCAGTTTAGCTGTCTCATAGGACAGGGGGAGTTACGAGGCTGAATTTGTTAATGAGTGTGTGGGCTATGGAAGGATGAAGAGTTGCTAGGGTTAGGAGAAGGCCAGAGGCCACCTTTGCTTAATCCAGTCTTGGAAATCATGTGGGTGCAAGCCAGTGGGTCAGGGTGAGTCTCCGGGGGTCTCTGAGTGGTAACACGGGGTCTTTGACACCCCCGGGATACATGATTATCCTGGCCGCACCAACCCCTGGAGTGAGACATTAAGGAACAGCAGCTGATTGACTTGGGTGGCTGTCTCTGGGGGTTCTCTACAGGCAGCTGCTGGTAAAGGTCCCGGTCTGCATCAGGCAAACCTCTTTGGAGCCCTGGACTCCTGTCGCAGTTTCTGCCAGATGCAGCAGCCTGAGTCTCGGGCACCGCACGGTCCCAGGAGGTGCCAGCCCCAGAGGCGAGGCAATGAAACCACGGCCGGAGAGCCCAGGCGGGAGCAGAATCAGACCTTGGCTCGCGGCAGCACTGAAGTGGGGAGGGAACCGTGATAAGGCCTAATCCTGCTCCCCTTGCCAGCCGTGGCAAAGCTGACCTCAGTGACGACGGGACCAAGATCTGGCCTACAATGAATGTCACGAGCATTTTTTTTTAAATCTTGAGTCCTTTGAATTAGCAAAACTCCGCCTGGCCAAGCTGGGATTTCATTAGGGCCGTTGTTTTGTTTGGTCCGGGTTCCTAAAGGCACAGAAAAACTTACCTGCTTTCCCTTTCTCATTCTATTTCCATCAGGGCATTTGGATTCGCAGCCAGTTCCTCCGGGCACTGCTCACCATCTTTATCTGGCTTAAGAATTGCTCAGCCTTTCTCTCATTGCATCTTTATTTGTTAGGGTCCGTCTAGACGACAGGCTTTTGTCGACAGAGGGTTTGTCAACAAAGATGCTGTCAACAAAGCGTCTGTCGACAAAGAGTGTCTAGACTGCCTCCGGTTCTGTCGACACAGCAAGCCGCTTTGTCGACACGAGAGTGTAGACGCAAAGGACAGTGTAGATGCAGTAACGCCTTTTATCGACAGGACTCTGTCGACACAAGGCGTTATTCCTCGTAGAATGAGGTTTACCACCGTCAACAAAACTGCCGAGTTCTGTTGAAGTTATTTTGACAGAACTCGGCGGCAGTGTACACGCAGGTATCATTTTGTCAACAAAAGTCCACTTTTGTTGACAAAACCCTGTAGTGTAGACACACAGGGTGTCTAGGTATAGACACTTTTGTCGACAAAACTATACCTGCATCAAAAATGGACTTTTGTCGACAAAACTGTATCTGTGTCTACGCTACCGCCAAGTTCTGTTGACGTAATGTCGACAGAACTCGGCAGTTTTGTTGATGGCTGTAAACCTCATTCTACGAGGAATAACGCCTTGTGTCGACAGAGTTCGGTGGACAGAAGGCGTTATTGCATCTACACTGTCCTTTGCGTCTACACCCTCAAGTCAACAAAGCGGCTTGCTTTGTCGACAGAACTGGATGCAGTCTAGATGCTCTTTGTCGACAGACGCTCTCTGTTGGCAAAAGCCTGTAGTCTAAACGTACCCTTAGTGTCTCTCTCTGGACACAATGATTGAGCGAGTAGGAATGGCAGGAAACAGTCACAGCCAGGAGCTCTCTGGCTATTTCAGGGAAGACGGGTGAATCTGGGTTTCCCCAGGAGACACTTGGCTAAACTTTTTCAGGAAAAGATGCTGGAAATGCAACACAGACTCTGCTCTCTCTTAGGCTACGTCGATACGGCACTGTAGTTTGAAATAAGAGACGCAATTTGAGCCATGCAAATTGCATCTCTTATTTCAAATCTATATCAAAAGAGCTTATTTTGAAATCTGGCGTGGCAACACAACACCAAATTTCGAAATAACACATGATTTTCGAGACATCCCTTCACCCTCATGGAAGGAGGGCTACCGGGATGCTGAAATAGCATGGCGTGAAAATATTTTGCAATAACAGGCAGCTTGTGGAGACGTGGGGTCACTATTTTGGGATATCCCGAAATAGCCAGGCAGGGTAGATGTACCCTAAATAGTTTTTTGAACCGTAATAGCTCAGAATGGCCTGCAGGGGGTGTAGCGACCAAGCTTTGCAGACCCAGATGCAAACTCGGAGGCTAGCATACCATTGTCTCGTGGCCGGCTCAAGAAGAGTTTAGGAATTAGAGTGGGCCGTGGAAATGACTGGTCTTCATCGAGGCGCACACGCCATGTGATCCAGGACAGTTTACAAGCCAGGCCCGGAGAACGCTGGGCGGGAAAGTGAAACGCCCAGGACTCTCCTACGAACTCTTGGAACGGCGGCTTTGTTCAGATGTGCTTTCTAGGAATGGCCGATCCAAGGGACTTGGCAATTTCGCCCTCAGCCTGTCAGGAGTTCGTTTTGCTTCACAGCTCGTCACTAGCGGGATCGCCCAGGTGCCAACGGGCTCCAGAAGAGAAGTGCGCCGGCCGCACACGTTACTTTGGAGATCAGGCATGTACACAGCAAGCCTCACACTCCAGACCAAACCAAGCCTCCCCAAGGGTATGTCTACACTACCCCCCTAGTTCGAACTAGGGGGGTAGTGTAGACATACCCTGGGGGAAGAGGCAGGGTGGGGGGTGGAGCAAACATGCACATGGGCGGGGCAGAGCAGGGGCGGGGTTTGGGGTGGGGGTGCTACTGTAACGCAGCCCCCATGAATATATTCCCTGGGAGAGGCTGGGGGCAGAACAGCATTTCCTGCAAGCTGAGCACTTGGCCGGCCCTTCCCCAGACCGGTGGGGGGGATGGGTCACATGGCTGGTGCCTCCCCCAGTGTCTCCCCTCACCATTTGCCCCTGCAGACTGGGAAGAAGGGGTACGTGTTTACCAGTGAGGGTAATTAGCCACTGGATCTGTTTCCCAGGGGCGGTGGTGAGTTCTCCATCCCGGGCAATTTCCAAATCAAGATTGGAAGTTTCTTCTAAAAAAGCTGTCCTAGGAATTATTGCTCCGCTTGCTGATTTGGTTCTCTTCTCTATGACTTGTCCCTTAGAGGTATCCCTGACATCAGAGCCGCCTGTGCTTGGCACTGTCCAGACCCAGAGTGAGAGACGGTTCTGCCTAGAAATGCTGGCTGTCTACAGGAGCAAGACAGACGAAGGAAGGAAGACGACAGATGCGGACATGAGGACCAGAGCTGGTAGGGGGCTCTCACGGGAAGCTGGAACAGACCCAGATCTCCTGAGTCCCAAACCGGTGTTTTAACTACCGTAAATCAGCGTATATAACCCGCACTGGAGTATAACATGCACCTGGGCATAACCCGCGGTTTTTCCTAAATGTGTAAAAAAACTCTAAGATAACCCGCGCACATGTATAGCCCGTGGGTTATAGACGCTACTTTAAGGTACCTGGTAATTGCTGGCCGGCCTGTGGGAGGAGAGCCGCACTCACGCCCAGGCAAGTAAAAATAAACTTGTATACCCCACAGATTATATGTGCTAAAACACGGTATTCCCCCTGAAGTGATGAACAGCTCCTACCACAAGGGAGCCCCCATGGATCTACTGCCTAGGAGGGGCTGCAAAGCAGTGTGGAGTGCTTGGGTGGCCTCCCAGGAAAGATTGGGGGGCTGCCCAGCTGGTTCACAGAGCCCCCTGTGTTTCTACTGATGGTGCACATCCGCACAGGCCTCAGTGCACAAAACAAAATTTATTCCACACATGAATGGGAAAAAAGTCGGGGGAACACTGGAGCAAAGGTAGAACTGGGTGTTGCCATAGAGGGGAAGGTTTAAGGGGGTACAGAGAGAGGGCGAGGGGGTCATTTGTGGGTGGGCGGGTGGGTCTTGGCCAACAGTCCAGTCCAGTCCAGTCCAGGACATTCCTGGGTGTGGAGAAGCTCTCCACCCCAAAGAGGTGCCTGTCCAAAGCAAACTGACATGGGCAGTGGAGTCGTTACACCCCAAAGCGGCGCCATCATCGCTGGGGGCTCTTTCCCCACCCTTTTTTGGAAGGAGTCCTGGAAAAGGCAGCTAGGAATCACAGGCTCAATATGAGTCAACAGTGTGACCCTGTTGCAAAAAAAAGCAAACACGGTTCTGGGCTGCATGAACGGGACGGTTGTGAGCAAGACACGAGGAGTCATTCTCCTGCTCTGCTCTGCGCTGGTGAGGCCTCAGCTGGAGGAGAGTGTCCAGTTCTGAGCACCCCATTGCAGGAAAGACGGGGCGAAATTGGAGAGGGTCCAGAGAAGAGCAACAAAAATGATGGAAGGTCTAGAGACCATGAGCCGTGAGGGAAGGCTGAAAGAGTTGGGCTTGCTTCCTTTGGAAAAGAGAAGACTGAGAGGGGACGTGAGAGCAGCTTTCAAGGACCTAAAAGTGTGTTACAAGAAGGAGGGAGAAAAATTGTTCTCCTTGGCCGCTGAGGACAGGACGAGAAGCAAGGGGCTTAAACTGCAGCAAGGGAGGTTTAGGTTGGACATTAGGAAAAACTTCCCAGCTGTCAGAGTGGTGAAACACTGGAATAAATTGCCCAGGGAGGTTGTGGAATCTCCATCGCTGAAGAGATTGAAAAGCAGGTTGGACAGACGCCCGTCAGGGAGGATGTAGACGGTGCTTGGTCCGGCCGTGAAGGCAGGGAACTGGACTCGATGACCCTTTGAGGTCCCTTCTGGTTCTAGGATTTCAGTGTGGAGCTTGGCTTCAAACCGAACTAAACGCAATCACATGCTCTGGTCATTGGTCCTTAGGAAGATACCATTAGGAAAAGGCAGTGGCAAGAAAATTTGGCGACCATCGCGCATTCGGAGGGTGCGAAGGTGCCTTGCGGGAACTAGCCAGTTGGAAATATTATTTAAAGGTTACCATAGTGGTTAAAGTCACTTTTCAAACCCTGCAACGAAAGCTACAATAATTACATCTGTTCCCCCCCCCCAATCCCATGCCCTTCTTCTACCGTTCTCTCCCAAGTAGCTTGTCTGCCTTGTTAGGTAAAGGACTTGTATTATTAATAATCCTATCTCGACGAAAAAGTGCTTTTGTCATCTCTGGATTCTGTTCCTTTCTTGGCCTCCCTGTTCTGGTTCCACACGCCTGCTCTGGGAGGCAGGAGGTATAAAGGAAACTAATTAAAAATTGCCAGTGTCTTATGTTGGAGCATTGGGGTGCGTTCGGTGGTGAAAGACAAGCATCGTGTTGCAAGAAAATCAATTTTACAGTTACAGGAGCAGAATAAATAGAGGTGGTGCATTAAAGCAGGAGAGCAAAGGGGCTCGGAGCCTGGCGGATGACAGCCTAGGGTAGCCCCATCGAGGGGAGCAGAAAAAGAAACCTTCCGAGAAGAAACGGCAGCTCTCCTTCCCCCGACACTGCTTGTCTGGAGCAGGTGGTGGATTCCCTGTCCCACGACATGGGAGCGGTTGGCTTCAGACCATCGCTAACAAAGATAATAGAGTCTGAGCTGAGGCACACCGGCCCTGCCGGCCTGCATCACCCCTGTGGTCCAGCTAACGTGGGTGTCTCTCTCCCATGGTGGCCAGCATTGCACGCTGCAGGGGAGTGGCAAGAAGCCGTGTTGGATTCTGTCATCTGTGGTTGGTGGATGCTGTAGAGAGGAAGGGTGGGGTAGTGGTTAGGGCGTTGGCCGGGACTTGCAAGGTTCTGTCTACGCTTGCATTGGTGTGTCAACATCCTGGCCCCACTACTGTGAAGGGTCCTGGCAGGACCCGACACTGCTAAAAATATCAGTGTTGATGGAGCAGGTGCTGCTTGGCTTGTGGAGAGCCAGTTCGGGTGTATACTTCCATTCTCCCTCTACGGAATGGGCATAATAGCAGTGCCCTGCCTTAGAGTCGGGCGTGTGTTGGGGGGGAGCGGTGATGGGGTCATAGCAGTACCACAGATAGCTATTCTTGTGATCCATAGGAACAGCTAGCTTTTTTCTGCCCAGTTCTGGGTTCCCTAGATCTGGTGGTGGTGAGTTCCGCAGGCTAACAGAGCAGAAGGAAAAACAACCCCCATAGGTTTCCTTGATCACTTCTATATCTGCTGCTATTCCCGGAACAGCTCCTTATTCTTGCAGTCTGAAGAAGCACGGAGAGCCTCCGATTTGCCCTCTCTACACCAGACACTCTTTCCTCCGGCCAAGCCAATGTGACTTGAGTGTTTCAAAACACAAAACGTGTGGTTGGAGAAGACTGTTCTCCCCTGGCGACTTCTGCACAAGAGTAACACCCCAGCTAAAAGCACTGATGAGTTAACCCTCGTTCTTCCTGGTGCTCACCTGGCCCAGAAGAAATTCAGCCCGGGTGGAGAGCTAATGCAAGTTCCTCGCGCAGCGATGGGCAACCAAGCCTAGGAGCGGCCACCGTCATCTCAGTGGGCTGCAGGGTTGGTATAACCAAGACTGTCTCCGGGGCAGCGCTGGAATTGGGAGCACACAGCTCTCCCATCAATATTGTGTGCAGTCGGCCCGCCCCTCGTTCATGTGCCCTGGCTTTCCGTGCCTGTCACGTTAGTAACACCGGTCGGAAAAAACCGCCACGGATAGAAACCAGCAGAATCTGGCAAAGGTAAATAAAATGTCTCACGGGCCACAATAGAGCCCCAGTCGCTGCATGCAGCTGCGGGCTGCTGTTTGCCCACCACTGTCCCAGGACCGGAAATAGTGTTCCTCTCTCGGAGTTTGCAAGAGGCGGAGTTAGTCTGTTTCTGGTTCCACCTGGCTGGGCATTAGCCAGAGCATCCTGACTGTGGGCAGCTCAGCCTTTCAACTGACAGTCCTCCAGATTGCAGGGCCCCAAATCCTCATTTGAGGACGCCGCGCGGACGTCACGGAGCCATGGGCCGCACGCTGGCCTCTCTCTGTGGAGGATGCCCCCCCGCACCGCTGTGGGAGGCGGGGTGCTCTGCACGTCACCAGGGATCTGGCACACATGCAGCGTTGTCACAGCCTGCCGTGCCAGCCAGAGACTGCCTCTCCGGCAGGACCCATTCCCGTCAGCACGCCACAGGTCCCGTGTCTGCTGTCCCGCGAGCCGCGGGGTGATTCTTCACGGCCTCGCGCGGGAATCATCGCCGGAAGAGCCGCTCTCCCGTGCCCTCCCTCGGGGCGGTGAATCTGAAATGCTTAGTAATGGGCCGCTGCGCTCGGCATGGCGAGATGCGGCCGAAACCCTTTTACCAACACGGGGAAATCTTTGCGGAACCTGCTCTCTGGGGATAATAGTTTGTTCTCCGTTTACAGGGCTGCATTATAGCCTGTCTCTATCGACCTGCTCTCCATGGGGGCAGATGGCAGAACGAGGAGCAACGGTCTCACGTTGCAGTGGGGGAGGTCTAGGTTGGATGCTAGGAAAAGCGATTTCCCTAGGCGGGCGGGGAAGCCCTGGGAGGGGTTCCCGTGGGGGGTGGAATCTCCATCCCTAGAAGTCCCAGCTGGACCAAGCCCTGGCTGGGCTGATGGAGTTGGGGCTGGTCCTGCTTCCGGCAGGGGGCTGGACTTGATGGCTCATGAGGTTTTTGCCCACCCTGGATTCTATGATTCTATGACCTCCCTACCCCCGGCACCCTGTTATCGATCTGCTCTCCTTCCACCCTGACTCACACAAGCAATCTCACTTAAACCCAGCGGTGAAAGGAACTTACCATTTCTTACGGGTGCCGTCCTATTGCACCCCGGGTCCCTGCCAGCTCTTTAAATAGCTCCCCACAGGCTCTGGCCGCAGCTGTGTGCCACGGCTCCCCCTAAATCCTTTTCCCCCTGTGTAGATCCATGAGAGGACTCACAGGAGTAACAGCTGCCTATGAGATTCCTGTAAGAACAGTGGCACAGAACTGCCGTTGTTCCCTGCCCTGGTGACGTGGCAGCCGGCTGGGGTCTGCAAGGTGAATGCCCCCAGCACTGGGGCTGCTGTCTCCGGCCCTGTGCGTAAACTAATAATTGCTGGGAGACGACAGGGCAGGGCTAGAACTCCCCTTGTCCTTGCACAGGTTGGCACCTGGCCTGGCGCCGTTCTGCAGAACTGGCCCGGCCATGCGCTGACACAGCCGTCGAGCGAGGAAAGGAGGCGATTTCCCGGCGCTGGGGAGATCGGAGTTGGGAAGGAGTCAGTCTGATGGGGGGGTTGCTTTTAGGGCAGCCTGGCGGTTGCCAGCAAGGGGCAGCTGATTTGCAAGGGCATTAAAGAGCATCCTCAGAATTTGCTGCTACAACAGCAACAAAAAAGCCCCCTCCCCCAGTTTCCCCCTCTGCTTTGGCCATCTGGAGCAAGCAGTGTCCCCTGCCATCACACACACACGCGCGCGCGCTCCGGAGGGCCCCGCCCAGCGGTGGCTGCTCACACGGCGCGATGCTGGTTGGATCTCAGGCTTTCAGGCCTCTGCCCTCAGCTGCACAAGAGCCACTCCAAGCTCAAGCTAATTTGCTGCCAATTCTCCCCTCGGGGAGGAAGGACCCAGCAGTGGGCTTGTTGCTTTTCTTATCTTCCTCAAAAAAAAGCAGTGCCCGAGAAGCCGTAGTGTTAGGCAAAGAGACGTTCACTTCACTTCACTTCACTTCACTTCTTGCCTCTTTTCCCCCGTTTACATGGGGTCAAAGAGGCTTAGGTGTTGGAACAAAGGATGCTGCCGCACCCCTGGCTGGAAGTGGTTTCCATAAACAGGATTTAGAGTCTGGGCCGGTGGCTCCCGGCACGCCCACTGCCCAGATTGTTCCCGATCAGGGGTGCTCACCAACCTTCGCCGCTCCTGCCGGTCCATGGCAAAGTTCGTAGGTCTGAGCGGTCCAGTCCAGCCCTGCATTCGGTTGAGAGCCGCAGCGTATCAGGGAAGGAGCTGAGAGCCAGACAGAATATAGCAGAGAGGGGTTCGGATACGAGCCGGCTCGCCTCCTCTCCAAAAAGCTATCTTGGAAATGGGAAAGGTTCAGAAAAGGGCAACAAAAACGATAAGGGGCTTGGAACGGCCGCCCTGTGAGGAGAGATTAATGAGACGGGGGCTTTTCAGTGTGGAAAAGAGATGACTAAGGGGAGGTATGAGAGAGGGCTAGAAAATCATGACCGGCACGGAAAAAGGAAATAAGGACGTGTAATTTACTCCTCATAACACAGGCACCAGGTGTCACCCAATAAAATCAATAGGTGGGGGGTTTAAAACAAACCAAAGGAAGTTTTACTTCACTCAGCGCACAGTCAACCTGTGGAACTCCTCGCCAGAGGGTGTTTGTGGAGGCTAAGACAATAACAGGATTTTAAAAAAAGAGCTAGATAAATTCCTGGAGGACAGGCCCACCGATGGCTATTAGTCAGGATGGGCAGGAAGGCGTCCCCAGCCTCTGTTTGTCAGAGGCGGGAAATGGGTGACCGGGGAGGGCTCACTGGATGGTTCTCTGCTCTGTTCACTCCCTCTGGGGCACCTGGCATTGGCCACTGTGGGCAGACAGGACACTGGGCGAGATGGGCCTTTGGTCTGACCCAGTCTGGCCGTTCTGCTGTTAAATAGGTTTGGGGGCCCAGCACCCATTAATTTTAGTGGGAATCTGTGACAGGGCCTCTGCCCCAGCCTGGCCCTTTAAGGGAGATGGCGGAGCCCACACCGGTGGCAGATACAGCCAATCAGGGCCCAGCTGGGGCTGTATAAATAAGGGCTCGTGGAGGGGAGGAGACACACTCTGGCTGGGGCACAGGAGGGACCTGGCTGCCAGGGAAGCTGGAGGCTTCTTGAGACAGAGCAGGGCTGGGGAAAGGCAGGCAGAGCTGGAGGGGTCTGGCCTGACCTCACCTCCCTCCCAGGATGCAAGGCCTGAGGGCGCTAGAGCCATGGAGGAACAGCCAGGACAGGCAAAGGCAGCCGGTCCACCCCCCCCTTGCCGACACTGAGTGGCTGTGTCAGCTGCAGTTTGCCCCCGAGGAAGGGGCTGGATGATGACTGGCCAGGGAAACTGAGGCAAGGGGGGTGTAGAAGAATTGGGGGTTCCCTGGGGGCGGGGAGGACTCTGAGTGAAGGGGCACTGACCTAGGGCAGTACAAGGAAAAAAGGGCCCTGTGGGCAGGCAGGGACATGGGTCTGAGCCAGCAGAAGACCCGCACCAGAGGCTGGGATACCGGCCAGCAGGGGGTGCTCTGAGGCAGGCGAGGTGATTCCCAGAGGGCCCAGCAGGAGGCGCTGTGGTGCTGAGTCCCACCCTGAGGCAGGGCTAGCCACTCCAATGCCTTTGCAGGTCTGTGTCTGCGCTCACAGCTGATGGGCGACGGGCCTGGAGGGCACCCAGAGCATTTCCTGGAACCGAGGCGCACGTTCCCCTCTCCCTCCCAGCAGCCATCCACATGCTGCAAGATAAAGCTCCAACGGGCGGCTTTTCCGGGGGCTCGGCCCCCGTAACGAGAGCAGGATTCCCCCCAAAAGCTTGTCTGCAAAATAAAGGAGCTGGTGTCTGAGATGTGCCCGCAGCACTGAGCCCATCTGAGTTCGTTAGAATTCCCACCTCCAAGTGTCCCCATCCGAACACCCGCGGGTGGGTAGGGGCTGCCTGTCGGATGGCCCCTCCAGTGGGCAACGGATTGGAGGAGCAGAGTTGTCGGACGTCTACGCTGACTCAAGTGCCGGGGAACAAACCGCTCTACCCCCCACCGCGAACATTATGGAGTCATTATCCGTCCCCGCTGGACCATTCTGTACCTATATTTTATTTATATAGCTCCTCGCGCCGCAGGCATGTGGCTAAAATCTATTGGTTTCGTGCACAATTTTATTGTCTTTTGGGGGGTCAGGGAAATGGTAAACAAGCCGATTATCCTTGACGGAGGGGGTTAAACGCGCTTCACCTTGCACAGCGATCGGCGCCGAGCCGGTGGGTTGCATTCCGCGTTGGAGAAAGTTATCATCCACCTGTGAATGAGTGAGCAGCAGACAGGGGGCCGCAACGAAAATGACTTTTATGCTAAACAGCGCAGCTGAATGCGCTCGGTTAGAAAGCGAGTTCAGAAGCCGGAAGAGACCAGGACGTAGGTGTCGTCGGCCGGGCGTTTCCGTGGCTCTCCCGGGCAGCAAGAGCGGAATGAATGTGAAGGGAATCAGCTCCATTCGGTTACCCCCTCCTCTCTGTTTCCACCCCGCCCATCTTGGCTCCTCAGCAAAGAGAGGCACATAAATACATAGATCAATTCGCAGAGGTTAGGTTCATCAATGGCTGCGAGCCGGGATGGGCAGGGAGGGTGTCCCTAGCCGCTGTGTGTCAGAGCCTGGGAATGGGTGACAGGGGTTTCCTGTCCTGTTCACTCCCTTTGGGGCACCTGGCATTGGCCACTGGGCTAAACAAAACTGATGGAAGGTCCAGAAGACATGAGCTAGGAGGAAAGACTGAAAGAATTGGGCTGGTTTAGTTGAGAAGACTGAGCCGGGACGTGAGAGCGGTTTTCAAGTAGCTAGCAGGGTGTTACGAGGAGGAGGGAGACAAATTGGTCCTGTTGGCCTCTGAGGACGGGACTAGAAGCAAGGGGGGTTGAGGTTGGACATTAGGAAAAACTTCCCAGCTGTCAGGGGGGTGAAACACTGGAATAAATTGCCCAGGGGGGTTGTGGAATCTCCATCGCTGGAGAGATTGAAGAGCAGGTTGGACGCACACCTGGCAGGGACGGTGTAGACGGTGCTGGGTCCCGCCTCAGCGCAGGGGGCTGGCAGTGGCGGATTTAGGGCAGGTGAACGGGGCGGTTGCCCTGGGCCCCGCACTTCCCGAGGCCCCGTGCATGCACCGTGTCAAAGGGAGGCCCTGTGAAGTTTCGCTGCCCAGGGCCCTGCGGCGCTCTCATCCGCCCCTGGGGGCTGGAGAAGGTGAACCTCGTGGCGTCCCTTTCAATGTCACATCTCTGAGTCTGTGACAAATTGTTTACCTGGGGAACGGGCCCAGAGCAAAGTGGTTTCCAGAGGGGAGGAAAGGGAGAATGGGAGAACATGGGGGGGGGTCTATCCCAAGATGGCCACTTTCTGACTCGCTAGAAATGGAGCCGGCCTGGCTCCCCTGCCCTGCCTGCTGCTGGGAATGGTTTGTGTTTGGGAACAGGTCGAAATGGACCCTGGCAGGCTGGCCAGACGGATGGAAACTGGAATCACCCAGGTTCCCCGGACAGTGGCCTCCTGGCCCCCATTCTGTCAGGTTTCCAGAATGTCAAGGAATGACCTGGAGGAGGGGATGGGTTGCACCCTCAGCAAGTTTGCGGCTGGCACGAAGCGAGGGGGAGAGGTAGATACGCTGGAGGGCTGGGATCCGGTCCAGAGTGACCCAGACAAATTAGAGGATTAGGCCAAAAGAAATCTGATGAGGTTCAACAAGGACAAGGGCAGAGTCCTGCCCCCGGGACGGAAGAATCCCAAGTATTGTTACAGGCTGGGGACCGACTGGCTAAGTAGCAGTTCTGCAGAAAAGGCCCTGGGGAGTCCAGGGGATGAGGAGCTGGATGTGAGTCACCAGGGCGCCCTTGTAGCCAAGAAGGCTAATGGCGTATTAGGGGCATTAGGAGGAGCATGGCCAGCAGATCTACAAAAGTGATTATTCCCCTTTATTCGCCGCTGGTGAGGCCACATCTGGAGTGTTGTGTCCAGTTCTGGGCCCCCCATTACAGAAAGGATGTGGACGCATTGGAGAGGGTCCAGCGCAGGGCAACCAGAATGATTTGGGGGCTGGAGCAGATGAGCTACGAGGAGAGACTGAGGGATTGGGGCTTGTTTAGTCTGCAGAAGAGAAGAGTGAGGGGGGGTTTGGTAGCAGCCTTCAACTCCCTGAAGGGGGGTGCCAAGGAGGCTGGCGAGAGGCTGTTCTCAGTGGGGACGAATGGCAGAACGAGGAGCAACGGTCTCAAGTTGCAGGGGGGGGTCTAGGTTGGAGATTAGGAGAAGCTATTGCCCTAGGCGGCTGGGGAAGCGCTGGGCTGGGTTCCCTAGGGAGGGGTGGAATCTCCATCCCTGGAGGTTTCTAAGCCCTGGCTGGGATGATGGAGCCGGGAGCGGAGAGCTGGACTCGATGCCTCCTGAGGTCTCTTCCAGCCCTGGGATTTGATGATTCGATGGAAGGTTCGAACCCTCATTAGGCTCCGGCCTACACAGGCCAGCTAACCGTGGAGCAGTAACTGGAAACCGTTGTCACGTCAGGCCTGTTTCCAGGGGCACATGAGGCCTCGTCTCTGCCTGGTTCCACTTTGGAACGTGCTGGGAGGAGTTTTCCTTGCACCTCAGGCCTCCCCCCCATCCCTTTCTACCCCCACTGGAAGGGGCCATGGCAGCCCCTCACCCTCAGATTCCCCCATTCTCCCCCACATGGGAGGGGGCTGTGTCTGAATCGTTCCCCTGGCACACTGCTGGGGGGGGGGTGTATAGATCTGCTCCCTGCAACGCCCTCGGTATCCCAACATGGGGTACAGCAGGGGCAGGGGGGGAGGGGCGATAGGGAGGTCTGTTTCTCTACCTCATCCCCTAGAGCTTCCCTTGGGGGTGAGGGGCTTGTGATCCCCCCCATCCTCTCTTTGTCCAGCCGCGGGAGGAGGTCAGCTTCTCCCCAGGCGCCGAGCACGCGGTCGGGCGCTCGGCGCGGAGGAGGGGGCTGCTGCTCCGTTGTCTTATATTCAGAATAATTTCCTTCTCGGTAACCTCTCCTGACCCCTTTCTGTTCCGTGCCGGAGCCTGTCATCCCGGGTCCGTCGCTCGCGGGCTGCAATATTCCCCGTTCTATTCCCAGGCAGGATTTTCTCTTCGTTGCTTGTCACACTAGGAAAGTTCAGCTTCCTAATCCCTGAATTGTCCCTTGCCAGTTTTACATACTGTCATAAGCTCTTCATAATGGATTTATTAAAAAAAAAACCCTCTCCGAGGGTGATTATAGGATATTTTCGTTTTAATTGAAAACTATTCCTCACTCCGAGGGGGAGAGCCCAGCGAGAGTAAATCTGCACAGCTGCAACGGACCAGCGCCCATTTGCATGGGCTGACGGGCCGGCTTGTCGTGCTTCGTTCTGCCACTGCCCCTTGTCCTGGTGTCTGCAGGCACGGGTCTCGCTCCAGATGAGGAAACGGGCCGCCCCGGGCAATTGCTGAACTGAGGGCAGGTGGAATGATGGATCGTAGCCAGATGTGAAGCAGCTCACCCCGTCCCTGCTGGCAAAAAGTACCAGATCAGGGGTCACCAACCAGTCGATCGGGATCTACCGGGAGATCTCGGAGCCTCTGACAGGTGAGCCTGACTGGTTTGGCCAAGAGGCTCTCAAGTGAAGCATTTCAGCTGCTCATCTCCTGCCCTTTCCCTTGGAGCTGCACCTGCCCTGGGAATCCTCCTGCTTTCTGTGCAGGGTAGGGAAGGGAAAAGGGGGGTGCTGATGTCAAGGTACCCCCTTCCCACCCTGTCTCCTTTCTCCACAGAGCAGAGAGGGGGCACAAGAACTTTCTGGGTGTCTGGCTGGTGAGTCTTGCCCACATGCTCAGGGTTTAGCTGATCGCCATATTTGGGGTCGGGAAGGAATTTTCCTCCAGGGTAGATTGGCAGAGGGCCTGGAGGTTTTTCGCCTTCCTCTGTAGCATGGGGCACAGATCACAGCTGGAGGATTCTCTGCATCTTGGGGTCTTCAAAGTATTTGAAGGCTTCAATATCTGAGACATAGGTGTGAGGATTATTCTAGGAGAGGGTGGGTGAGATTCTGTGGCCTGCGTTGTGCAGGGGGTCGGACTAGATGATCATAATGGTCCCTTCTGACCTTAAAGTCTATGGCTGTGTCTACACTGGCAAGTTATTCCGGAAAATCAGCCGTTTTTCCGGAAAAACTTGCCAGCTGTCTACACTGGCCGCTTGAATTTCCGGAAAAGCACTGACGATCTAATGTAAAATCATCAGTGCTTTTCCGGAAAAACTATGCTGCTCCCGTTCGGGCAAAAGTCTTTTTCCGGAAAACTGTTCCGGAAAAGGGCCAGTATAGACAGCACAGTAGTGTTTTTCGCAAAAAAGCCCCGATCGCGAAAATGACGACTGGGGCTTTTTTGCAGAAAAGCGCGTCTAGATTGGCCACGGATGCTTTTCTGCAAAAAGTGCTTTTGTGGAATATCGTCCGTGCCAATCTAGACGCGCTTTTCCGAAAATGCTTTTAATGGAAAACTTTTCCATTAAAAGCATTTCCGGAAAATCATGCCAGTGTAGACGTAGCCTATGAGTCTATGAGGACTTGGGATGGAGTTTGCTGGCTGCTTTAGGGAGTGGTGCAGGGCCAGGGCAGGGACGAATCTTCCTTAGCGCCACTGCACTGCCAGCTAGAAACCACCAGCCGTACCCATCTGGAGCCCACATTCCAAACTTCTACCCCGGTTATGAACCCCCTCCTGCACTCTAAGTCCCTGCCCCTGCCCCGAGCATCCCTGCATCCAAACACCATCCCAGAGCCTGCACCTAGAACCCCTCCTCCATCCTAACGGCCTGTCCCAAGAGAAACTGAGAGCCCCGCTCACACTCCAAGACCAGAGCCTGCAGCCCAACCCTGTGCCCCAGCCTGATGAAAGTGAGGGAGGATGGAGTAAGCAGGGGTGAGGCCTCGGAGAAGGGGTGGGAAGGAGGCGCGGCAAGGGTATTTATATTTGAGGTAGGTCTTGGTTTGCACTTAAATTCCAAAAGTGATCTTGTGCTTAAAAAGATTGGAGACCCCTGTAGTAGATGGTTAAATAGGTAGCGTGCACACCTCTGTGGGAGCCAGTTATCCACCCCAGAACTGGACTCTCTTCTCTGGGATGATGGTTAAAATCTGGATTAACCCCAATAGTCGCCTGATTTCACACTGATATAACTGAGCTCACGATCGGAGGGGTCGCCGTGCGAGGCTGCATCTGCAAAAACAATGAGGAGTCCTGTGGTTCCTTAGAGCAGTGTTGCTCAATCCTTTTTATAAAGTATCCCTTTTTCAAACGAAAAATAATTGTAAGTCCCCCCGGTACCTACAGTTTTCAGACATACACATTTCTTTCTACCATTGCAACACATTTGTTTAAACAATTTAATTGTAGCTGGGCGGGCGATGACATTTTGGGGTGTAAAAAGTACAAAAATAATCAAGCGCTGTAAAACTCAACACAAAAATTCAGTTTTCTCCAAATTTCAGTTGAGTTCACGTATCCCTCCCCCCCCAACGTCTCTCAAGTACCCCTAAGGCACTGGGTAAGAAACACTGCCTTAGAAGCTAAGGGTATGTCTACACTACCCCGCTAGTTCGAACTAGGAGGGTAATGTAGGCATACCGCACTTGCAAATGAAGCCCGGGATTTGAATTTCCCGGGCTTCATTTGCATAAGCGGGGCGCCGCCATTTTTAAAACCCCGCTCGTTTGAACCCCGTGCAGCGCGGCTACACGGGGCACGAGCTAGGTAGTTTGAACTAGGAAGCCTAGTTCGAACTACTGTTACTCCTCGTAGAATGAGGAGTTACGGTAGTTCGAACTAGGAAGCCTAGTTCGAACTACCTAGTTCGTGCCCCGTGTAGCCGCGCTGCACGGGGTTCGAACGAGCAGGGTTTTAAAAATGGCGGCGCCCCGCTTATGCAAATGAAGCCCAGGAAATTCAAATCCCGGGCTTCATTTGCAAGCGCGGTATGCCTACATTACCCCGCTAGTTCGAACTAGCGGAGTAGTGTAGACATACCCATAGTGATTTATTTTTTAATCGGTAAAAACCCGTTTTGTCAGAGGCAAAGCACATTAGGAAAGCGGTCAATGTCCTTAGCCCCATTTTACAGATGAGGAAACTGAAGCACAGAGCAACTAAGGCCACCCAGCAGGACCCTGGTAGAGCCAGGGAGAGCGTACAGCTCCAGGTCCCCTAGGGAGGGGATGGAAGCTCCATCCCTAGAGGTGTTTAAGTCCTGGCTTGACAAAGCCCTGGCTGGGATGATTGAGTTGGGTTGGTCCTGCTTTGGGCTCGTTGACGTCCTGAGGTCTCTTCCAGACCTGGTATTCTATGATCTCCTGAATGCCAGGCTGGGCTGCCTCTACCGCCCATGTTTCAATCCAAAAATCAGTCACCACCAAGACAGCTTTCCATTTCTGATAGGCAATTTTTACTGCTGCGATACCATCTCATCTAGAGGCCCCAGCATTGTGCATCCATGGGAGCGCTTATCATCTGTACCCCTAATCATGTGAAGACTTAAGCAGCTGCTTAATGTTAAGCGCATGCCTAGATTCGCTGAAGTCAATACAAGGACTCAAGCACATACATTTAAGCATTAGACCAGTGTTTCCCAATTTTATTTGGCCACGGCTTAAGAGAATTTCAAGGCACCCCTAGGTTGCCAAGGTAAAATTTGTCCAAAAAAAAAAAAAAAAAAAAAAAAAAGCTCCGCTAGAATTGGTCGAGGAAAAAAAGCCACAAAATAGACTCTGTCTTTTTAAGAGTGGGCGGGGGAGTGTCATGTTCACACGGAACCCTTACTTTCACTTCACGGAACCCCGGGGTTCCACGGAGCCCCAACTGGGAAACACTGCATTAGACCACATCTTTGCAGATTCAGGGATGAAGTCAACAAGACAGAAGAAAAGTGCAGGGGAAACCAGCACCAGAGAATTAAATGATTTGCCCAAGGACACCTGGCAGAGCCAGTAGCAGAGACGGGGTCCCAGACCTGTGCTCTGTCCATGAGACCTTTAAAAAGCATTCACACCCAAAGCCCTCATCCAGGCCGCCTGATGAAGACTAGGACATGTCATAGGGACTATCTGAATGCTGGAGCCATTCATATCTGCAAGAGCAGGTCTATTTCCTTTCCTTTTAATTATCACAGTTAAATAAACTCCTTAAGTCGGCTCATCAGAGGCCAGATCCTGCAAACGCTGACACCGGGAGGAGCTTTGCTCAGGTGAATCGGCCTGGTGGGGTCTGATCTTACTGGGTGCTGAGCAGGGTTCCCTGTAAGCTGAGCGCGTGGGTGGCTGCTCGCCCAGCAGAGATTCAGGTGCCACCCAGCTGATTAGCAGAGTGCCCACAGCTGCTCACAGCGGACAGCACGTGTTTCTATAGGTGGTGCACATCTGCACATTCCTCAGGGCAAGCCACAAAATGTATTCCACCCAAGGATGAAAAAAGTGACAAGGAGACCTGTAGCACCTTATAGACTAAGATGTATGGGAGCAAAAGCTTTCATGGGCAAAGACCCGCTTCGTCAGATGCATGAGGGAACCTTGGTGCTCAACCACCTCAATTCTAGCCCAAGTCAAGAGCATTTGGCCCCCGGATAGAATTTGGGGGGTTAATAAATGTTTCTTGCCTGGCTGCACTGTGGAGACGCGAACAAGAAGCTTTCCAAGAGCCTGCCTGGTGAGAGGACCCTCACAAAATCGCTGCTGCTCCTCGTTAAAATTCAGATCTGATTGCAGCGAATAAATTACCAGAGCAGGGGAGAGCACGTGGCGCTTGGGAAAGGAACTATATAAACTAGGAAAAGAAAAAGCCAGAAGGGAACCTGATGACACGGGGAAGAGGAGGAAAGGACCAGAAAAGAGGCAACTAAGGGGGGCATGATACATGCCTATAAAGTCATGACTGGTGCAGAGAAAGTGAATAAGGAAAAGTTATTTACATGTTCCCATAACATAAGAACTAGGGGTCACCAAATGAAATGAAAAGTTTAAAACAAACAAAAGGAAGATTTTCTTCACACAGCGCAGGTCAACCTGTGGAACTCCTTGCCAGAGGATGTTGTGAAGACAGGACTTTAACGGGGTTCAAAAAAGAGCTAGATACATTCTCAAATGCACCCTTGTCCAAATTCTGTGTATCTATCAGGGCCGAGTATAATGGGGTCCTGATCTCAAGGAGGCCTCTGCCAATATATAAATACATATATTGCCAATAATCCCAACTCTGCTGAAAGTAGGAGAGAAGCAGGTGGGATGTTTCCTTTAACTGGGGAGTTGTTGTTTCATTGTGGCAAAATTCCCGCGATTTCCACCCAAGGTGTTTTTCTTAAAGCTTGTGCTCCTGGAGTCAGGTGATTAGGGGAGAACCTCAGTTTTCATGTTTTAAAATAAGGACATTTCTCGCCTTTCTGGTGCCAAAGAAATGCCTGGAAACAGGACTGGAGGGCCAAGAGGTCGGGTCAGAATCCAGATGTCAAAGAAGAAGAACCCACGTGTATTTTTAAAACAGCATTTCTTGTTTTGAAAGCCAATCTCGTGATATTTTGTGGCCACTGACTTGGTTTTTCTTTTGAGCGTTTGGGGGCCGGCAGCGTGACATTTCCTCTACAAACAGGTCAAACTCTCGAGCTGTGGGCATTTCAAATCCGTCTCTCAGTGTCTCGCAGACCCCTGCCTTCCAGCAAGAACTGGTATTTAAAAAAAAATACAAACCAAACCATGAATATAAGAGTTTGGGAATTGTGACGGCTGCCTGTCTCTTAAAATACAAGCACAGAGAGCTGGTGGAGGAGTTTCATTTGGCTTCTCTCAGTTCTGAGCAGCTTTAATGTCGCAAGAGATGCATGCAGGATGAATGGCGTCTCTTCTCTTAGACATTAGTCTCCTCTCACGCCCTCATCACTTCCATACCCTCTGTGTCTGTTTTCCATGCTCGTATCTTTAATTTGAAGCTCCTGCACTGTTGGTTTGCAAGCGATTCTGGCTGTCAGGAATGACAGGATCTCAAACTTCCCCTGGAAAAATTTTTCCCAGCTATTTTTTTCCCTCTTTCCCGGTTTAATAAAGCAAAATTAAAAGTCCGAGGGGTTATATCAGGTGAAGGCTGGTTTTTTCCCCACTGTTCTTTCCTCCGATGTCAGACCACAAAAAAACCCTCAAAACACTGAACACCTTAGAGTGTGGCACTAATGTACCTCTTAGCTTTTCAAGTAGCTAAAAGGGTGTTACAAGGGGGAGGGAGACAAATGATTCTCCGTCGCCTCTGAGGATAGAACAAGAAACAATGGGCTTGAATTGCAGCGAGGGAGGTTTGGGTTGGACATTAGGAAAAACTTCCTGTCCGGGTGGTTAAACACTGGAATAAATTGCCTAGGGAGATTGTGGAATCTCCATCACTGGAGAGATTTAAGAGCAGGCTGGACAGACACCTGTCAGGGACGGTCTAGACAGTGCTTGGTCCTGCCAAGAGGGTAGGGGACTAGATTTAATGCCCTCTCAAGGTCCCTTCCAGCTCTAGGATTCTAGTCTATGACCTGATGGAGAGAGAGTGCCAGGGGCCTTGCATGTAAATGAGGGTTAAGTGCAGAGTGACAAGTGACAGCCGGACATATGGGGACTTGGTCCAGGACAAGAAAACAGCCTGGGAGACGGGACCCCTCGTCTGGATCAAAACCATCTGTCTGATCCTGTCCCTACACCTGGAAACAGAGCTACTGGGGGCCACGGGAGGTTCCCCCCTGCCCCTGAATAGCATGGGGCAGATGTCAGCAAAGCCAGCCCTGTGCTGTCCCCTCACAGGTGTCGGTGTAGGGGGCTTGGCAAAGATGAACAGTCACAAGGAAGCGGCTGTCAGTGAGAGTAGTCCCAGAGGCTGTTCTCTATGTCAAGCACCATGTCCTCCCCAAGCAGCCCACAATCTGGTGGGGCTATGGTGGTCCTTCCTACTCCTCGCCTGCATGTGTGGCTGGGGAACCAGGAGACCTGGATTCCATCCCTGGCTCTGCCACTGCTGCCCTAGGTAGCCATGGCCAAGTCACTTGTCTCTCTGTACGCGAGTGTCCCCAGTGGGGGGTACCAATCCTCCCTCTGGCTTTCTTGGCCATTCCTATTGTGTGGAGCAGCAACCTGGCACAAGGGAACCCTGACTACAATCGCAGCCTTTCAGCTCTACCGAGACACAGATAAATAACAGTGACTGTGAGATTCTACAGCAATAAGGATCCTATCATTCAATCGCTGGATCCCACTGCTGGCAGCCCTGGCTCGGAGGGAAAGCTGACCTGTTAACTGCCCAGCTAGGTCAGCCGCTAATTGCAGTGATTAGTTTTCCGCTGACCAGCGGCAAAAGCTGGCATATTTCATCCCAGATAGCCTTGTTTCTCCGTAGCAGATTGAAAATCAATACAAAAGAAAATTGAAAAATACATCTGTAGAGGGGAGGGGGAAACCATCAGGCACAGCCAGGCCCATGGGGTTAATTGCTCCCAGTTTATTACGCCCAGCCAATAAATAAATAAGTACATCACATTTTCAACGCCAAGCGCCAGAAAAGTTATCCAGAAAGGAGGAAGCCAGGAGGTAAAAAGGAAGCAATAGATTGATGGGTTGATTGCAAAAAGTGAGACGGAGGCTATAAAGCAGCTCTTTTCCCTTCATTAGGATCCATGCCGCTCATTTCCCTAATAACCCGCCCTGAAAGCTTTTAAGCACTTAGAGCCACGCTGAAAGGCCTGTGCTAGAGGGTCTGCTGCTTTTCCCCAATCAAGTCCTGATTAGATCAGCAGTGGGTTAAAATTAGGCTCTGTGGGTGTGTGTGTGTGTGTGTGTCTGGGGGGGAGCAGGTTTCTCCCCTTGTTGGTCTGACAAGTCCACCTCCTTCCTTCCCTCCATCTCTCCCTCTGCAGCGAGATCAAGGGGGGGTGGGAAATTCAGGCTGCGGGAAGGGGGATGTTTCTTCTTTCTTCTCTGCTGTAAACACAAAAGAAAAGGCAAAGGCCAGAAATTGGCATGTGTCAGCAGCCGCAAAGGGAGTTTGCTGACTGCTGTCCATAGGAGGGATGTAATAGTGGAGTCGATTAACTGATAAGCAAAAGCATATTGGTTAATGCTATAGACCACACATATTTCCCCACCCCACCCCTTGCCAGTACACTTTTTGGCAGGCCAGCTTGCGCTGGGGTCAGAGCTTACCCCTGCTGCACCCCTGCATTTAAAGTTTTTAAGGGTAGGCAGCCCGGCTCAATTCTGACTCACGCAGGATCCAGGAGCTCAGATCCTGCCCTGGACAGGGGCTGCTGCCTTTCTGCACTGCATCAGAGGCAGCAGCACGAGGCGACAGGCAGCCGATCCACAAGGGGAGCTGGTTTTTAAACTGGCTCCCCGCACAGACCAGCTTCCACCTGCCCCCCCACACTGCTGCCTCTGATACAGAGGCAGCCGCGCAGAGTGATAGGGGGTTCCTCGGAAGCTGCCGACCCCACCCCCTGGGACTATAGAATAGTCGAGTAACCGATTAGGGGTACTAGGAGTAACCGAGTAAAACGATTAGGGGTTTGGAACGGGTCCCATATGAAGAGAGGCTAAAGCGACTGGGACTTTTCAGTTTCGAAAAGAGGAGACTGAGGGGGGATATGATAGAGGTCTATAAAAGCATGAGTGGTGTAGAGAGGGTGAATAAAGAAAAGTTATTGTTTAGTTCCCCATCGTAGAAGAACTAGAGGACACCAGATGAAATTAATGGGGAGTAGGTTTAAAACTAATAAAAGAAAGTTCTTCTTCACACAGCGCGTAGTCAACCTGTGGAACTCCTTGCCAGAGGAGGCTGTGAAGGCTAGGGCTAGAACAGAGTTTAAAGAGAAGCTAGATAATTTCATGGAGGTTAGGTCCATAAAAGGCTATTAGCCAGGGGATAAAATGGTGTCAGACCAAGAACAGCCAGACTGGGCCAGACCAAAGGCCCATCTAGCCCAGTGTCCTGTCTGCCCCCAGTGGCCCATGCCAGGTGCCCCAGAAGTAGTGAACAGAATAGGAAATCAAGTGATCCCTCCCCTGTGTGATGGCGCGTTGGGGTTTCCTCGACTCCTGTACCCCCGTAATGGCACGAACAGACTCCACCAGCCAGTAGAACAGAGGGAGTTTATTGCTTCTCCAGGATACAGCACAGCACAGATGTCATCTGGTTCCAGGGCAGGCCTAGGATGCCTCAGCCCCCCTTGAGATGGGGGAGACTGGGCCCCTAAATCCCAGCCCCTGGCTTAGGCTGCTTCCTCCACGATTCCAGACAGAAACGGAAAAACTCTCTTCTAGCCCTGGCCCCCAGCCAGGTGCTGGTGTCTGCCCCCCTCCGTTTGTCTGTCCCTGGGAGGCTGAGCCTGGGTGTCTGGCTTAATACACATTTGGGAGAGTCAGTGAGAATCTCCCATCACAGCGCAGGGGAACCCTGGGTCTCAGAGCAGACAGCCCCCCACTGCGCCACACCCTGTCACCCATTTCCTGACAAAGAAGACATGCTCCCTGCCCATCCTGGCTAATAAGTATTGCTGGACCTAACCTCCATGAATTTACTTAGTTCTTTATTGAGCCCTGTTAAAGCCCTGGTCTTCATTCCATCCTCTGGCAAGGAGTTCCACAGGTTGACTGTGCCCCGAGTGAAGAAATACTGCCTTTGGTTTGTTTTAAATCTTCCAGGCATGGCTGGGAGGCATGGTCATGTCTTAACAAGTTGTGAACTCTGAGTGGACGTGATGTAAATGTTTGTTCATAGTCCTGTGCCACCCTGGGATTGTCTGGATTACAGAAGCATTTTCAGACACCCCTTCACAGCTGCGCTGGTTGCTGTAAAAAGGCCTGGGGAAAGACCGTCCCTGTCCCCCCCAAAATGCAAAACAGACAAAAGTTTGAAAGAGGAGACAGGTGCCACATGGAGGCGTGACTTGTCCTAGAAAGTCAGTCAGGAATAGAAGCAAGTATTTCTATCTAGTGGGCAGGTTACTGCAACCTCGAGTTCAACGCACTCTGCACTAGCATTGACACTCATTAACACACCTAAAAACATGAGCGTGAAGCAGGATTCCCTGTGAGCTGAGCGCTTGGGCGGCCACCCAGGAGAGATTCAAATGCTGCCCATCTGATTAGCAGAGCACCCACTGCCGGCAGCCTGTGTGTCTACTGCATGTGGTGCACATCCACACATGCCTCGGTGCACAGCACAAAATTTATTCTGCGCGGGATGGAAACATTAGAGGGACCCGTGGCGTAGAGTCAAGTGTAGACGTGCTCAGTGTGAGGTATGGGCCGGGGCACATCAGGTGATGAATAAGGCAGGTACGTGTGGCGCCTGTGTCTAGGTGAAGCAGATGCAGCGAGGCATGAGGGCAGCGAGGTTGTCGGTCAATAAATACGTCCGCATGGCCTGGCAGGGGAGAGAGGCGGGCAAGCGGAAGCGAAGCCATTTCCTGCAGCTTTATAGATCCGAAAGCTGCAGTAAATTGCGGATTCAGAGACCCAGGCTCTGCTATTATCGGAAAGCAGCTTTGCAGGTCCCGTCTGGGTGCAGCGCGTGGCTGCCGTTTGCTTTTCACCATCTGACAGGCATGCACACGCGTGTGAGAGGCCCCGTGCGCGCACGTGCCTCCATGTGGGCCTACACAAGCATGCACGATCGTGGGGGGGGCACTCCTGGGTTTTTCTAGAGCGAGCGACTTTTAGACGGGGAGGGTATCCCGCCTGCCACCTTGCTGGCTCTCCCCCTCTTCGCTCCTCCCCACTGTTATTTAACCCGCAGGGTGTTTTGGGCAATGACTTTAAGCAAGGGAGGAGGGAAAGGCAGGTTTTGGCGACAGTGCAGACAAAGCCACAGGCAGCCAGGTTCTGCTGTGGCCAAGAGCCGCAGGGTGCAAAGACCCAGCCGGTGGGAAGGAGGCCGCAGCGTTGCCTGCATGTGGGACGGGGCGATCCATGCAGCTCACACACCCAGCCCAGGCTGCCGTGACGCAGATGCATGCCTTAGAGGGCTGATGGCAACGAGAGAGAAACTCGGGCCTCCAGTCCAACCTAGGCCACAGCTGGTGCAGACTGGCCTACTGAGCAGAGAAACCGAGGCACAGGCAGAGACTGACTTCCCAGCAATGTCCTTTGGCTGCTGCCAGCTCACTGCACTCATTCGGGGCGATGAACAGCGCAGATCTCCTCATTGGGCCCTGCCCAGCCTGGCAGACGGTACGCAGTGGTAGTTCAAGTATCGAAATGGGAGGAGGGAGAAAAATTGTTCTCCTTGGCCTCTGAGGATGGGACAAGAAGCAAGGGGCTTAAACTGCAGCCAGGGAGGTTGAGGTTGGACATTAGGAAAAAGTTCCTACCTGTCAAGGTGGTGAAACACTGGAATAAATTGCCCAGGGGGGTTGTGGAATCTCTATCATTGGAGATTTAAGAGCAGGTTGGACAGACACCTCTCAGGGATGATCTAGAGATTCTATACGGTGCTTGGTCCTGCCGTGAGGGCAGGGGACTGGACCTGATGACCTCTTGAGCACGTGTGAGAGAGAAATCACGTGTGCGTGTGCAAGAGAAATCATGTGTGCGTGTACATGTGAGAGACCTCACATGTGCGTGCACGTGTGTGAGAGAAATCACGTGTGCATGTGCAAGAGAAATCATGTGTGCATGTACGTGTGAGAGACCTCACATGTGCGTGCACGTGTGTGAGAGAAATCACGTGTGCGTGTGCAAGAGAAATCATGTGTGCGTGTACATGTGAGAGACCTCACATGTGCGTGCACGTGTGTGAGAGAAATCACGTGTGCATGTGCAAGAGAAATCATGTGTGCGTGTACGTGTGAGAGAGACCTCACATGTGCGTGCACGTGTGTGAGAGAAATCATGTGTCCGTGTGCAAGAGAAATCATGTGTCCGTGTGCAAGAGAAATCATGTGTGCGTGTACGTGTGAGAGAGACCTCACATGTGCGTGCACGTGTGCAAGAGAAATCATGTGTCCGTGTGCAAGAGAAATCATGTGTGCATGTACGTGTGAGAGACCTCACATGTACGTGCACGTGTGCGAGAGAAATCACGTGTGCATGTGCAAGAGAAATCATGTGTGCATGTGCAAGAGAAATCACATGTGCATGTACGTGTGAGAGACCTCACGTGTGCATGCATGTGTGTGAGAGAAATCACATCCTCTGCTGGCTGGACCCACCGAAACCAGACATGGCAGCCTTCTAATGTTGTGTTCAGCCCGATGGGGAAGAGGCTGGAAGACTCTGAATTCTCAGTCTGACTCCCCAAGCATGTCGGCTTTCTCCAGCAATTGGCTCTTTCTGCAAAACTTATTCTTGTTCCCGATCTGCACGGAATCGTGCCCGGGGCCCTGCCGTGCTCTCCAGCCTGCACATGTGGCAGGGGCTGCTTGCCACCAGCTGGCCGCCATGGGCTTGGTGGGCCTCGGTTTCAAACCCACAGGAATTCTCCAGAGGCACAAAGGAACAGCTCTGGCGGGTGGTAGCAATTTCCCAGCCTGTCGCCCAGCCAACAGGTGTTTCCAAGTGGGTGAGGATGCTGAGAGCAAACCGCCACCCATGGACTGGGCAGGGGAAAAAATCCAGTCTTAGTGTAGCCGGACTCAAGGGGCCCAAAGAGCCCCAGCTTTTCACACCGCTGTGTTCCGGTCTCGCCCTGGCCAGTGTGAAATGGGGTTTGGGGCACACAGCACCTTCGGTACCACGGCAAACACGTTCCTCTTAGCCTGCTTCTAATGATGCACGAAAAGAGGGAAGGAAACAAAGGACGCATTTGGCATGTAAAGTTCTAAGACAGGTTTTGATTTTACCAACATGCCTGGTTTCCTTTCCCTATAGCAGGCGAGTTTGTAGAAGGGAAAATAAACCCCTTGTTTATGCATCTCGTACACAGTATTAAGGATGCCAATTACCAGGCCTTTGGGGGAAAGGGAAGTTAGCTGAGATGGGCTGGGGCTGCTGTTAAAATCCAATCCCTTTTCCTAGAAGACAAAACAAGCCAAACACACTCAGAAGGGGAAAGAAAAGAGCAGCAAAGCGGGAAAACGCCGCGTCGTTCTCTGGCATTGATTTCACAGCCTCGCTGCTGGAAAATCACAAGCCCCGACAAAGCAGCCTGACAAACTTCTACCATGGAGCTGGTTCGATTATTCTGTTAGGCTAGGTCTAGACCGCAGGCTTCCTGCGTAAGAAGCTTTTATTGGAAGAGATCTTCTGCAAAAACTTCTTGCGCAAGAGCGCGGCGACACTGCAAAAGCGCATCGAAAAAGCAATGCGCTTTTGTAAAAGAGAGGCCACATGGAAGCTCTCTCGAAAGTAAGCTCTGATATCACTGCAGAGGATGGCCACCGGGACACCTGTGCGTTTTCCTCTTTCCTCTTTTTGCACAAAAGACCTCTCTTCCCCGTCCACACATGCCTTTTTGCGAAAGAGCTCTTCCACAAAAAGGCATTCTTCCTCATAGAATGAGGATTACCTACACCAGAAAAAACCCTCCGTTCTTTCAATTTTTTTGTGCAAAAACGTGCTTGAGGTGGGGATGCTCCGCGAGTTTTTTCGGAAAAATGGCCATTTTTCTGAAAAAACTCTGTAGTGTAGACATAGCCTTAGCTGCCTCTCTTGTTGCAAGAGAAAGAAAGAAAGAAAGAAAGAAAGAAAGAAAGAAAGAAAGAAAGAAAGAAAGAAAGAAAGAAAGAAAGAAAGAAAGAAAGAAAGAAAGAAAGAAAGAAAGAAAGAAAGATTGGGGCTAATTTAGCTACAACTAATCAGAAAAGAGATCTTGGAGTCATCATGGATAGTTCTCTGAAGACGTCCACACAGTGTGCAGCGGCAGTCAAAAAAGCAAACAGAACGTTAGGAATCATTAAAAAAGGGAAAGAGAATAAAACGGAGAATATCTCATTGCCTCTGTATAAAACCATGGGACGTCCCCATCTTGAATACAGCGTACAGATGTGGTCGTCTTATCTCAAAAAAGATATTTTGGCGTTTGAAAAAGTTCAGAAAAGGGCAACTAAAGTGATTAGGGGTTTGGAACGGGTCCCATATGAAGAGAGAGTAAAGCGACTGGGACTTTTCAGTGTAGAAAAGAGGAGACTAAGGGGGGATATGATAGAGGTCTATAAAATCATGAGTTCCCATAATATAAGAACTAGGGGCCACCAAATGAAATTAATGGGCAGCAGGTTTTAAACAAATAAAAGGAAGTTCTTGTTCACACAGCGCACAGTCAACCTGTGGAACTCCTTGCCTAAGGAGGTTTTGAAGGCTAGGACTATAACAGGGTTTTAAAAAGAGCTGGATAAATTCATGGAGGTTAAGTCCATTAATGGCTATTAGCCAGGATGGGTAAGGAATGGTGTCCCTAGCTTCTGTTTGTCAGAGGCTGGAGATGGACGGCAGGGGAGAGATTGCTTGTTCACCCCCTCCGGGGTACCTGGTGCTGGCCACTGTCGGCAGACAGGCTACTGGGCTAGATGGACCTTTGGTCTGACCCAGTACGGCCGCTCTTATGTTCTTATGCTCTTAAGTTCTTAAAAGGGGCCCTGTGAAAGTTTCTCGATTCAAATTGCAACCAATTCTCGAATGACGCCTGCGGGGCGTTCCACTGAATTCCTTTTCTTTTCAAAGGCGTTACTTCATCAAGGGAGGAATGCCTGTCAGGAAGCAATATTTCTGCAAGGCTCCCAACGCCAAGTTCGGGTGCGTTCCCTACAAGAGCAGCGCTTCACCGTGACCGCCCCGAAGCTGCCTTCCCGTCCGCCGGGGACATCTCCAGCCCCGAAGATGTTTTGACATGACAATAAAACATTAAAATAACATGAAGATTGTTGCCGATTCAAGCAGGCCGTAGTTACGATCAATCTCACTGCAGCTGCTTCTGCCCAGGTTCCCCCAAAGTCTTTTCCCCCCTCCTTGCATTATCTGAGCCATTCCTGACACCCCAATTTTGGTGTGCAGCTTGCCAGCCCTCCCCCCTTGCTTGCCAGTTGCTACCCTAGCACCATCCGTCAGAAGGGTTAGTAAAACCCTCTTCACTCTGACTTTGTCACCCTCTTCCATCTGTTCGTAAACAGATGAGCCGGTGGGTCATAGGAATCACAGAGGAACATGTGCTCTTTGCAGGCCCGGTTACCGCAACTCTCTGCTCAGACAACATCTGGCCCCGTCTGGGTGATAAGAACATAAGAACGGCCGGACTGGGTCAGACCAAAGGTCCATCTAGCCCAGTATCCTGTCTGCCGACAGTGGCCAGCACCAGGTGCCCCAGAGGGGGTGGACCGAAGACAATGATCAAGCGATTTGTCTCAGCATCTGGGTCACAGGCTGACGGGGTGATGTGCGTCTGTCCCATCGCTCCATAGGGCCAGCGGATGGAGGGCGGGAAGGCCGTGGGAGGAGGAAGTGTGATTGTCCTGGCTGCTC
The DNA here is from genome assembly GCF_049634645.1 of Pelodiscus sinensis. NCBI lineage: Eukaryota > Metazoa > Chordata > Testudines > Trionychidae > Pelodiscus > Pelodiscus sinensis. The sequence continues at coordinate 17,154,375 of NC_134729.1, read as the reverse complement.
CGTTCGGCTGCACCCTTCCCCAGCGGCCACTGTTCTGCGTTCGCAGCCGGGAGGCTCTTTGTGAATTCACCGCACTGCCGAGCCGCAAATGGGTTTAAACCACCTTAAGTGTTTCGGCGGGGAACTGGCGTTCCCAGTGTAACTCTGCATTACCACAGCATTAGGAGTGAAGTATCCATCGTAATCCCCCGGCTCAGAAGCGGGATTATGTGAAAAAGGGCGAGGGAGGGGGATGGAGAGGGCCTTGGCGATGGAAGTCAGGCTCCTTCAGCACCCCCAGTTCTGAGGAGGTGGAAAAATGAACACCTGGCTGTTTTCTGTGTGGTGGCGGGAGGGGGGGCTACACCCTTCCCTTTGCAGCCGGGGTGTCCTTTCAGGGCAGCGGCAAAACAACCAATCATTTAGATTCAAAGTTGGGGGGGGGGGGGCTGGATTCTGATCAGAAAGCAGGGGCCTAGGAACAGCCCTTTGCGCCTCCCACCCGCAGCTCTCAAAGCACATTGCAAAGGGGGGGGGCGTTCCATGTTCATAGAACCCTAGAACTGGAAGGGACCCCGAGAGGTCATCGAGTCCAGTCCCTGCCCTCCGGCAGGACCAAGCACCGTCTAGACCGTCCCTGACAGGTGTGTGTCTAACCGGCTCTTATATCTCTCCAGTGATGGAGATTCCACAATCCCCCTGGGCAATTTATTCCAGTGTTTCACCACCCTGACAATCAGGGAGTTTTTCCTAATGTCCAACCTGAACCTCCCTTGCTGCAGTTTAAGCCCCTTGCTGCTTGTCCTATCATCAGAGGCCAAGGAGAACAATGTGTCTCCCTCCTCCTCGTAACACCCTTTGAGGTCCTTGAAAGCTGCTCCCACATCCCCTCTCAGTCTTCTCTTTTCTAAACTAGACAAGCCCAATTCTTTCAGTCTTCCCTCCCCGGCCGTGTTTTCTAGGTCTGTCATCGTTCTTGTTGCTCTTCTCTGCACCTTTTATGGATAGGGAAACAGGCACAGAAGGAGGAAATTGACTTGTCCAAGATCAACCAGACAGTTGAGAATGCAGCTGGCAGGAGTTGCAAGCGAGCACGTTAGCCCCTGTACCGTGCTGTTTCTTGTCTAATAGCGGAACCCACTAAGGACATAAGAGACCACAAGCTAAAGACACTCTCCTTTAACACCGGGGGTGGAAAGCTAGAGATTCGGAGCCACAAATTACTCGAAAACCACTGGAGACTGAGCTGAACCCCTGTATTTCTCGCTGGCTGCGTAAGGGCCTGGAGAAAATCCACTGGCGTCGGGGGGAAGCGAATCTATTGGGTTCAACAGCTTTTGCATCAGGCTGCGGTAAGTGTGGAAAGTTTTCAGCCCCAGCTGTAACGATCACGTGGGTTTGTAGCATCGAGGTTTGCGGGGGGAGTGGGGGGAAGGGGAGGCAGCCGCTGAAATGGATTTTGGCTAAATGTAAAATATCATAACAGGATTTCTCTCCCTGCAAATAGGATCCTCGCCTTTTCATATCAGTGATCTTGGTATTAGCTGTTCCATCCGACTGTGTCTCCCGATGCATATTTCCATTAGCCGGCCCCTGCAAAGCCATCTTCCCCAATCAATACGGGGGCCTCTCTTTTCCAGAGGCAGCTACATTCCTATTTCCTGATTGACTGATTGACCGATAGAATCAAACCCCCCGGAGCTGGCCTGCGCTTTCCGAGGGGTGGGGACCTTGGTTCTCTGCTGGGTTTAACTATTGTGCAGAAGGGCCCGAGCCCCCGGACGTAATGCGAAAGAATTGTCCACGCCAGGCAAGTTCAAATGGCAACAAACACCACAAGGGTCTTCCCCCAGGAATCTGGGAGTCCGGGGCGAGAGGGGGGAGGAGCGTGTCAGCCCCCAAACCAGCCCTCCCTGCGGCCACGGAACGCCGGCTGCTGTGTGCGAGCCGAAGCGCTTGCCATGTCGTTCTTCCCATACAGCAAAATCAGACCCGCCAGTGGCCTGCGGGTGCAAGGGGGATCACTGGCGAGCTGGGGGGCTCGGCTGCTGGAAGGGGCCAGGACGCACTCCCAGCCAGCATCCCAGGGTTCTCCTGCCGGCTGCTGTGCTGAATCGCAGGCAGCCTGGCAGGGGCTGGCGGGGGGCACGCCCAGCAGTCCAGGATGGCCCAGTCCCGAGCCCCTGTCATGGGCATTTAGGGAGGCCAGGGAAGACTGAAGCTTCCCGCCCTGAAATTCGTAGCAGAAGGCTGCGTGCTTTTGTTCCCTGTCCCCTCCCTGCCAGGGAGCAAGGGGAAGGGGTAGGGTTTGCTGCTTTCCTCGGCCTCTGGCTGGGCGGGGAGTGGGGCAGGGCGCAGGCGAGCTCTGTGCTGTTCTCTTAGGGTGTGTCTAAACTACATGGCTCCATCGATGGAGCCATGTAGATGAGGCTGATCGGCAGAGGGAAATGAAGCCGCGATTGAAATAATCTTTATCGTGTCTCAAAAAGGAGGTGGTCCACGAAAAGTTTTTGCGTGGCCTGGTGGTCCGTGGACTGAAACGGGTTGAGAACCAACCACCAAGACCTCATCCGTGTCTCTCCAGCAGGAGCTGTGCCTAGGCCCCACCTCGGCCCCTCCCTAGATCGGCACCCGTGGGCGTTGGCCTCGGCAGTATTCAAATTGTGAGGGAAGGGGTGCCGGGCTCTGAGCTGCCAGGCCTGGAGGTGCCGGGACTCGCCCCTGGCCGTGGGCGTGGCAGGCTGAATTCGATTCTCCCCCGATGCAGGTCTGCTGGCCGGAGCGTGGGAGAGGGATTCCCCAAATGCCGACCTGTCCTTCGAAAAGGGCTCGTCTGCGCCTACGTCGCGGCAGCGCCTTTCAAAATGGCCCCGGTGGCTCCGTGCCCAAGGAGCCTGGCTCACACGCCCGGCTTGCCCGGGTAGGACTGGGACACAACTGCTCCCGGGCGGAGCACGCGGGAGAGGCCGTCCTTCGACTCGGAGGCGGGTCTGATTTGCATCGATGCCTTTCAGAGGCCACGTGGAGCCCGATCCTGGTGTAAATCCGGAGTAACGGGCCCGATGCCACTCTTGCTGCGGCAAATCCAGAGTCACACCCCAGGGAACAGTTTCGGGTCGCTCCAGAGGGAGCAGAACACGCTCTTTAAAAAACAAACCCCAGACAGCCGCGTGGGGCTGGAAGGGACCTCGTGGGGCCACCTAGCCCAGTCCCCTGCCCTCACGGCGGGACTGAGGACTATCCAGACCCAGAGTGGGGAACCAATGGCCCAGGGGCTGGACGCGCCCCCCAGCTTGCCTGGATCCAGCCCCTGAGGCTTGGGTCTCCCCAGCATCGGGGAGCCAGACCCGCCCCCAATCCATTCCTGCACCCTCCCTCCCTCTCTCTCAGATCCCATCCCCTGGCAACCCTTTCCCACACACTGAACCCCTCAATTTGCCCCCCACCCTATAGTGTAGGGGAGGCCACAAAATCTACAAGCCCCGGTGCCCCTTTGCTCTGGGGGGAGCATGGGGAGGGGCTTTCTGCTCCTCGGTCAGAGTCCACATCAGGGAGGGGGTGTTGGGTTTCTTTTTTGTCTTTGCTTCTCACTGATTTTTCTGTGGGTCGGTGGTTCCCCAGCCCTGATCTACGGGTGCTTGTCAGGAAGAACTAACCCCCTTTGATCATCTGCAGAGGAAGGAGACGGGACGCACCTCGACCTCGATGAAGAGCGAGAGCGAGAGAGAGCGAGAGCGAGAGCGAGAGCGCTTCCTTTTTTCCGCCCGCTCTGGGGCCTCCTGCAGAGTGCACAAGGGGACCGTCCTGTTTGGCTGTGAATTCAGCCAGGCCCCAGGGTTCCCGAATGATGCAAATGGTGAGTCGGCCACGCAAGGGGGAAACGCACTCGCTCCATTTCTCTGCCGTGCCGCTGACGCCGAGCAGAATGGCTGCTTGTTATTACAGAGGAATACGTGGGGCCGAGGCCGCGGCGGCATGGGCAGAGGGTGGATCCAGAACTCTTTGATGCCGGGATATAAAAAGCGCCCAGGGCCGTGCAGCCTTTATCCGCCCCACACGCTGCGCCCGATTGGCCTCGTTTGCCTTCTCTTTGGAGAATTCTTTTTGCTTTTTTGGTGGGTGAATCGGAGGCATCGCATCAGAGGGTGAATGATGAAGCCAGCCCGGGATCCAGCACTGAGGTGAGCCCCGCCACATGAGCGTCAGCACGGCCAGGCTGGGTCAGAGTGAAGATCCGTCCAGCCCAGAGTCCTGCCTGTCCACAGCGGCCGACGCCGGGTGCTCCGGAGGGAGGGAACAGAACAGGGAATCCTCACGGGATCCCTCCCCCATCACCTGTTCCCAGCTTCTGACAGAGGCTAGAGACACCCTCTCCGCCCAGCCTGGCTAATAACCATCGATGGACCTGACCTCCAGGAATGTACCAAGCTCTTTTTCAAACCCTGTTCAAGTCCTGCCCTTTGCAACACAACTCCACCTGAGTCAGAAACCTGCTTTAGAAAAACCTCATCCCGCCGTCCATCCATCAGTCCATCCACCCGTCCATCCCTCCCTCCCTCCGTCCATCCATCCATCCCTCCCTCCTGCCATCCATCTATCAGTCCATCCATCCATCCCTTCCTCCTTTCCTCCCTCCTCCGTCCATCAGTCCATCCCTCCCTCCCTCCCACCGTCCATCCACCCCTCCCTCCCTCCATCCATCCATCCGTCCATCCATCTATCCATCCCACCCTCTATCCATCCATCCCTCCCACTGTCCATCCAGCCATCCCTCTGTCCATAAGTCCAGCCAGCCATCCCTCCCTCCCGCTGTCCGTCCCTCCCTCCCTCCATCCATCCGTCTGTCCATCCCTTCATCCCTCCACTCCTCCACCCATGCATCCACTTAAGACGGAATAAAATGGACGGAGTCAGATCTTCAGCCGGTGTGAATCGCCCTGGCTCCATGGAAGTCTATTTATAGCAGCTGGGGCCCCGTGTTAGGCTCCATTATTGTTCCAGGCAATTGGGTCGCGGGGCGGGGGTGGGGCTGACCCACAGAAAAAAAATCCATCAGGGGCCACACACAAGTGAGAAACAAAAACCGAAAGATAAATCAAACCAACCCCTCACGGAGGCGGCCCCTGACTGAAGGAGAAAGACCTGCCCCACATTCCCCATCCCCCAGAGCCAAGGGGGGCCCAGGCTAGTGGATTCTGTGTGCTCCAGCCCCATGGGGGAGCAGCCTCGGGGGCCGGATCCGGGCAAGCCCGGGTCTTAGGTCCCCAGCCGGCCGTCAGACAGACAATAGCAGTGCTGCTCTCCACCAGGGATGGCCAAGCCCCTTGGCTCTTGCACCGGCGTCAGGCTGCTGCCTTCTGCGGCGTTCCTCCGGATCTCAACCAGGGCTGGGCCGGGCGTCTCGGTGGCCCGTTGGCGAGGGAGCACGTCCGCTTGGATGCCACAGGGCAGCCTCGGCCATTCGGACACGAGACCCCCCCCTTCTGTCTGCCCAGCCCTGCAAAACACCCCCCCCCCATATCACGGGGACTGAAAAGAAAGGAGAGTCACAACTAGTCCCCAGAGGGCTGGGGATCATCTGCCCGGCAGAGCCGTTTCTACCTGTCGAGAGCCCTTGGTGGGGCTCCGAACAGCTGCTGGCGGCTTAGCCCGTCTTTGACATTCACCCCTCCCCTCTCTTCGTTCCCCCTGATTGACTGGCTCTGAATAGAGTTCATATTTCGCTCCTAATCTCCTCTTCTTAGTTTTAATCCCCTCGCTCCTCCTGGGCTGATTTGTTTCCTTCTTCCTCCTCTTCTTCCTTTTCTCGCCTTCCTCCACCTCGCCCCCCGCCCTCCCCCCAGCCAGTCAAATTACGCTTAATAATATTCTGAAGGCCATGACACCCATGTTGTCTCTTTGTCATCCGTCGCGGTGCGGCGTGAAAAGATAATACAAACGGGGGCACTTATCTACAATTGAGAGCCCAGACAACTTGCTAATCCCTTAATAATGCCACATCAACAGCCTCATTGGCTGGAGCTGCCACGGCTGCATGTGAAATTGCTCCTCCGCTTGCCAAAGTCTGCCTCTTGTGTGTGTGTGTGCGTGTGTGTGTGTGTGTGTGTGTGTATTATCCAGCGGCTGTTCTTTTGTCAGCGAGGCCAACGCAATGGCTGGCGATTTGAGCCAAGGGCAGGGCCTGAAAACGCAGGAGTCCAGCTGCCTGGGGGTGGGGAGCCAGGGGCCGGGTATCCGTCTACGCGGCCCATGAGCAGCTGGTCTGAACGTCATACCTGCGGGGGCTTTGCCCGGCCTCGGAGCTGAGCGCCGCTGGGGTAAACCAGGAGTAACTCCCGAGACGTCACTGGCGCTACAGCAGGGTAAAACCCAGAATTGGAGAGAGCAGGCGCGCCCCTGACTTGTAAAGTTGGGCTGAGTCTAGCCGGCGTGACCGCTGGACTCTGGTTTCCCCCCGTGGGGAGAGGTGAAACAAGCTGGAAAGCCTTCCTCGGAATCTGGTCCAGACTCCCCTGACTCCGGTTCCACGCTCGTGTAAACGCCAGCCGGCATGCTCCGGATCTCCCAGCAGACTCCTGATTTACACAGGGGAGAGCAGGATGGGTCCTAACTCGCGCAACCCTCCCTCCCCCTCCCCCACACCTCACTGGGAGCGGGGGGCACGCAGCGTCCCGTGGGGAAGTCCACAGGAGCTTTGCCAGTGCGACAAGGGACGATTAATGGCAGCTGCCAGGGAGGGCAGGGGGCTGCCGGCTGGCGGGGAACCGGGTGCCCTATGGCAACGGTTCTTCCTGTCCCTCGTGCAGCTCTTAGACCTCAGGGCCCGATCCTCCGCTGGTGACTTACGCCGTCGTCCACAGAGCTCCGAGGAGCCGGGGGCCCATGTCCTGCCCAGCCCTTCCCCACCTCAGGGCCCAGGGGCGCTGCCCATAGAATCACAGAACACTAGAGCTGGATGGGACCTCGAGAGGCATCGAGTCCGGTCCCCGGCCCTCACGGCTGGACCCAGCACCATCTACATTCTCCCTGACAGGTGTGTGTCCAACCTGCTCTCAATCTCTCCAGCGATGGGGGATTCCACAACCCCCCTGGGCAATTTATTCCAGTGTGTCACCCCCCTGACACGCAGTTTTTCCTAATGTCCAGCCTAAACCTCCCTGGCTGCACTTTAAGCCCCTTGCTTCTTGTCCCATCCTCGGGCGCCAAGGAGAACAAATTTTCTCCGTCCTCCTCGTAACACCCGTGAGATACTCGAAAGCTGCTCGCACGTCCCCTCTCAGCCGTCTCTTTCCCAAAGTACCAAACCCAATTCTTTCAGTCTGCCCCCCCCCAGCTCATGTTTCCTAGGCCTTTCTGTTGCTCTTCCCCTCTCCAACCTCTCCGCCTTTCCTGAAACGCGGGGCCCCTTCTAGTGCGGAGAGTCACGGTGTCAACGCCCGCTGAGCCAGAGCGAATCCAAACCAACCACCCGGCCCGCCGCCGCATTGCACGTGGAACCTGCCGTCGCCGTGGCTCCCCCCGGGCCACGGGAGACAACGGGGCCTAGTGGCACCAGCACTGAACTGGGACTCAGGCGTTGTGTGCTCAGCGCTCGGCTCTGCCGCGAACGCCGAAGCTAGTCACAGGCTGAGCGCGCTGGGCCTCTCCCTCCCCCTCACTACCTGACTCTGCTCTGGCACGCCGGCGGGCCCCGGGCTGACTGTGGGTTCTAGGCACATGGCCAGTGTAGTCAATATTCCTAGTCATATTTATCATGGGCATGACCAGAGCAGCTGCGAGACCCGGTCACGGCCCACGGCCCACAAACAGACCGAAGACGGTTGGATAGATCAGTGACCCCAGTTTATTCCCCTTTCTCTGGGACTGGGGAGGCCACATCTGGTGTGTTGTGTCCGGTTCTGGGCCCCCATTACAGAAAGGACGGGGACGCATTGGAGAGGGGCCAGCAGGAGGCAACCAAAATGTTTCGGGGGCTGGAGCACGTGACCCACGAGGAGAGGCTGAGGGATTGGGGCCTGTTTAGTCTGCAGAAGAGAAGAGTGAGGGGGGATTTGGTAGCAGCCTTCAGGTCCCTGAGGGGGGTTCCAGAGGGGATGGAGAGAGGCTGTTCTCAGCGGTGGCAGATGGCAGAACGAGGAGCAACTGTCTCAAGTTACAGTGGGGGAGGTCTAGGGTGGATATTAGGAAAAACGATTTCCCTAGGTGGGAGGGGCGGGGGGAGCACTCTGGGGTGGGTTCCGTAGGGAGGGGGTGGAATCTCCGTCCCTAGAGGTTTTTAAGTCCCGGCTTGACCAAGCCCTGGCTGGGCTGATGGAGCTGAGGCTGGTCCTGCTTTGGGCAGGGGGCTGGACTCGGTGCCTCTTGAGGTCTCTGCCCGCCCTGGGATCCAGACGTTGGCCCTTAGCCCAGTTATGAACAAGCCGGTCGTCCCTTCCTGGCACGCAAAGCGCTACCCCGGTGGCGGTGTAAATCAGGAAGCATTGCGACGCCGTCACCCCACGGCAGGGAACGCTCAGGATCGGGCCCCTCCACTCCCCCCAGCCCGGAGGTCTGTGACAGACAGAAGCCGCCACTTCATTTCCAGCTTTCTTCCGCCTGCCCCCTCCTTCCCCCACCCCCACGTTGATTTACTGCTCCCTGGAGTAGCCCAGAAGCTGTAAACACACTTTTATTTGTCAGTTGGAGTCTTGCAGCTTGCAGCCTGTCCGGAAGGTAATAGATGAGTTTAGTCCTCTTTGCCTGGTGCTGTCAGGATTAGGAGCCCTGCATATTTTATAGAAACCTCGACATGATCTTCCTTTATAAATCATTTAAATAGGAGTGTCTTTGCTTGGTGCGCGGTATAAAATATTTACTGGCGCGGACGAAGGCAGCTCATCCGTGTTTACCCTCCTGCTTAGCAAACCGGCTCCATTTACAAAGCGCTCGGCTTGGCATAGCCCCGGGGCGTCCGGGTGTAAGTCGTGGTTAAGTAGCAAGGTTCATTCATTCAAATGAGGCTCCGGGCCTCGCTGGGGCTGTGGAGGAGATGCTATAACCCCTAGCAAAGGAGGAAGGGGGTTAAACAAACGCATGCGGACGTGTAGCTTCCAGCACGCTGCGGAGGCGGCTGGTTTGCACGTTGTGAAAGGAGAATCCGTTGAATGTATTTTATTTTGCTGGTGGGGCTTTTATTCAGGAAGCACATAGTGAACTTTGAGCCCCCGCTGCCTAACCCGCCTGTTGCTTCTTTCTTGTCTTGGCTGCGTCTTTTGCTCCTTGCAGAGCCAAGACAAGGTGGGACGGAGTGTTTACAAAATATCCACAGAGACGTTCCCTCTGGTTCTCCGCTCATCGAACACGGGGAGCCTCGCGAGAGGCCTCACAAGCTATTTAAAAAGGCCTCGGGGGTGGCCGGGTTAGTCTGTAACTTTAAAAACGAGTGGTCCTGTGGCACCTTAGAGACTAACGAAAATATTGTATGCTGGACCTGGCAGCTCGGTGTAAGGTGCGCCACTGCCGCTACGTCGAATGCGTAGAACACGTAGCTGGAGTCGGCTGCCCTCAAGTCACACGGGGCAGTGTCCACACAGCGGGGGGCCAACAGGAGCAAACGCCCCCATCAGCTTCCCTTACTCCTCGCAAGAGCAGGTGTATCGGCTACGCCCTCTGAGTTTGATTTAGCAAGTCCTAACTAGACTCGCTAAATCAAACCCCGGAAGATCGATCGTGGCCGCCTCGCTCTTCTGTGGCGTGAAGACGTGGCCAAAGAATCGTGAGCTTTCGTGGGCAAAACCCACTTCATCAGATGACTCGGCATGGAAATAACAGACATCAAAAGATCTGTATAACGACAGAAGAGGTACCTGTCCATTGATGAGGCTAATTAAGTGGGCTGGATGTGTCCCGTATATCGCTTTAGATATGGCAATGCAGATGTTAAAGGCAGGAGAAATTGGCTTTTTAAAATGAATCTACCTTATTCCTACAGCGACGTGTTTCTTTATCAGCTAGGACCCTCTCACTTCCTCCTCTTTCTCTTTTCCTCCCCATGCCATCTCCCTCCCTCCTCAATTCAGCAAGCATTTAAGCACATACTTAGCTTTGATCCCATTGACTGAAAGGTGTGTTCAGAATGTAGAATTTGAACAAGTGCCGGCTTTCGCTCAGCCGGACATTCGAAGGACACCGGCGAATGCCGGGATTAACTGGATTTTATTGTACCAGAGCAAACCCGTAGTGTAGCATTCGCACCAGCCAAGATGCTGGCTGTGACGGCGCGTTGGGGGTTCCCCGTCTCCTGCACCCCGAAATGGCACAAACAGACTGCACCAGCCAGTGGAATTGAGGGTGGTTTATTGCTCCTCCAGCACAGCGCAGCACAGGTGTAGTCTGGTCACAGGAACTGGGCTAGGATGCCTCAGGCCCCCTTGAGATGGGGGAGACTGGGCCCCTAAACTCCAGCCCCTTCCCCTAGGCTCTCCTCCATGCCCTCCGACAGCCAGCAACCAACTCACTAACTTCCAGCCCTGCCCCCCAGCAAAGGCAGCATTCCACCTTCCTTTGTTCCTCTCCATGGGGGGTGTCTGGCCACTGGTTTGCATAGTGACTCATCCTGTTTTGCTGGGTCGTGGTACCCACAGCAGCCAGTGGGGGTTCCCCCAGAGCCAGCAGCATAGAAACCAGCCAGGTACCCCCACTACGTCACAGTTCTCCCCCCTCCGAGAGCGAACTGAGCAGGGTCACTCCGCTCGTGACCTAGGGAAGTTCGGGTCCTCTGCGTGGGAACCCGCCCTGGGGACATGGGTGCTCCCCTTGACTCGGGCCGGCCGTGGCGAGGCCCCACATGAATTGGCTTCCCTCTGTCCACTCGCCGCCCCGCTCCAGGGCGACTGACGCAGGCCTGTCCTCGGGGGTCACACCCACCCTTCCGCTGGCCTTGATCTCTGGCCGGGGTCTCTCGGGCCAGGGCCATGAGCCCAGCGAGCCTTTGCTGGACAGCCAGGGCGGCTTCCACCCCCGATGCTCCATCCAGGGAGGTCTTCCCCTCCCATAACTCTCTCAGCAAGCCCAGAGGGTCTATCTGGGGTAGAGACCCCCAAGCCGCGTTCCTCCTGTCTTGGGCCTTCCCGCCCCTCTGGCAGGAGTCACAGGACCGGCAGTACCGCTGCACGGCTGTAAAGATTCCCGGCCAATAGAAGTGCTGGAGCAGCTTCAGCCGGGTGCTCCGGATCCCCCGGTGGCCCCCAACGGGGACATCGTGGGCCAAATACAGCAGCTTGAGGCGATACTTTTGGGGGACGACCAGCTGCCGCTGGACACCCCATGCCCTCGCCTTCCTGGGGGGGAGCCACTCACGGAACAGGAGCCCACGCTCCCGCAGGAATCTCTCCTGGCCACCTCTCCCCCGGGGCTGAGCTGCACGGAGGCCAGCCTGGTCCCTCAGCCTCTGCAAGGAGGGGTCTGCCTGCACCTCAGCCTGGAATTCAGCTGCTGAGGCAGGGATCGGGACCTGTCCCCCACCTCTGCCTAGGTCCGGAGTCCCAGCCTGGCTGGACCCCGTGTCCACTGGGATGGGACCCTGAGGACGCTGCCAGGAGTCCTTCCCTGGACCCACGTTGTCAGCCCCCCGCTGGCTCTGGCTCCGGGTAGTGACTAGAGCCCGCTGGGATTCATGGGGCCACTCCTCTAGGTCGTTCCCCATCAGCACCTCGGTGGGCAAGTGCGGGTGCACCCCCACTTCCTTGAGGCCTTCCTTCGCCCCCCATTTCAGATGCACCCTGGCTACAGGCACCTTAAACGGGGACCCGTCTATGCCCTTCAGGGTCAGCTGCGCGTGGGGTAGTATCCGCTCCTGGGCCACTATGTCAGATCGGGCCAGAGTCACCTCCGCCCCCGTGTCCCAGAAGCCCGTCACCTTCCTACCATCCACCTCCAGGGGTATGAGGCACTCGCTCCGCAGGGGCCGTCCTGCCCCCACCCGGTACACGGAGAAATCCGCCTCCTGAGAATCAGACCTCCCAGGGGAGGTGCACTGAGCATCCTTCCCCTCTCTCTGAGCTGAGGTTTGCCTGCCAGCCCCTGCCTCTGGGGCAGCCTGCCCTTCCTCCCGCCCCAGCCAGTTAACCCTGGACAGTCCCCGGTCCTGGGACCTGGTGCACTGAGCCCTCTTGTGGCCTTTTTGCCCACAGCGATGGCAAGTTAGGCTTTGGGCTGTCTCTGTCCAGGCCCTGGCTGGTTCTCTGGGGCGCAGACGACCTGTTCCTTGGTCTCGCCCCGTAGTTGACTCCCTCCGTCGCTCAGCCGAGATCCGGTCTCTGCGCGGTTCCCTTTCTCTCCGGGACTCCCGTTCACACCCGGACCGGCTCTCCGTGAACTCATCCGCCAGTCTCCCGGCCTCCTGGGGGTTCTCTGGTCTCCGGTCCTTGAGCCACAGCCTCAGTTTGGGTGGGCACGCTTCATAGAACTGCTCCATCATGACCAGCTTGAGCAGCTCCTCTGCGGTCTGGGCTCCAACTCCAGACACCCACTTGCGGCAGTATTGCGCCAGGCGGGAGGCCAGGTCCACATAGGTCTCCCGTGGCCCTTTCTGTACCCCCCGGAACTTCTTCCTGTATATCTCGGGGGTCAGCCCGAACTTGTGCAGCAGGGCCTCCTTGACTCGGTTGTAATCCCCTGGCTGTAGGTCCTCCAGCTGACTGAGCACTCCGGCCGCCTCCTGGCTCAGTGCGGGGACGAGCTCCTGCAGCCAGTCAGCTGGGGGAACCCGTTGCAGTCCACAGGCCCTCTCAAAGGAGCTGAGGAACCCGTCTATGTCACCCATGTCCTTCAATTGGGCCACCACGAGCCTCTCCAAGTGGCTGGCAGCCCTGGGACCTTGGGGCCCATCCGCACTTGGCGCAGCCGGTGCCCCGCCGGTTCTCCGCTCTGCCATGGCCAGCTCATGCTGTCGCTGCCTCTCTCGATCTTGGCGCTCCTTCTCTCGATCTTGGCGCTCCCTCTCTCGGTCCTCTACTTCCAATTCCCTGATCCGCAGCTGGATCTCCAGCCGCCGCAGCTCCGCTGGGCTGGCCCCTGCCCTAGATGGGCTACGGCTTGCAGGCCTCCCGGGAGACGCTGTCTCATCTCTCCGGTGGGTTCCAGCGCTCCTCCCCCTCTCTGAGCCTGACACACTCTCAGGGGGGGTCTGGCTGCTTCCCCTGGGGACAAGATCCTGGCCCTGTGGCTGGTCATTCTCTTCCAGCTGGGTAATCAGCTGGGCCTTGGTTGCTTTCCGCACAGGCAAGCCCCTCTCTCTGCACAGCCCCACCAGCTCTGCCTTCAAGAGTCGGGCGTAGGCCATCTGCCCGCTGGGCCCCTCGGTGCAGACTCACCAGTCTAGTGCTGCAGCGCCCCACGATTCCCAGGAACCGCTTCGCTCTGTCTCCAGCACGCCTGGCTCCAGGGCTCTTGCTTCTACTGCGCCTTGTCGCTTGCCGCTGGGAGCTTCATCCACGGGGTGCAGTGCATCCCACTTCTGACACCAGTGTGACGGCGCGTTGGGGGTTCCCCGTCTCCTGCACCCCGAAATGGCACAAACAGACTGCACCAGCCAGTGGAATTGAGGGTGGTTTATTGCTCCTCCAGCACAGCGCAGCACAGGTGTAGTCTGGTCACAGGAACTGGGCTAGGATGCCTCAGGCCCCCTTGAGATGGGGGAGACTGGGCCCCTAAACTCCAGCCCCTTCCCCTAGGCTCTCCTCCATGCCCTCCGACAGCCAGCAACCAACTCACTAACTTCCAGCCCTGCCCCCCAGCAAAGGCAGCATTCCACCTTCCTTTGTTCCTCTCCATGGGGGGTGTCTGGCCACTGGTTTGCATAGTGACTCATCCTGTTTTGCTGGGTCGTGGTACCCACAGCAGCCAGTGGGGGTTCCCCCAGAGCCAGCAGCATAGAAACCAGCCAGGTACCCCCACTACGTCACACTGGCGCTATCCATTTTTAAATAAGCAACACCCGAGCCGTACAAACAAATCGCTGTGGCTGTGTTCCTAACCTCGGCGGAAAAACACCGAAAGACATTTTAAAATCCCACTTGTTTGTTTCCCTGCCGTTTGTTGGCTTTTTGAGCACCACCCATCCGGAATGATGAAAAGCGACAAGTCCCGTTCACTTGGCATCGGTTTCACTTTCGGGCTCTGTTGCACGCGCGCCAGGCGGAGCGTGAGCGCCGCGAGGCACTTTTCGATCGGCGTTTGAAAATCCCGTGACTGTGAAATGGATCAAACTGGACGGTGACTTGAATAGGGCCCGAGCATTGAGAGGACTGGGGTTCATTGTACTGCCTCCCCGTGGCCTCCAGAGCAGGGGGGTCCTTTGGCAAGGATCCGATTGACTTCCCCAAGGGCCGGCCGGTCAGTTTCCCTCCAAGTTTGGATGGGTTGCTTGACTCCTTCTCCTGTCTGCATCTGAGCTGTCCGTACCTGCTCCACTGTGCCCTCCTCGGCCCCTGACTGTGCCCGGGCCGTGTTCCTGGTCATTAGCATGCATGGCAATTCTTTTCATTTGTTACCTGGCAGTGGAATGAAAACACGTTGCTCTCCTCGGTGGGGTGTTTCCTACGGCGAGCCCTCGCTCGGTTCAATCATCCTCTGCCATCGAAATGCCAGCCAGCTACCTGCCTCCCCCCCACCCCTGCCCCGTCGGGTAGGAGACATTCCTATTAAGAGGCATGTATTTTACATAACACGCCGCGTCCATGCTGTGCAACATTCATGAGGATCATGCTGGAGCCATTGGTCCGAATATAATGCCAGTTACCTAGAGCGAGAGGAGTGCACAGAGGGAGAACGGAGACTCGTTTTCTGGCGCGGAGAGAAATCGCTCCCCGTTAAAGCTCTCTGGGCTGGAAAAGGACCGGAGTCGAGAAACAGCTCGGAATCCTGGAGTGGGATACAAATGAGTCTTCCCGTCTCTCCTGAACTACGTTAAGGTCATTGGATGAAAGGATGGGTCATTCTGCGCTAGCGATGGGCGACCTGAGGACCACAAGTGGCCCGCGCGGGTTCTAGGTGTGGCCCATGAGACCTTTGGTTACCGCTGCCCTCGTGCAGAATTCTCTGATTCTGTTGGTTTCCATGCACGGAGGTTTTTAGTATTACTGAAGTTCAGTTCTAATTGTATTGTAAACACTGGAATAACTTGCCTAGGGAGCTTGTGGAATCTCCATCTCTGGAGGTATTTAAGAGCAGGTTAGACAGACATCTACCAGGGATGGTCTAGACAGTGCTGGGTCCTGCCATGAGGGCAGGGGACTGGACTCGATGACCTCTCGAGGGCCCTTCCAGTCCTAGTGTTCTGGGATTCTATTACTAATTGTCCAGTTCTGGGCACCCCATTTCAGGAAAGATGTGGAGAGATTGGAGAGGGTCCAGAGAAGAGCGACAGGGGTACGTCTAGACTACATGGCTCCGTCGACAGAGCCATGTAGATTTGTTTAAATAATCGCGGCTTCATTTAAATTTAAATGGCTGCCCCGCTCTGCCGATCAGCTGTTTGTCAGCAGATTGGGGCAGTCTGGACGCTCCCCTGTCGACATGAAAGCCCTTTATCGACCTCCCCGGTAAACCTCATCCTACGAGGCATAACGGGGAGGTCGATAAAGGGCTTTCGGGTCGGCGCGGGAGCGTCCAGACTAGCGTGCTGAGCCGACAAATAGCTGATCAGCTGTTTGTCGGCTCAGCGTGGCAGCCATTTAAATTTAAATGAAGCCGCGATTATTTAAATCGTGGTTTCATTTCCTTTTTCCGATCAGCCTAATCTACATGGCTCCATTGATGGGGGCATGTAGTTTAGACACACCTCAAGACTGATAAAAGGTCTAGAACATGGGTTCCCAAACTGGGGGGTGTGCCCCCCTGAGGGGGCATGAAGAAATTCCAGGGGGGGGCAAGGTGACCCAACCCCCCCCCATCAAGTTTTGCTGTCCCAGTCAGTTCCTTTTTTTGTTTTTTGTTTTCAACAAGTTTTGCTATTTTGTGGGGGGGGGGGGTGAAGGTTTTTCAAAAATCAAAAAGGGGGCGTGATGCCGAAAAGTTTGGGAACCGCTGGTCTAGAAAACATGAGCGAGGAGGGAAGACTGAAAGAATTCGGTGGGTTTAGTCTGGAAAAGAGAAGATCGAGAGAGGACGTGCGAGCAGCTTTCAAGGACCTAAAAGGGTGTTACAAGGAGGAGGGAGAAAAATGATTCTCCATGGCCTCTGAGGACAGGACAGGAAGCAACGGGCTTGAATTGCAGCGAGGGAGGTTTAAGTTGGACATTAAGATAAAGCTTCCGACCTGTCAGGGAGTTTCAGCACTGGAATAAATTGCCCAGGGAGGCTGTGGAATCTCCATCATTGGAGATTTTTAAAAGCAGGTTCAATAGGCCCCTATCAGGGATGATCTAGACAATGCTTGGTCCTGCCGTGGGGGCAGGGGTCGGGACTTGACGACCTCTCAGGGTCCCCTCCAGTTGGCGTGTTCTATGATTCTAAGTGCCACGTGTGTAATGCCAAGGCCGTGTTGTGCGGTGCATGTTGATTACACGCAGTGTTACCCGTGAAAGCCATGCGCTCCCTCTGCCTCCAACCACAGTGCTGCTCCGGTTCAATCCACACCCCCAATAAATTCTAGCGACACAAGCGCCGTCAGCATCACTGCCCGATCCTGGGAGGCCGTCTTGGCTACCACAATCTTGTGGCCCACTGAGATGAAGGAGGGCCGCTCATGCAGACTACTTACTAGCCCAGGTTGCCGATCGCTGCTCGAGCGGGACAGAGGGGTGCAGAGATGGAGAAAGACTGGCATGGGTGTGTCTACACTGCCATTCCCAGCCGCAGTGGGCCTGTCAGTGACCGCGAGATGCCAGCATAGAGGTTTGGATTCAGGCTGGATCCCGGATCGACTTGGGATCTAATCCCAGCTCCCTTTTCACCCATCCCATTGTCCATGTTGATCATCCTGTACTGTCATCCTGACCCTCTCTTAGGTTGCCCTTGGGGAATATTTTTTCCCACTCTTGCTATGGAGCTGTGCTGGTATCACTTGGTATTAGGGATGTGAAAGTAAACGGCTCATCGATCACATGCAGCCCCCCTGTGCTACTACAGGGTCAGGCAGGAACCGGTGAGTGGGGTAGCCAGCTTAAATGCTCCTTGCAAGCATCCGCTCCCAGGATACCACCTGCCTCTCCCCCCACCCCGCACAGGGAGCCCAGTGGGGGAAGCCCCCGCCTGCCCCGAGGAAGCGGTTCACTGGTTAAACATAACGTTTAGCCAATGAACTGATTAAACAGGTTTTTGCATCCCTAGTAACCATGCCCCGTTGGGGGTTGGCTGGATGAAGAAAACGATGACCGTATAGCCTAGAAATAGTTAATACTGAGTAATAGACTCTGTAATAAATGGTTAATGCATGATTGAAAGGTGGACAGATAAGTCTCGACTAGAACAGGCCAACAGGCTGCTTAACCGTGGGTTTCATAGAATCATAGAGCTGGAAGAGACCTCAGAAGGTCATCAAGTCTAGCCCCCTGCTCTAGGCAGGACCAATCCCAACTAAATCAACCCAGCCAGGGCTTTGTCAAGCCGAGACTTAAACACCTCTAGGGATGGAGACTCCACTACTTCCCTAGGGAACCCATCCCAGGGCTTCCCCACCCTCCTAGTGAAATAGTTTTTCCTAATATCCAACCTGGACCTCTCCCACCGCAACTTGAGACCATTGCTCCTTGTTCTGCATCTGTCACTACTGAGAACAGCCTCTCTCCAGCCTCTTTGGAACCTCCCTTCAGGCAGTTGAAGGCTGCTACCAAATCCCGCCTCACTCTTCTCTTCTGCAGATTAAATAGACCCAAGTCCCTCAGCCTCTCCTTGTAGGTCATATGCTCCATCCCCCTCTGCATTTTAGTTCTATAGAACTATAATCATCTCTAGAACCACTTCTATCGCTGTGCGCCGAACCCTCTAGAACACTTGCTGCTAATGCCCATCACATGCTTATAACAGCTGTTAATCACGGATTAACCTGTTATCCGCCACATCTCTCGGGATTCTCCCATAAAGGTGTCTCCTGCATGTTGTCGAGTATTTTTCCCCTGGATCCGTCAAGGAGAAAAAAAAATTAACAGCGCAAGAAACAAAATAAATGTCTAATGGCCTGAAAAGTTTCATTTCCTGTGAGCAAGGGCCCCGCAGAATAGCATGTAAAAGAGGCTGCCGTATCTGCAGACAATTACACACACGGCTGGGTTATTCCGTGGAAATCAATGGCTGCAAAGGGGCATCGCATTAGGGGTTCGGCTGTAGCTCACGCAGCGGCTGGCCTCCCAGGATGTGTGAGCACGGCCGCTGCCCTTCGATGCATATTTCATCGGCTCACTGGCACCGCGCGAGGCTGCGCATTCAGATCAGCTGGGGATCCAAGGGGCCGCGGGAGGCGAGGTGGCCAAGCCATTCATTATTTCCCGTGCCTTGTGTGTGGCGATGTTCCGGCAACCTCCCCGCTGCCCCCTCACTCTGTTTTCCTACATCAACCGGCTGAGCGGGTGTTTTCTGGGGCGCTGAACAGCAGGCGGCTTGTTACATGCCCATGTCCGCGTGTACCGTGTGGACCTATCAAGAGCCAAGAACGGAGAGCGAGCGAGAGGAGTCGAGGGATAAAGAACAGACTCGAAAATCAAAAGGGTGGAGACAACGGGGCTATGGGGCAGCGAGGGAAGGGGCCGTGGGTTCCCGTGCAGTGAGCTTTGCCAGCACATACACACCCAGAGGGATGTCTGCCCCTTGGGAGGAGGAATTCACATTTTATATTCCAGCAGTGCGGAGAGGCCGGGCACATCAGGGCCCTGTTGTGCTGGGTGCTGGACACAATGACAGCCCAGGCCCCAAAGAAATTACAGCCGCGGGAATAGGGAGAGGAGACAGGGGAGCAGATCAGGGTGGGGGGGACAACAGATACAGGGTAACAAAAACAACAGGGGGTGCAGTGTCCCCAGCCAGTCAGCAGAAGTGATCACAGCCTGGTACCTGCATGGATCTATCTATCCCCACCCCCCCTCTATCTATCTATCTATCTATCTATCTATCTATCTATCTATCTATCTATCTATCTATCTATCTATCTATCTATCTATCTATCCCCACCCCCCTCTATCTATCTATCTATCTATCTATCTATCTATCTATCCCCACCCCCCTCTATCTATCTGTCTGTCTGTCTGTCTATCTACATACCCTCAGTCTATCTATCTATCTATCTATCTATCTATCTATCTATCTATCTATCTATCTATCTATCTATCTATCTATCTATCTCCATACAGATCCATCTGTATATTTACTCTTACCTGATCCCTGTCTCCACAGTCCCTAGCTGCCGACCCCAAGGTACACAGGGGCTGTTCTGGGCGACCCAGACGGCAAAGGCAGAATATCCCTGGAGGGCCCCACTATGATCCAGCTGGTCTTCCGGGGATTTACGGACAGTCGCCCGGAGAAGCCCGGGCAGGCTAACGCAGGTCGGGGCCATGCCTGGCATTGCACTGAAGCGGCGTTTGGAACCGATTGCCCCAGCTTAGGAAACTGGGGTGTGCAGAGCTAGAAACGGCAGAGGAGGAGCCAATAAGGAGAAAACCCCCGGACCGCTGTGTTCTTGCTGATAAGCCCGTAAGAACAGCCACGCTGCGCCAGCCCCACCTTCCCCTCGTTCAGTGTCCTGTCTTCGCCCAGGGGCCAGCGCCACACGCTTCAGAAAGAATGAACAGCACAGGGACTCCTCAAGTGAGCAACCCACCATGGGCCGCTCCTTGCTTCTGGGAGGCCGAAGTTTAGGGAGACACACAGCAAGGGGTTGCCGCCCTGGCCCTCTCACCTAGGAGCTATTGATGCACCTCTCTTCCAAGAACTTCCCTCATTCTTTTTTTGGAACCCAGCTACAGCTTTGCCTTCACAACATCCCTTGGCAAGGAGTTCCACAGGTTAACGGTGCGCTGTGTGAAAAGGCTTCCTTTTGTTTGTTTTACACCTGCTCGTTCCATTGGGCGACCTCTTGTCCCTGTGTTATGGGAAGGGGTAAAGAGCACTTCCATATTCACCGTCTCCACACCATTTGTGATTTTATTATATCCCCACCCCCCCACACACACACGCTTGGTCATCTCTTTTCGAAGCCAAACAGTCCCATTCCTTTTAATCTCTCCTCCTCTGTTCTCTGGCGCTCCTCAGTCTTGCTGCCCTTCTCTATAATTTTGCCAATTCTAATACATCTCTTTTGAGATGGGGTGCCCAGAGCGGCCTGCAGCATTCAAAGTGTGGGCGTGTCGTGGCTTTTAACAGGGGCATTATGCTATTTTCTGTCTTATGGTCTATCCCTTCCCGGATGGCTCTGACCGCTCGGCTAGATTTGGGGACATTTCGGACTGCAGGAGCCGCGCGCGGCATGTCCCGCCGGGGTATAAATCGCTGCTTTGCCCCGGCTCTGGAGCACACAAAAGGCGGTCGTCGGAAGTTGCCACTCGGAGGTGCATGCTAACACCTCCTACCTCAATCGCCCGCAAAGCCAGGCCAAAAAGAGCGAAGTGAACGATAGCGAAACGGCATCAGCCCGGCTGAGAACTGACAGGGCCTGCGCCTAGGGGGGTTGATGCGCTGGAAAGTCACCACCGATCTTTAGGAACGGCTCCTCCAAGCACAGATTCCCGGCTGCGTGGAACTGGGCTGGCAGAGCGATGGAGCTGCAGGGCTTAGATGCCTTTTGGAGGGCGGGGGGAACGAGCCAGGGGAAAGGGGACGGGGAAGGGGGTGTGCACACAGGGGAGTGTGTCGGAGGAGCCTTTGCCACTGGACCAAGTTAAGAATCAGGGTCGAGGGCAGGGGTGGAGAAACTTAGGCCCGGGGGCCAAATGTGACCCCCAGCTTGCTTGGATCCGGCCCTCGAGGCTCAGAGCTCCCCCTGCACACATTGGGGAGCCCACGCTGGCGCTCCAGCCCCCACGCTACCTCCCTGCAGGGCTGGAGTGCACCAAGTCTGCTCTCCTGGGGTCCCCCCCCAGGCTCTGGTGTGGAAGGGGACGGTGGGGAGGGGTCTTTCTCCTTCTCAGTCGGGGGCCACGGCCGTGAGGGTTTGCTTTGGGGTTTTTTGCTTGCTTGTTTTTTCTTCTCACATGTGTGCGGCCTCCGACTGATTTTTCTGGGGGTCCCTGACCCCCAAAAGGTTCCTCGCCCCTGTTCTAGGAGGTAGCAGTGAATGGCATCGGGGTGACTGTGACACCCCGAGACACACAGTGAAAGCCGTCTCCGAGGGCTCGTCGTGTTAGTCTGTAACCTTAAAAACACCAAGCCGTCCTGTGGCACCTGAGAGGCTAACCAAATAGACAGGATCGGGAGCTTTGGTGGGCAAAACCCACTTCCTCAGACGAGCTGGAGAGGAAATTACAGAATCCAGGGTATCTCTAACAGCGACAGCAGTTACCTGCCCATTGTAGGGCCAGTGGCGATGACACTGATTGAGTCAGGTGGGACGTGTTCATTCATAGCGTTTGCTGTGTGAATGCGAATAGCAAAGGCAGGGAAATTGCCTTGGTAGTGCATTACCCAGTTAAGCGCTTTACTCAAGCCCAAGGGGAGCGTGTCAGATTTGTGAATGAACCCCGGCTCAGCTGCCTCCCTGCGTCATTGAAAGAGTTACTCTCTCCTGACCTTGGGGGAGGGGGCTTTCTGTGAAACAGCAACAATGGAGCCTCCTTTTCCCTGGGCTGGGGCTGCCCTGTCCACTCAGACTGTGACGTTCTTCCAGACCAGGCAAGTCTCTTGGTGTGTGTCTGAGCAGCCCCCTGCACCATGCGGCCTCCTGGGGCTCTGGGATCCTCTGTACAGCTAATCAGCAAGAGGGCCTGGCTCAAAGAAGAGCCAAGCCAAGCCACCCAGTCCAAACCCTGACAAAGCCACTGCCCTGTTGAGAATCTGATCAGCGTTCCCGGTAAGTCGAGCACTTGGGCAGCCACACAGGAGAGATTCAAATGCCACCCAGCTGATCAGCAGAGCGCCCATTGCTGGCAGCGTGTGTTTCTACTGGTGGTGCACATTTTCACCTAATTCAGTGCACAAGACAAAATTTATTCCACACACAAATGGAAACACCTAGCAGGAACCCTGAATCTGACCCCCTTCCTCTAACTTAGTTGCATTTGCTCCTTGGGCTGCTCTTGCGAACAGTCATGCCAGCGAGGGTGACAGGTCCTGGGAATCCAGTGATTATATTCGTTATGAATAACGAACGCCATGAGCCCCCACACCACAGCCAGCCGAACACACCAGACTGTTTGTTGTTCATTTTGAGCATCAAATCGCCCCGCTTCAGCCCTCATAGAAGAGGCTTATGCATCACGTGAGGCTCAGGAACCAACACTATGGATTTAAGTGGGACCAGCACCTGGCACGGGACCCTTGGAATGAAAGTGGGGTTCCCTGTAAGCGGGGTGCTTGTGCAGCCACTCAGATTCCAGTGCTGCCCAGCTGATTAGCAGAGCACCCTCAGCTAGGTTTTGTGTTTCTCCTGTTGGTGCACATCCACACGTACCTTGGTGCACAGACAAAATTTAGTCCGCACAAACATCATCACCTGGATGGAAAAGATTAGAGGGAACATTGGGGTAGGCCCCGAGCAGGGGTGAATTTCATCTGGCGCTAGGATTGCCCCGTTGCTCATCTATAAGCACCTTAGCACTCAGAAGGGACAGTGAGTAAAGTCCTCTCCTGCCCTGGTCCGTGTTCCACATGCTCTGTACGCCCGGGGGACTGCGTCAAAACTGCATCAGTGCAAAGCGAACAGCCACCCGGGCTCGGCACAGCAAACAGGTCGCGCCGTGACTTCGTGCCGCGTCGACTGCCTGCCCGCGCGCACCAGCATACCAAGCGGAATTCAAAGCCCTGGGAATGTCGGGGATTCGAACAGCCTGGATACAAAGGATATTTATAGCCCTGAACAAAATCCACACTTTCTTCCCAGGCCGCCACTGTGCTGTGCCGAGGGGGCCTGGCAGCTGGGGTTAGTGGCTGCTGGGTTCCCAGCTCGGGAAGGGCAGAGAGAGACAGTCTCTGAACTTTAGTCATGCTGAGTGATGCTTTCGTTTAGGCGGACGCTTTCGGTGGGGTGGCTCGCTCTGTGAGCGTTTACAAACAACACGTAGGAGTGCGAAAGCGCCGGCGTGAAGGGTTCTTCCTGGGAACTAGGACACCTGGGTTCCATTCCCAGCTTGGGGAGGGGAGTGGTGTCTAGTGGTTAGAGCAGCAGGCAGTGGGTACCAGGACTCCTGGGAGGCTAGCCCCCAGCTCTGACACTGACTTACATTGTGGCCTTGGGTTAGTCACTTAACCTCTCCGTCTCAAATAAATCACTGAGCAGGGTTTGTGCAAACCATAACTTGGCACAAATCGGGTTTTGCAGAGAGCTTGGGGATCCTCTCTGGAGAGCAGCTGCGGCACGGAACGCTCTTCTTTCTCTGCGTTGCGAGCCTGCCCGTGCTCAAACACAGCGTCAGAACTTGCGTCACCAGCCCCTCTCCTGACCCCTGGCTGCGCATTCAGGTGGGGCCCGGGAGCCCTCGTCTTCACCCAGACAAACGGGTCCCGGATGCTAAATCTCTGGGGCCTGGTGGCAGCTGGTGGAGGAGGCATCAGGGACGCAAACAGGAGCCGCAGTGAGCGGCTGATGGGGCCCCAGCTGATGCTATTTCGAGAGCTCATCTCCAGCCTGGGGCACTGACCCATAAGCTTAGCCCACCACGACGGGGCCCGTGCATCGTGTCGGGGATGCTGTGCTCTTAAAGCGGGCGAAACGTGTGTCCTGAAAATGTTCCCTCGGGAAACCCCGCTCCCCCGTCCTGGTGTGGACGGCTCTTCGGCAAGTCAATTGCCAGCCCCAGAGGAAGTCACAGAAGCAGCATGTGACAGCGCAGCCCTGAGGCTGCTCTAAGTTACACCCGGGGGACAGGCCGGCCTCTGGCCACCCTCCAGACACCGGGCGCACTCCTGTAGCGTCTCGCCACCTGAATCACCGCCCCTCGGCCCCTGTCCCACAGCAGGAAGCAGGCGCAGAGAATCGGGGCCGCTCGCTAGGGTGGCTGCGTTTGAGCCTGCGGGAACCCCCCCGGCGCACGCCGCTTCTGCACGAGGCAGGCTGCAAAATCTGGACCCGGCGCCCACGTTTGCAATTGGCTCCCGGCTTCACGCTGGCCTGGAGGACGCACACACCCGGCCCGGCCCTCCCTGACCTGGGGCACTTGAACCTCTGAGCCCGAGCTGCCTTGAAGAGGGTGGGTTTTCCAGCAGCCTGAGCACCCGCCAGCCTCTCCAGATCGTCATGGTTGGGCAGGTGCCTGTCCCAAAAGAGCCTGGCTCCCAACCAGAGTTCTCCGAGTCCCCGATGTCCGGTCTGTGTTCCCGTCCAGCAGGACGAGGATGGGGCATCCTGTGAGCACCCTCAGCCGCCGGGGAACACGTGCGGAAGGGCAATTCGGATCCCAAAGGTTTGCCCCACTAGTTAGTCTGGGACGAGCTGTTTTGTTCCCCCCCCCCCCCCCCCCCCCCCCGTTCCCGCACAAGGCCGCCTCCCAGATTGCAGCAAGCCTGGAGACCGGGGTGGGCAATCATTTTTGATGGGGGGGGGGGGAAGAGGCAATCCAAGATTTTCCTAAGTGGCCAAGGGCTGCACTTTCCTGTGGAGGGGGTGCAGACTCGGGACGGAGGTGGGGTGCAGAAGGGGGGCTAAGGGTAGGGGAGCTGGGTGCAGGAGTGGGGGAGGGTCTGGGAGTTGTGACCGGGGTGGAGGGATCGCAGAGCGTTTGGATGGTGACCTGGGGCAGGGAGTTGGGGTGCAGGAGGGAGGGGGGTGCCAGAGGCAGGCTCCAGCTGGGAGGCCCTTCCCTTAGGTAGCTCCCGGCCAGCAGCCCAACGGGGACCCTGAGGAAGGCTCCCTGTGTACCGCAGCCACAGGCTGCTCAAAACAGCTGGAGGCTGCCTCCATGTGTCACCTTGGGGGCAGGGAGGGAATTTATGCCCTGTCCCCGCCCCCAGCCCAATCATCACAGCTCCCATTGGCTGGTTTCTGGCCAATGGGAGCGGCGATGATTGACGATGGGGGCGGAGGCAGTGCACAAAGAGCCCCCGCCCCCTCCCATTAGGGGCATGTGGCACGTAGAGGGAGCCACCAGCTGTTTTGAGCTACCTCGGGCTGCAGCTGGCCGAGTGCCTATCACAAGGTCTTGGTGGGGTGGCCCGGGGGCCGGATCCGACCCGGGCCTGCCCCTGCTGGAGACGAAGTGTTCCCCACGTTTGCTGGTCCCCCGGGGGTAAAGTGATGGGTGGGGAGGCTGTCGCGCCAGCCGACCGTCTTCCTGCCTGAACGTCCCTTGGCACTGAGCGTTGCAATGCCCGGCTCCGCTCCAGCTCCACCGCAGTTTGCAAATCTCGGCCTCCAACCTAACCCCGGCGCCGTGGCCGCTAACCCGGGCTTGCAAAACGATTACAAGCCGGGCAGGGCAGAACGAACCAGCAAGCAACGCCCCACCGTGTCTGTAACCGCAGCGGGGAACCGGCTCGCCAGGAGACCAGAGTGGGCACGGATCTCCCCCAGGAATGGGCTCCGGCGGGAGGTCTAGGCAGGTTTGCAGCACACGGTCCTCCCCTGGCTGGCTCCCCGTGCATGAGTATTGTTATTTCTCACCACTCCTGGCGCACAGATGGCCCTCATTAAAAAGCAAAATTAGTCTTTCACCCTCTTGTGGCAAACTTCAGAGCCTCGGATCAGCTGTATTAGGCTGAATTAATTAACA
The DNA here is from genome assembly GCF_049634645.1 of Pelodiscus sinensis. Lineage (NCBI taxonomy): Eukaryota > Metazoa > Chordata > Testudines > Trionychidae > Pelodiscus > Pelodiscus sinensis. The sequence continues at coordinate 17,128,567 of NC_134729.1, read as the reverse complement.
GCGGATTGTTCCTATTCTGCTAATTATGCTGAAATATGCATTAAACACGGGAAATGAACATGCGCTGCGCAAAAAAAAATTGTATTTAGCACTCAAAAAAAAAAATTTTTTTTTCTGCAGGAGGGAATTGGCTGGCAATTGGCGTCCCCCCTGCAAAGCGGGTTCTTGCCGGTGCAGCCTGCGCCTGACACAGCCTCCCTGTGCGTCACCAGAGGGTTGTTTTTCCTTTCCTGCTCCTCCTCCTCTCTTCCATGCGACGGAATGGGGAGTGGAACGGCCAACCCGCCCCCCTGGCTAGGAAAATTCCTGTAAGGCCCACTTTGCAATGGGATTGGGAGGCAGCTAGGCATTCCCATTCCCCCACTGCTGGTTGAGCCGTTGATTTGTTTTCCTGGCTCCAGACACACACTGAAGGGCTCAGAGGCCGTGTAAGTCAGATGCTGGGACGCCGCATGCGTCGCGTCCAGCTCTGTGCCTCGGTTGACCTGCTCCCCCCCTCTCTGTCTCTTTCGGCCTGGCCAGCATGAAGATTTGCAGGGTGGGAACTGAAACCGGTTTAATTCAAGCCCCGTGTGGACGTGCTTGCTTCAGGAGAAGAGTTGCTTGCGCTGGTGAGGCCTCAGTTGGAGTCGTGTGTCCAGTTCTGGGCACCGCGTTGCAGGAAAGAGGTGGCGAAATTGGAGAGGGTCCAGAGAAGAGCAACAAGCATGATGAAAGGTCTAGAAAGCCTGAGCTAGGAGGCAAGGCCGAAGGAATTGGGCTTGTTTAGTTTGGGAAAGAGACGACTGAGAGGGGACAGGATCAGGTATCTAATAGGGTGTTACAAGGAGGAGGGAGCAAACTTGTTCCCCTTGGCCTTTGAGCACAGGACAAGAAGCAAGGGGCTTAAACAGCAGCAAGGGAGGTTTAAGGTTGGACATTAGGAAACACGTCCTGTCCGGGTGGTAAAACACTGGAATCAATTTCCTAGGGGGGCTGTGGAATCTCCATCGCCGGAGAGATTCAAGAGCAGGTTGGACAGACGCCCGTCAGGGATGGTCTATGGTGCTGGGTCCTGCCGGGAGGGCAGGCGTCTGGACTTGATGACCTCTCGGGTCCCTTCAGGTTCTGGAGTTCTAGGAGCCGAATGGGAACAGGTGTCTGGGAAATTGAAAGATGCTCCTAAACCAGAAATCCAAGTCATGCAAGTCACCGGGGCTGGGCCTGTCTCTTATGGGGTCTCTACATCCGCTGATTCCATACGGGCCGCAGGCATTGCCACGCTGGGTGCTGTTGTGACCTCCCCCATGGCAAAGATGTAACTGACGATATAGGGCTGGCCCTAGAGAGCTACTGTTGATTCGCCCCAGGCTAAGGGTGAAGACTCCAGCCCGGGCGGGATAGTCCCCTGAACAAGGATGCTAGGCAGGGGGAGGAGACAGGCCGCGTGACCCGTGAGTTGCACCGTGGGGCTGCTCGCTGGGGTGTTTAACGAGGGCTGCCCAGCGCTGGTGGTAAGTGACGCGGCAGCGGCCGGGCAAGGCAAGGCAGTGAGCTGGGGGGCCCATGTCACCATGCGCCTGTGGCAGGAAAGGGGGCTCCTTGTGTTTCTTTACAGCACGGGCGGCGAGTAATGCAGGCAAGGAAAGGCATTGCCTTCCCAAAATTGCCTGCCCTGCCCAGCCGCAGGGAGGGGCTGGGACCACCCTGCACGGCAGCCCTGGCCCACAGCTGGGGTGTTGCGGGGCTTGGCTGGGGTGGGAAGGTTGTGAAGGGGCGTGGTCTTAGGGGAAGGGGTGTGGCTTTGGGCAGAAGGGGTGGGGCTTCTTGTGGGCTCCTGGCTCCTTTTGCGATTTTGTTTCTTGGCTCGCCCGGTGCCTTTGGATTTCTGAGACCCTGCAGCCATGCAGATTAATTGTGACATGAAGGGGTGGGCCACAAAACAACAGCTCTTTGCACTGCTCAAAGCTCCTTGCCCCTAGAGATCTGAAAGTCCTTAATCCTTTCCCAGAGCTACCGTATTTATGTAGCCCAGGAAAACTTGAGCCCCTTGGGGGGAAACTGAGGCACGGAGCTTTTCAGCAACTTGCTCAAGGTCAGAGAGTTGGAAGGTGGAGAGCGGGGACAGAGCTAGGAACCGTGAGTCCAAATTTCTCACTCAAAAGACTGGATTACCCTCCCCTTACAAAGCGGGGACCCAGCCCCCTATTCCTAATTTCAGCCTCTACAGCACATGCCTTCCTGGTGCTCGGAAGAAAACCCAGGACTTCTGATTCCTACTCTCATTTCTGGAAGCTATTCCCTGCCAAAGCTTGGTATTTTCCGGGAGGGGAAGAAAACACTCACCAGAGATCAAAAATACAATAATACAAGCCAGGCAAACCACTGGAGAGGGTGCGGAGGAAAAGGCAGGAGTTCTCAGAAGCAATGGGACTCACACGATGTTTTATTTTAATTTTATTATAAAAAATACAGAATCCAAATTAAGTTGGGATCAGGTTACCATCAGCACGACGTCTAGAACGAAAGCTGCATGTCTAAGATCCAAGCTAGGCTGAGCTGAGACCAACAAGCAAAAAACAGTTCCCGTAAGATGAGTTCTTCCCCGAATGAAAAACCAACCCTCCCCCCCCAACACAAATCACCCCCCCTCCCCCGGCCCTATTTCTTAAATTAAGAGTTTCACTGAAATGCTGCTTCCTTGTTTGCTTTTGCTTTATTCTTTCACGGTCGCTGTAAGATAGAAATTACAGACTAAGTGCCGGATTTCACCACTGGTCGACTGCCCGTGGACTGAAGATGATTTATGTTACGGCAGCCAACCCACATGAGGGTCTTATTGTGCTAGACGCCAGACATTCACAGTAACTCTCCTGAAGACGGTAAATCCTACAGTGGTCGATAGATGCTTGGCTGTGTGTGTGCACCCCCCCAGCCCTGCGCAGAGAGCTGGCACAGAAGACCGTGAGAAAACCACTCAATGGTCACAAGATCTGCTAAGGGCTGAAGACGCCCGGCCAGGTTTGATGTTGACAAAGCATGATGCTACAGGTGGAACCTCTCTAATCCGGCATTCTCTGGTCCGGCAACATCCATAGTCCGGCATGATTTTAGTTAGGCTGGTGTCTGCTTATCGTAGGGGTGGCTACATTTCCTGCAGTCCCATAAAGTTTGTTTCCAGCCCCCAGTCCTGGCTCTCCGGGTTCTGTGATGGTGTTTAGCTCTGATTTAACCTCTACGTGTCTTCTAAGAGCCCAAAAAGCAGTGGAATGGTGGATAGACAGCATTGACCCATGGTGGTTTGGCAAATTCTCTGCTTCGACACCCGTCCGGTCCTGAGGGTGCCGGAGAAGAGAGGTTCAACGTGTAGGATCCTGCAGACCATAGCGTACAAGCATGCCATAACAACGGATCAGCTCCAGGAACAGTCGTCCGCAAGCCAGACAAAGCTACTCCCGCTGAGATCTAGCTTTCTAGCCCCCATACAAAGAACGTAGTTACTGCCCTCTGATGTGGCTACTTATCACTCATCTCCTGATCCGAGCTGCTGACCGTAGCTTTCCGGAGGGATCAGTGGGGGATATTTTTGTACCATCCTAGCTAGCGGGAAGTGCTGGTCCCATCCAGGATCGGGGTGTGTTGGTGTGAGTGCACCGGGCCTGGCTCTTCTTAGGGTATTTCTGTCCTATCGGCCCTGTCCTTGCCCACTTCCGTGGGCAGGTCCTGCCTCTTTCCTGGCATGTGATACAAGGGCTTGTGGTCTGGCTCTCCTCCTCCTCCACGCCCGTAGGCCTGCAAGCTGAGCCCGGCTGCCCAGGATGGAACCCCACCCATCAAAGGAAGCATTGGTACAGCCGGGCGAGCGGGCTGGAATTTTTAAAGGAGGCATTGTCCATGGGAGTTGGGCACTTGAAAAAAAAAAAAACCCTTCACGCTCCTTTGAAAATTCCTGCTGAGTCAGCCCCCGATTTAAACACGAGCACAGGAGCAGTTCCATGGACCCGCGGGGCCACTGACGTCCTTACGTCCCTCGCTGAATCCGGTCCGAACGGCGGACCAAAGGTCCCACCGGATTCACATCTCCCGAGCGCCAGCCCTGCCTCGCCTCCCCGGCACCCCGCTGGCTACTCGACCGGGCCAAGGAAGCAACGCCTGGCCCCCTCCGGACCGCGGGGAGGGGTGCGTGGTGCTTTCGTCTGCCTTGCACAGCCATTCCCTGCTCTAGGTACCATGGGGGGGGACGGGGATGTGGGAGTGTGTGTGGAAAAGCAGAGCTGGAATTACTGAGAGTCAAGATGAGCTGATTGCGAGGTTTTAGCTTCCTAGTCTAAAAAATAAAACCCCACGAAAATGAACAGAAAACCTTCCGTAAACTTCATTCTCACGAGACATTTAAAAAACCCAAACGGCCACAGTCTAACGCCTGCTGGCTGTATTTACAGAAGTCCCAGGGCCACGCCGGCGGGGACCCTGGCGTAGCCACGGGCGGGGTGAAGACGACGCCCGGAGAAAGCTCGCTTCTCGCTCTCTTTTTTGTACGATCATCCGGATGCGGGTTTGACATCTGTGCGCTACTGCCGGGCGCGGAGGAGACGCCGGGAGCTCGCACGGGGCAGCTGGGTCACCGAGGCTCATGGGGACGCCCGCCGATGGGGCTCCTGCTTCAGAACGTGATGCAAATGTCCCCCCCTATTTCCCCAGACAAAGACTCTCCCCTCTCCTCCGCTGCACCCCACGGAGAGACACGTCCGCGCTGGCCGCCTCTCTGATGGGCACAGGCCTGTGCTAGGAAAAAGCAGCCAGTCCCCTGCCCCGGCCGACACCACCGCCTCTACCCTGGCCCTTTGCTTCTCCCCCTTCTGAGTTCTCACTCTCGGGAATGGAACTTCCTGGGGCCCCCAAAGCCTCCTGGAGCCCAGGAGAAGGGGGAGTTTTATTTAGAGAGGGGTCAGGGCCCAAACGCCAGGCCAGGCTGGCCAAAGTGTGGCTGGCAGAGCCCCGCCCAGACCGGTGTGGGGGTGGCACGGGAGGCTACAGGCTTCTGTCCAGTGGGGAGGGAGGCTTGCTGAGACCCACGCCCGGCAGGCATCCCCCATGGGGCTGGAGCCCCCGGCCACAGACAGACGCTCTAAGTCCAAGGCCTTGAACCGCTGAAGATCCGGGCGTGCGGCTTGGAGAGGCGGGAAGCCGGGGGCCTTCCAGTAAGGACGGGAGGGGCTGGGAGTCGGGTTTGGATGGGGGGGGGGTGTTACATTTTGCAGAACGGGCTCTGCTGAGTCACCAGCGAGGCGCCGGTCGGCGGAGGCAGGAGGAAGGAACGGAAGCCAAGCCAGTGGCTATTCCAAGCCAGGCACCGTGCGACCGAGGGACAAGCCATCAGGACGTGCAGGATCGACCGAGACTCGTAAAGAGAAGGAAGGGCGCCCGGGGAAAACTCCAGAGATCTGCCCCCTCTGCTCTGCCCTTCTTCTCTCCTGCCGGCTCAGCCTGATTAGCAATCTGGCGGCGGAGCAGCGCTGAGAACAAGACCGATGGGACTGCTCTCGCCGCGGCCACCGGAGGGGGAATTCGAAGGGCAGCGCCGGTGGCGTGGATCCGTGTTGGGATCGGGGGGGTTATGTAAGACGGGGCCCTGCATTTGCCACGTGGTTTGGGGGAAGCAGGGAGAGGGGAGGGGAAAGCTGCCCTCAGTGCTGGGAACGGATTAAAAACCCGTCAGGAGCCACGCTAGATGCGAGGAGGAAGGGCCCCCAGTAAAAATCCTCGCCTGGCATAAACCGACGTTAAGTCAGAGGAGCAACACAAATGATTCGGGGGCTGGAGCACATGACCTACGAGGGGCGGCTGAGGGATCGGGGCTTGTTCAGTCTGCAGAAGAGCAGAGTGAGGGGGATTTGGTAGCAGCCTGCAACTCCCTGAAGGGGGTTCCAAGGAGGCTGGAGAGAGGCTGGTCTCAGTGGTGGCAGGAGGAGCAATGGGTCTGAGTCGCGGGGGGGAGGTCTAGGTTGGAGATTAGGAAAAACGATTCCCCTGGGCGGGCGGGGAAGCGCTGGGCTGGGTTCCCGAGGGAGGGGGTGGAGTCTCCGTCCCTAGAGGTGTTTACGTCCCTGGCTGGGAGGGTTGAGTTGGGCTGGTCCTGCCTTGGGCAGGGGGCTGGACTCGATGGCTCCTGAGGTCTCTGCCCTCCCTGGGATCCTGGGATTCTACGCTCACATTCCTGCCATTGCCCCACCCCAGCGGCCCCTTCCCCAAACCAGAGTTTTGATCCTGCTCTCAGTGGCGAAGGCCCCTCCCCACATCTCCCTCCCCCCCTCCCCGCCAGCGTTGCCCTTTGCTTCTCCACTGATGTCAGTTGCTCAATTACCTTTGCTGGCTTACTGGCAGCCCTGCCCATCCCTCCCCCACAAAACCAACAACCCCCCTCCCACGCCCACCGAAGAAACAACCCACCAAGCCACGAAAATGGTACCGTCGTCCCGCAAGGATCTGGCAACTGTCCCAGGCCAGCGCTCCGCCCCAGAGCCTGGGGGCAGGGACAGGCATGTTTGCATCTGGCCCCCCTGCCTGCAAACTACAAGCCAGCAACGGCCAACAGCTGGGCTAGTTCAGACTCCAAAGCAAACCAGCCGAGAGCGCTGCAGTTCTTGTCCCGGACCCAGCATGTCCCAGAGTCCGGGCACTTCGGTCATTTGCCAGCCACCGAATCCCCAGTTTGGGGACGGGGAGGGAGCCCCGGAAGGAAAACCCAAGCCCCATAGTGATCCTGCAATGCCTTGACGGGTCGTCCGGGAATGCTGCTCAAGGAGATTTCTGACGGGGGAGGGTGTCTCGTTTTGCAGCTGAGTCTCCAGAAGTGCAAGAAAAGCACGAAACCAAAAACAACCAAAAAAAGGGTGAGGGCGGGGGAGGGGAGCCTCTAATATTTGGTCTAGAAATTTAAAAAGCAAAATCCTACAAGGAGGATCAAAGCGAGCTGAGCCCCGGCACCAGGAAAAGTGGCCGTCCCGGCAGCAAGAATCCAGCGCGGAGCCCACGCTGCTCTTATCCACCGTCGTTTGGTCGATACCCCCTCCCCAAAACCAGACTGCTGGGGTGCACGGCGGGGGTGTTATTTTGTACCTCGTCGGAAACGTTGCAGCCTTCTTCCAAGTGACTCCGTGCCACGACCAGCAATTCTCCGAGCTAGAGGCTGGGCTAGAGGGAAAAAAATCCTTCTTTGCGTCCCTTGCCCAACCTCGCCGCCCCGCCCAGGTGATGCAGTTCAAAGGTTCTTGCGAAAGAGACAATTGTTTTAAAAACAAAGCAAAAGGCTGGCCCAAGAGGGTCCGTTCCCCCCAAGGCAGGCAGAGCGCGTCTCTTCTCCAGCGGGCGTCTGTCTCTCCCCCTCGCCCGGCTCCGCTCACCTCTTCCTTTGCTTTCTCCTCTCGGGGCTAGGAGCTGAGAATGGTCCAAAACACGGGCACCACCACCAGGACGACGTGTGGGACCCTGAGGCTGCAACACGAGTTGTTGCTGGTGAAAATAGGCTCCGGAGATTCGTACAGGGAGTCATCTGGGAAGGGGGAGGAAAAGAGAGACACGTCAGAACACCCCCCGGGAAGCTTAGCACCACGGAGAATTGGTTGGGTCTCTCCCAGGATCAGAACTGTCAACACCAGGGGGTTGGAAATCGCGAGTCAGACCCCCTCCCTCCCCCCAAAAAATCACAATTGACTTAAAAGTCATGGGACGTTAAAGTAGCAACTATTGGCTTCTTTTCCCACGTGCGCTCTGGGGTTTATTTGCCTTCGCGGGGGCGTGGCGGGGAGCCACATGTACACTTTTCTCCCAGCCAGCATGGTGAGAATGGTGCTTCCCGAGGGTGTTTAAATTAGGGATGTTCAATAGCGGTTAATGGAAGAGTCGATTAACCTCGAGAATTCTTATCGGTTAGTCGACTAGTCTAGAGTCCCCGGAGGTGGGGTCGGCAGCCAGCGCACTCTGGCTCCACCCCCGAGGAGCCCTCTGCAACTCCACGCTGCTGCCTCTGTAGCAGGCACATTGCAGGAAAGGTGGAGAAATGTTTAGTGTCATTAATGTGCATAATCAGAGACGTGACCTCCTTCTTGGCAGGTCAGTCGCTCGCCGTGTGCAGAGCAAACCTCCAGTTTCTAACCCTTTCTTCTTGGGTGCATCAAACTTCTTTCCCAACCGATTCTGTCATCTCCTAGAGACGCATGGGCTGTGTCTAGACTGGAAAGCTTTTCCGCAAAATCATCTGCTTTTGCGGAAAAACTTGCCAGCTGTCTACACTGGCCGCTTGAATTTCCGCAAGAACACTGACCATCTCATGTAAGAGCGTCAGTGCTTTTCCGGAAATACTATGTTGCTCCCGTGCGGGAAAAAGTCTTTTTCCGAAAGACTTTTGCGCAAAAGGGCCAGTGTCGACAGCACAGTCGTGTTTTCCGCAAAAAAGCCCCGATTGCGAAAATGACGGAAAAGCATCCTCGGAAAATCATGCCAGTGTAGACGTAGCCACGGTGTTCTGGGTCATCTCCATTGTGGGAAACTAAACTAACTGGCATTGGCCACTCTTGGCAGACAGGACCCTTGGCTACATGGATCTTTAGCCTCACCCAGTCTGGCCGTTCTGATGTTCTTCACTGAACTGCTTAAACCTTGATCGTTTTTCCTTTTGGATTTTATTTCAGTGGGTTCTTCCACATTCACCTGCCACTTTCCCCTGGCTTCCTTGGGTAAGCTATTGTTGGTCTTTGTTTTACATGATTTATTGTAGCCACAGAGACACAAACAAAGGGAGCAGAAACACCCCCACAGTCGGGGGACGTGATTAGGCTAAAGAGCAAGAACGCGGCCAGCCTCTCGCAGTCGAACATGGAGCGTGAGGCCTTCGGACGTGCCAAGAGTGGCTTAAACGACTTAAAAAAGCCAAACGTGGGTTGGGCTCTTTTTAAAATTCGCCCTCCGGTGTTTGAAACTTCACGGGGCGCGTCTTCAGACTTTCTCCTCCCCGCCGGGGAATTTTGGTCCTTTATTTCAAACCAAACAGCGGGACCCGAAGCTAGAGAAGGGGGCTGGGATTGCTGCTTCGCTTCATTTGGGGAATGAAGAGCCAAAATGCGTATGCCATCATAGGACCCCTGGAGGCAGAGTTTCGAGGAGTAATTTACCACACTGGCCTCTTACCACACAGGAACCGAGTCAGGGAAGGCCCAGGGTCCGGGGTCAGGCCAGCCATAACCTCTCGCTCTGTCTGGCCAAGGGGGATCGATTGAGCACGAATAAAGGGGTAAAACGTGACCCCCGGAACCAGAAAACCAAGGGAGCTGCAAATGTGTTGCTGGCAAGCGCCAGTCCAGGAACCAGCGCCGGCTCTGATCTAGGGAACGCATAAGCGGGTGAGTCACTTGGCCTTTTATAAAGATGCCACATCCCAGGGGCCTTGTCTGACGACAAGGTGATCACTCTGGTTGGGACCGGCTCTCCTGTGCACCTGGGCGGTGTCACTGCACACTGACGGCTCCTTCCACGCCTTGGGCCACGTGTTTGGGGCCTTCCTCATGGCTTAATTCCCCAGCAAGCAGGTTCTGCAGCACCTCGGAGGTGAAACCTGACTTCTGCCTCAGGCCACGCCCACCATACTGCCTAAGCCCCGCCTCTTCCCACCCTTGCTCCGCCCACTCCCTGCTCAGTTCTGCCCCTCCCTCCGCCCAGCCTCTAGAATGCTCCCAAACAGCTGGTGGCAGCAGGCAGGAGGTGCCGAGCTCCACCCCTGCAGCACCCAAGGAACCGCCGCCCACGAATCCCACATTGTAGCCTATCAAGTTGCTTTCCTATCATGATCACAATAGGTTTGTGTTCATTTCGATTAATTTGGTGATAGTGAAAAGCTGTAATGCAAAAAATCTTCTCCAAGCTGCCCTCAGCATTCCTGTAGGTCCTTTGTGTTAGCTTGACTGATGTCTGGGTTCAGGTGTAACACACTAGGTCTTACGTCTGCCCAAGGGTGTGAAGGCCACTAATACTAACACAGCAGCACTCAACTCCTTGGGGGCGGACTTTGCCATTAACCCCCCTGGGTACAGTACAGCCCAGCCCTAGGCTGCCTGGTGAGTCGGGTTCCCCTGCAGTGCAGTGGCTCCTGCTCTAGAGCAGTGGTCACCAACCGGTCGATCGGGATCGACTGGGAGATCTCGGAGCCTCTGACGGGGGATCCTGATCGGTTTGGCCAAGAGGCTGTCAAGTGCCAGCCCTTCAGCTGCCCCTGCCCCCGCTGCTGCGCATCTCCTGCCCTTTGCCTGGGAGCTGCCTCCCCCACCGCCAGGAACCTCCTGCTTGCTGGCAGGGGAGGGAGAGGAGGATGCTGACGTCAAGGTGCCCCCGCCTCCCACCCTGTATCTGTCTCCACAGAGCACGGTGGGGGGGGGAGGGAAGAAGGCACAACAGGGCTTGGCATGGAGGGAGTTTGCTGGCTGCTTTAGGGAGTGGAGCAGGGCCAGGACAGGGGTGAGCCTGCCTTAGCCCCAGTGCATCCCCACCTGAGATAAGCAGTGCCCAGTCGGAAACCACATCCTGAAACCCTACCCCAGTCACGAACCCACTCCTGCCCTAGACCCTAGCACCCCTGCCTCCAAACACCTTCCCAGAGCCTGCACCTAGAACCCGGACTCAGCTCAGAGCCCCTCCTGCTCTCCAAATCCCTTAATCCAAGGCCAGCACCTGCACCCCAACCCGCTGCCCCCACCTGGTAAAACTGAGTGAGGATGGGGGAGGGAGGGAGGATGGAGCGAGCAGCGACAGGGCCTCGGAAAAGGGGCACAAAGGAGGCTGGGCCGGGGTGTTTGGGTTTGAGGTGGATCTTGGATTGCCCTTCAATTCAAAAAGTGATCGCGTGTTTAAAAAGGTTGGAGACCCTGCTCTAGAGGGGAACAAGATGGTCCAGGCCCTGAGCGCACTTCCCAAAGGGAGCCATGTCTACATGACACTCAATGAAAGGGCAGGCTTGCACTCGAATGAGAGACCTTCCGTAGGCTCACAGTCCAGGGGGTTATATTGGATCTTTTGACCATGCTGCAACAGGCCGTTGGCAAGATCAGCAGGAGCTGAGGTTTGCAGACTTCCATGGTTGTGAGACAGGCTCACCCAGATACTGGTCAGAACTATTTATGGTTTCTTGGGTCTGAAAAAGGGCAACTTAGGCCCGGATCTGTCACCCCCAGAGGATGGCGGGAAAAATACCCTCAGACACAGCAGATGTATTCAGGGCCGCATTATGACTGTCGTGGGCCCCTTCCTCTGTAAAAAACAAATATTAAAAACTATTTTGGATATAACTTTAAATACTTGAACATTTTATTTTTTTTTCTGTTTTAAGCCAAATTTAATAGATTTTCATGGGCCCTAAAAGTTTCATTTTTTTCTGATGTGAGAAAAAAATTGAAACATTTTCTTCGACCCTAAAAGTTCATTTCTTTCTTCTGATTTTAAAAGAAATTAAAACATTTTCGTGGGCCCCTAAAAGTATTGTGGGCCCTAGGCACAGTGCCTACTGTGCCTAATGGATAAGTCGGCCCTGGGGATGTGTCTACACTGGCAAGTTATTCCGGAAAATCAGCCGCTTTTCTGGAAAAACTTGCCAGCTGTCTACACTGGCCACTTGAATTTCCGGAAAAGCACTGACGATCTCATCAGTGCTTTTCCGGAAAAACTATGCTGCTCCCGTTCGGGCAAAAGTCTTTTTCCAGAAAACTGTTCCGGAAAAGGGCCCGTGTAGACAGCTCAGGACTGTTTTCCGCAAAAAAGTCCTGATCGCGAAAATGACCATCGGGGCTTTTTTGCGGAAAAGCGCATCTAGATTGGCCACGGACGCTTTTCCGCAAAAAGTGCTTTTCCGGAAAAGTGTCCTGCCAATCTAGACACGCTTTTCCGAAAATGCTTTTAACGGAAAACTTTTCCATTAAAAGCATTTCCGGAAAATCATGCCAATGTCGACGTAGCCGGGATGTGTTATTAAATATAAGTCCCAAATATTAGTTCAGGCTGAGTTGAGCAATGAGGACACAGGTTGCGATAGAGAACCACAAACGAATTGACGTATATGATAGTAAGTGAAGAGCAATGATATAGTGACCAATAGGAAAAGAACACTTCAGCATCAGACGCACCCCCTATTGAATATGCATAAAACAAGTGATCGTCAGCGTTACTTGGTATAAAAGTGGGACGTCAGCCAAGGGTGGATGGGGAGGAGAAGATATCGTCCTTGGAAGGGCCAGAAGGATGGTCCCTGGGCATGATGGAGAAGGTGAAAGTAACGAGAAAGATGATGGGCTAACACCTAAGATTGTGCTAGAAGGAGCGATGTCAGTAGATGGTCAGGAAATATGAATGGCCATTCTCTGTCTTACGAAATTGAGGGGTTTGTGACTGTGCCAGCTTTATTAATACACTGTCAATATTGGAAATACACAAGAGTGTCTATATTGTGAGTGTTGTAACGTGCACATCAGGGTTCCCAATCACAGTATAATTGAATACTGGGCCTGATCCTGGGACAGAGAACCTGTTAACCCTACGGCGGGTAATTAGAATTTAACATAATCTTAGATCAGGCTACAGGAAGCAATTAACAGAACGAGGCAATTAGCGCATGGCTCCTCCCGTTGTGCAGTCCAGTCTCTGGCTGTCGAAAGCGTAGGGACGTCCAAGCCGTCTCCTGGCCAGCAGCCCCGGGAGGGGCTATCCGCGGGGAGCGGTTCTAACTCCGTTCTGGACCCCGTCGCGCCTCTGGCTCACAATGCCCCTGGCAAAGCGCTGTGCGGGTTTACGGTGCAGCGAGCGGAGGGCTCAGTTCAACCCGCTGCCTGTTAATTTCGTTGCATGGCACCTGGCCCTTCCATTACGGGAAGGAGTAAATCACACGGCCTGATCACCGTCTCCACCCCAGTCACGGTCATCCAAACCTCTGCCCTACCCCCCCGCGTCGTCGCTGCTCCAAGCCGAAAAGTCCCAGCCCTTTGCCAATCTCCTCGTCAGGGTTTCGACTAGAGGCCACAGTGCCATCTGAAGACGGGTGCTAGCGAAGCAGCCACGCACTCCTCCTCGGGCAGCCCCGCCGGGTGTCAGAGGAACCCCTAGTGCCAAGACAAACACAAGCCCTTGCGAAAGGAGTCGAGGGATGTAATGGTTCCACTATTGCCTTAGTGGCACGCTTACCCGGGTCACTGGCTAACCAGCACCCGGCCCGGCTGGCTCACGCCCTGAGTTCGGAGGCTGCCTGCAACCAGTGAAAGTGGGAAAGTCAGAACAGCCTGCAGAGGGGATGATGGGAAATGAAAATACCTGCTGGGCAGGTATAAAACTGCCAGAGTTGCCAACCCTCAGAAATTTCATTTATGGACAAAATGGGAAATATTTACGGACAGACACATTTTTTCCCGGAGATCCTTTTTATACGATAGCAAGACGACATAACTGGCCAAAAGTGAAGAGTAACCAGTGTCATTCCTACACCACTGTGCTATTTAACTCACTTTCATTTCGTGAGTCATGGTCCTGGATCACGTGATTCACACAACGTCACCTCAACCACTGAGCTAAATAACCAACTAAACCGCCCAATTTCCACTGCTCCGCAGTGAAATGTCTGAAGCAGCACAGAAGAAATTGAATTGCTATAGAATAATTGCCGTGTTTTGAAATTTTATTGCACTTTTACGAAGTTTACGGACACCTAAATTTTTTTACAGACTTCACGGACATGGCCAATTTCAGCTAATTTTTTAGAGACTGTCCATAAATGTACTGACGGTTGGCAACCTTAGGCGCTGCTTCTGGCTTTGTGGGTCGATGTTCTCGAGGGGCAGAGGGCAGGGTGGTTTTGTTCTGCTTCGTTCCCACCTGGCCGACAGCCCTCCGGGACTATCTGCCTGCCTGCAGGGCGTCCCGCGGGGTTGGAGGCCGACAGTGGGGTTCCCAAGCTGGCTGGGACCCGGAGCTGTCCAACGGGGTCTTGGGTTTTGGGCTGTCAGTTTGGAGAGAGGAAAAAAAGCCAGGCCCCGGGCAGCCTGCAACTTCCCAAGACACCCGGCGGTCGTCTCCCACTGGCCAGGCTGCAGCTGGAGCGGGGTAGCCAGCTCTGTGCCGTGCTGCAGGCGAGAGGTGAGTGAACTGCAGAGTCCAGAGGAGAGCGACAAAAATGACGGGCAGGTGAGAAGACCTATCCGAGGAGGGCAGGCTGAGAGAACTGGGCATGGTAAGTCTGGAGGGGGGGAAGCGGAGGGGGGATGGTCATCAGTCAACAGGCATCTTCACCATGCCCAGAATCATGTGCAACAAGGGAGATTTCAATCAGACATTAGGGGAAACTCGCTAACTGCACGGAAGAGGAAGTACTGGAAGAGGTTACTAGGGCGGTTGTGGAATCCCCATCACCGGAGGAGATGAGAATGCATTAGACGGATGCTCCTTAGGGATGGGCTAAGGATATTCAGTCCTGTCTCAGCACAAGAGGCAGAACTAGACGACCTCTGGAGGCCCTTTCCAGCCTGACATTTCTCTGAGTCCCGTTATCTCTCTCCGTGCGTCTGTCTGTATTTCACACGCGCTGTGACGCGTCCCCGGCCGTGTGTCTGTCTGTATTTCACATCCACTGTGATGCATCCCTGGCTGTGCATCTGTCTATATTTCACACGTCGTGACGCGTCCCTGACCATGCTTCTGCCTGTATTTCACACCCACCGTAATGCATCCCTAGCCGTGCGTCTGTCTGTGTTTCACACATGCTGTGACGCGTCCCTGGCCATGCGTCTGTCTGTATTTCACACACACTGTGACGCCTTGCTGGCTGTGCATCTGTCTGTATTTCACATGCGCTGTGATGGGTCCTTGGCCGTGCGTCTGTCTGTATCTCACACGCGTTGTGACACGTCACTGGCCATGCGTCTGCCTGTATTTCACACGCGCTGTGACGGGTCCCTTTCTGTGCGTCTGTCTGTATCTCACACGCGCTGTGACGGGTCCCTTTCTGTGCGTCTGTCTGTATCTCACACGCGCTGTGACGGGTCCCTTTCTGTGCGTCTGTCTGTATTTCACACGTGTTTTCTTGTAGTATAAACTGCAGCTAAGCGAACAGGTCGTAGGGAGGAGAATTCTTGGGGGGTGAATCCCGGGACGGGCTCTTATCTGCTCTTGTTCTCAGCGGCTGTGCACTATGGGAGAGGGCGCGGGGCACTCCCCACGCTGACCCCGGGATAGGGGGTACGGTTCTTGCTCTGTAAATGGGATTAGGAGGCATTTCAGCCCGATTCTCTCCTAAGCCTGTCCCTGACAGCCGAGGTTACCAAATATGCGGGTGGCATTGTGCGAGGCGGATTAGATCCGACCGCTGTTGCCAACTTGTAAGAAGCCTGGGAGACTCTGTCACTCTGGCCAGACCTGGAGATGGACCCAGGTTTGGGAAGTCAAAGGGCAATTGCTTAATAACAATCCAATAATCCAGCGTCCAAAACCCTAAGCAGCAAGCAAAGCAAAGGGCATTCAAGGGAATAAGTTAAATTGCGACTAACGCTGTTAACATGGTCCCTGGCCTCTGCTCTCTTATGTTTATTGCTGGATTAAGGATCTTACAGACACGAAGCCAGGAAAAGCAAGCTTTCTCCTGGCCGTTGGCACGATTTTCTCTTGCTCCTGCCTGTCCAATTTCCTTCCCTCTCCTGCGTCTTTTCTTCTGCTCTTCTTCCTCGGCTGCTGCTCTTTGGCAGTGGGCTACACACGTGTCACGCCTCGAGGCTCCGTGCAAGATCCCAGTGCAAGGTGCTGCCCAGATCCATCGTAACAGGTTCTGCCTCCGAGAGCCTGCAGTGGAAATAACTCCCAGCAGCGTACCACGGGGGGCTGGTCCCGTGAGGCGCGGAGTATGCCCCGTTGCCCTGCACACGCCCGCTCAGCCACGGATGGTTTTGAGCAGCCTAGTACGGGTGCCACGCCGAGCGCCCACAACGCTTGAGATCAACGGGCGCATGTGGGAGCGTTCAAGAACTTGGCAGCTCTGCAAAATCAGGAGCACGCCCTGTCTCGGGTCGCACGTCCAGAAAACAGAAGCATTCGAAAACGAGTAGTCTCGTGGCACCTGAGAGACTAACCGAAGTACGGAGGCTTAGGAGCTTTCGTGGGGAAAATCCCCTTCCCAGGATGATGCAGTGGAGTGGAAATAACAGAAACCAGGTTATTTATACCAGTGGGGAAAAAAGGACCGGGTACTTGTCGGACCGATGCTAATGAAGACTTTTGAAAATATAGACCAGCTCCCGTGACACAAGTTGGCATATCAGACCCTCATCTGATGCTGAACAATAAATAACAGGTTGATTTAGGGTCTCACCCCAAACGCGCCGACATCAATGGGGGTTTTCTAGGTACAGCCCCTCCGCCGGCGCGGTCCCCAAGCTCAGCTGGGGAGGCCGAGTGGCAGCGTTTTTTTTCGATCGGCAAAAGTTGCCCAAGACCTAGACCGTGTTTTAAAGCGGTTTCATTATTCGGAGTTTCATTGTGATGACAAAAAGCAGCCGCGTCCTTTTTACCGGTGTAGCCGATCCTTCGTTCCCAGCCGCTGCTGCACACTAATGACATGAGAACCGGAGGCGCAAATTATTCATTTGGGGTTTTTTTAAACGCCTGAGTTATTCGGTTCTGAAAAGCGGCCACTGTGCCGAGATTATTGGGTTTTTTTCCCCTCATTTGAAACTCAGTGGCAAGCATCCCTCTTGCAGGTTATGTGCTTGGCATGAATCTAGGGACCATGCAGTCTCTCGCCGACTTTGGCAAGGCTGGTGTGTTGCGAATTCAGGTGCCCTTCAGCTAGGAGGGGAGCCCGTGTGGTGTGTTCTTCCCACACAACGATCCTGGCACAAGGCTGACGTCAGCGCGCTTTCAGGGCTATTACAATAGCAGGTGGAAAGGGGGGTTTTAACACTGCAGCCGGATGACCCGTGGGCACAAGTTCGAGAGATGGGGATGGCTTGAAGAGCCACAGGATGTTTTTATTTTTGTGCATTGCAAATTAAAGCAGGAAGAGCAAACAAATGCACAACAAGGCACCCTCTGCACCTAGGGAGACGCAGCACACGGTCCCAAACTCCTCCGCTTGTGTCATCCAGAGTAAGTCCACCAAAATCAGCACTGGAGGATCTCAGCACAAAAATCAGCACAGGCTGGAGGATCAACACTCTGGCAATCGATCCTCCGGGGTGCGATTGAGCAAGTCTAGTAAAGACCAGCTCAATCGAATGCTGAGGGCACCTGCGGCGAGGAGTAAGGGAAGTCGATGGGAGTGTTTCTCCGGTCAACCTCCCGCTGTGGGGCTACCCCAGAAAATCGATGCAAGGTGCGCCGGCTCCAGCTATGCAATTCACGTACCGTGCATCGATTTTCTTTGCCGGTGCAGACTCACATCATGGATCTGGAATTCTCCCCATGCATCAGAGGTTAACGAGACTCTTCTCGGGATCCTCGGAAGTGTTTCCTGAATGCGTTTCTGTGCTGGTATAACATCTCCCTGGGAGCAAAACCCTACAGCTAGCAACACGCACCCTGCACCGTCTCTCAGGGCAGGGAATGGACGGGCGCAGTGACTGTGGAGGGGGTTCTTTTATCCAGGGTGCTGGACACAGACCACTCTACCTCCACATGTGCTGCCCAATGTCACTGCAGGGGGGGTCTCCCTATGTCCTGGCTTGGATCATTTGACAGCCCCCTGCCTATGCAACGAGCACAGGCCAAACTGGAGGAGACTGGAGGAGCCGATGGTGATTGTGGGGTGATGCGGGGCAGAGCCCCACAGGTTGGGTCTGGGTCCGAACTTTTGAAAGTTTAAGGCTGTTGAGATCCAAGCGTTTGGCTCAGCTCTGCCTCTCGCATGGGGCTTGGCCAAATCTTTTCCCCCTTCACTGAAGCCGTTGTCCTTGAAGGGAAATTTAATTCGTAAAATCCCCAACCTCCCAGAGCTCCACATGGCCATGGGCATGACGGTTTGCCTGATTTCCACCCTTGTCCTAGCACCGTATGGGGAAGCCCACGAATATTTGCATTTGGCTCTAGGACTGGAACCGTGGCTGGTTCTGGGCCTGGCTCCATGTGGCGAGTCCCTGTGGTCTAAGCTCTGCAGAACAAGTTCTCCTCGCCCGCATCCCCAGCATCCTCACTTGGTCGCGGGCCACGCCCGGGAGCTACTTACTTGTGGGTCGCACATACACCTTCAGCTTCAAGCAGGGCCTGTCCACCATGTTAGGAGGAGTTGCAGCTGGAAGAAACACAAAGGAGGGAGAAAGAGAAACACGGCGGTGTTAGAAGAGGCGTGGGTGGAGGCAGGAGATGGTCAGGCGGGTGCAATGTTATTAGACATACATGTCATTGCAATATTTAAACCAATGTGGGCCAGCGTCCCCCACCTGCCCCCCCAACCCAAACTGGTATCAGCTGATTTCTTACAGGCGTCGCACCAGAGCTGGGTGCGGAGGAGATATTTGCGGAGGGCATTAGCCTGAAAAATCATTGATCTGTTTGTAACCCCTCCTGAATTCTCCTATAAATAGCAGCTTGGGCTTAGCACACAGATTTTCCTTCTATGGCAACGGCTGAGTGGGCATTATAGCTTTGTCTCGCGCCTGGGAGCGGGGGGTTCCATACTCTCCGGAGGACCCTGTTTCTGTTCAGTCATTAGCAATTGGATTTCAAGGCTCCACATTCAAGCAGGACAGAAATGTGGGGCTGCTCCCATGTCATGGGGCTGGATCCCCCGGACGGAGCGCCCGCGCTGGGAGACAGACCCTCGGAAAATGTGATTTTGTTTGGGGGGTTTGTGTGCTGTGCATTTGGAAAGATTTGGAAAGGGAGCCCGTTGTGCGGTTTTTGTGATGCGCACAGCCGGTGCCAACAGGCTGAGGCCTTCCAAACTCGTTACCCCCCGGGGCCTCTGAGCACCCAGCAGACATGGGGTCATAGGGACTGGGACTCTCATTCTGGGTCTGTGCAGCACCTGACACAAACAGGCCGTGATTGCAGCTGGAACCTGCTACGGCCAGCCCCCACCACAACATAGGAACAGCCGCCCTTGTCGCGCGCTACCACACTGGCACTGACAGTCTGATGCCCTGCAGTGCAGGGTGAGTCTCCCCTCCCCCAGATGATTTCACTTTCAACCTGAAATGCGGGCAAATATCAGGCAGCCTGCAGACTCTCCAGGGACGCGGCTCATGAGCGGAGGGTCCCTGCGCGGGCGAGAGCAGGGTGCAACTTTCCTTTAAAACTGCTACTTGCAAAGCTACTGCTGAGGGCGAGCGTGCCCGAAAAGCAATTGCTCTGGCTTTTTGCCGAAGGGAGAAGTACGCCTGGTTTTCTCCTGTTTCCCTTCTCCCAGCAAAGGAACTCACTCTCAAAAGGCAATGAATTACAAACTGGCGAAGCGTAAGACTTTATCTGTTCTTCCCAATGTCGGCGCAGCCGGCGGAACTCACTGTCACTTGACAGTATGGCGGCTTCACACGATTCCAAAGGGGAGTTGACATTTATACAGATAATAAAAACTTCCACACTTATATTGGATAGACTGAAAATGATAAATGGGATACAAGCTCTCATGCTCGGACATGGGCCAGCCCCGGGCTCACAGGAGCGGTGTACCCCATTATGCACCCTGCTCTGAAGTTACTGGAGACGGGACAGAGGGCCAAGACAGACTGACTACGAGTGTGAGCTGGCGTGTTAGTCCCGGCGTCCCTGACACGCTTTTTGTACATGCAGCAGCGAAATCTTTTGCTAAATTTAATGTTTGACCTGATCATTTTTAGCCGGGGAGTCCTCACCGCCGCGGTGACGACCGCAGCTCCAGAGCGGTGGCAGGCAGCAGACAGAAGTGCCGTCTAGTCTCCCTAGTGTTTTCCCACCTCTAACCGACTTGGCTCTCCAGACACTGAGATAATGGGGTTTCCTACTGAGCTCCCATCTGGCTTGGAATCCGAGGCTCTAAAAGGGGAGACAAGCTAGTCTGGGAGAGATAATGCACATCCAGCCATCTCGGCTTGACCTCCGGCCCCTCCCAGCTCCCTCTAAGGAGCTTAAAAGTTTCAAGGCATCAATTGCATTACTGGCGCGATCCCTGCCACTTAAACCGCCTCTTTGATCAACACTTAACTGGTGTCAAAAGTTGCCCGACCCCGAGCGGTGCATTTCTGCCGGACTGTCCTTGGATACATGTTCGAACTGCAAAAAAACCCCCAGTCTGCCAAGTCAGATTTCATGCTTGTTACAGGCTGCTTCCAGCCGCAGGAAGGGAAGGGAGGCGGGCGGGGGGGGGGGGGGGGTTGCGTGTGAAACCCCCGCTGTGCAGGAACCACAGAGGCAGAGGATACGGGCCCCTCAAAGTCTGTCTGAGTGGCTACTGAAGGGGAACACTTTGCAATTAGAAGGGGGGTCGTGTGAAAAGCGTGGGGGGGCAGAGATTAAGGAGGCTAGGGAGGGGGCTAAGCCAGAGTGATGGGTGAAGGGAGTGTGTGTGGGGGGGGCCAGACTCTAACAAGGTAAGGTGGGTTTTTTAACTCGCTCTGAGACTGATCGGCTCTGACAGCCCCAGCCCCACGCTGGGCTGATGAGAAAGGCTTGCTGTTCCCCCCCTCGCGGGGTCACCTCAAATAAATGTTCAAGCAGCTTGAAACACTGATTGTGAGGATGTTCGTGGGGGGAGGGAGCAGACGTCCTTTCGCCCGTACTGGAGCTGCCCTCTCTGCACCTGGTCCATGCCAGCAAAACCCCGCGGCGCTTTCTCGGTGGGAGGAGGCGACTCTCCCAGGAAGAGCCCTGTGCCCCACGAGGAATCGCCCCCCTGGGTTTTCCAGTCCCGGCTGCATGTGTCACCCACACACCAGGGTAAGTCTCCACTACAGAGTTTTGTCGGAAAGACGGCCACATGTCCGACAAAACTCGCGGAACGTCCACACTGCAATCGCGTTCTTCCGCAAGAAAATCGAAAGAACAGTTTGGTTTTTTTCCGGCATTGGTAATCCTCATTCCACGAGGAAGAAGCCTTTTTCCGAAGAGCTCTTTCTGCAAACAGGCGTGTGTGGCTGGGGAAAAGGGAGTTCTTTGGGAAGAAGAGGGACGAGGAAAAAGCGCAGCTTGCCCTGGGGGTCATTCCGCCCGCAGTAATCACAGCTTACACGCGAGAGAGCCTCCATTCAGTCTGGACGCTCAAACTTTTGAAACTTTTCTGAAAAAGCCAAACTTTTCCGTTAAAAGCGTTTGCGGAAAATCATGCCAGTCTAGACATAGCCCTAGTGCGGTTCACGGTCCCACGGATTGGCTCTTAGCTCACTTACAGCAAGTGATAAGAACAAGGGAACGCCAGGCTGCGAGCCAGCTGGCTTTCTTGCTCAAGCTTGTAGTGGCTCCTACACTAAGCTTCCCAGGTTCAAATCTGCCTGGTGACGGTTACACGAGCAGGAAGAGAATTGTCGGCCTTACACCCGGCCAGAGACTGAGCCTTGCGATCCAGCCCCCGGCTCCTGAGATCAATTGCACTGCTTTTCTGGGAATGTTTTGTCAAGACAGAGGAACCTCGCTGGGTCGGGACTCTCTGATCCAGTAGCTATTGGCAGACCACAGAGCACTGGTGGCTGGGGGCAGTTGCTGCTAGCGGCCAGGAGTGCAGCAGAGCCACGCTAGTGGGCTGATGGCCAGGAGGGAAGCCGGGTTGGGAGGCTGGCAGCCGAGGGGCCCCAGAAACATAAGAATAGCCATCCCCACTGGCTCAGACTAAAGGCCCACCTAGCCCCGTGTCCTGTCTGCGACAGGGGCCAATGCCAAGTGCCCCACCGGGAAGGAACAGAACGGAGAATCCAGTGCTCCCTCTCCGGTCAAACGCCATCCTCCCTGCCCATCCTGGCAAATAGGCATTGATGGACCTGTCCTCCATGAATTAATCTAGGGGTTTTTTTTTAACCTTGTTATCACCTTGGCCTTCACATCATCCTCTGGCAAGGAGTTCCACAAGTTAACAGTGCACTCTGTGTGGGGGGGGGAGGGGGGAGACACTGTTCCAAGCAGGGTTGCACGAATACCATGGGACTAACTGAAGATGTTTTGATAGGATAACAAGCCTTGTGGATAAGGGGGAAGCAGGAGATGTGGGAAACTTAAACTTTAGTAAAGCATTTGATACAGTCTCATATGACCTTCTTTTAGATAAATTAGGGACATACAACCTAGAGGGGGCTATTATAAGGTGGGTGCATGACTAGCTGTACAACTGTTCTCAGAGAGTAATCCAAGGTTCGCAGTGATGTTGGAAGGGCAGAACAAGTGGGGTTCTGCAGGGATCCATTTGGGGACCCCGCTGTTCAATATCTTCATCGGTGATCTAGATATTGGCCCAGAGAGCACAATTATCAAGTTTGCAGATGATCCCAAGCTGGGAGGGGTTGCCAGTGCTTTGGAGGATAAAGTCGTCATTCCAAATGGTCTGGACAAACTAGAGGACTGGGCTGAGAGAAACAGGGTGCAGTTGAATAAGGACAAATGCAAAGCTCTCTGCTTAGGGAGGACCAGTCGGTGTCACACACAGAGAATGGGAAGCGACCGTCTGGGAAGGAGCCCTGCAGAAAGGGAGCTCGGGGACCACAAGCTAAGTACGAGTCAACCGTGTGACACTGTCGCAAAAAAAGCCGACATCCGTCTGGGCTGCACGAACAGGGGTGTTGGGGGCAAGACAGGAGGAGCAATCCGGCCCTGCCCCAAATCTGCCCCCAGGTTCCCCCTCTCTGCCCCCACTGTGAGGACTCCTTAGCTAGCCCGGTCCATATGGCAAGTGATATTACGCCATCCCTGCTGGGACCCTGGGACGGAGGCTGGGGCCTTTTTAGCAGGGGATTCCGTGATGCAGCTCAGCCCCAAGCGAAGGCCTTTTTGCCCTCTCTGTGCTGTGCCCACTGGCTCCCATGCCCGTGTGCTTCCTGTGCCCTTCGCTTCTGCTGCGGGAGGGGAGCTGGCATCGGGACAGGCAGGAAATGGCCCATTTTCCTGCTGTGCGTGGGCCTGCCAAAGCCAGGTCCTGCTCCTGCATGTTTCACCCTATCCGGAGCCAGCTGGCGCCCGGCTCTTTCGCTCTAGTGCAACAGCCCCGGGGGTGGGGACTTATTAACTCTAGGAGCCTTCGCATCACCCCCTCCCAGCCCGTCAGGCGCTGGTACCTGGGCGGGGCGTCCCTGGAGGGCGGGGATAGAACTCACCCACTCCACTGACTCGCGGTGTTGTCTGTTCGGAGTGGCCGGCTACACCCGGCTCCCCCTTCCCCGGGAAAATGGAGATAAAAGCTCGTAATAAAAATAATACTCATCGGAGAGATAAAAGAAGTAATTGCAATAATTATCTTAGCAAAACTCCCCTCTCCACATGGAAAATGGAATTTTTTTTATGTCCGTTTTAAAAGGAACTTATTTATTTTTTAATTAAAAAGGGACGGAGAAAATTATTCTCCATAAAGTTTCATTTAAAATGTAAAGCCGGGAGAGCGAGGAGGTGAGATTCACCCAAGCACGGACGTTAATGGGCCACATCCGGGCCACCCCTGCGGACACACAGCAAGCTCCTCGGCAAGGCGGGGGGGACATCCACACCCGTCTCCAGATGGGTCCCCCATGTGCTTCTAGGTGTGGGGACTCACAGGCCTCTCCGAGGGACGGGTGTGCATACAACCCCCACCCCCAACTTCGTAGCCCCTCTCTGTCTGCAAAAGAGAACTCTCACAGGCTTGGCAGCTGCCCTGCAAGTGCCAGCTGGACCCAACAACGCTGGCTGAAGAGCCCAAGCGGCGTGCTTTTCAGGATGCGCCACCCGCTGCCCCTCGCTCGGGAAGCTGCAGCCCGGCTCTGATGTGGGCAGCCGGGCCAGGGTCCTGCCGTCCCTCTTTGCTGGCTGCCTGCAAAGTGCTGAGTTGATTTTAATCCACCCCCCACCCACCCATGGCTCTGAAAGCTTTTTAACAGCACAAGCCCCTGGCTGTGTTCCAGATCCCCCCTCCTGCCAGCTGTGCTCCAGGTAAGCTGCATGCACACCCAGCCTGACCCCGCCTGCCAGGCCTTCTCACGGGGCTCGGCTGCGAAGGGCAGAGGTTCTGGATCAACCCTCCCCCCCCCCCCCCATCTCCAGGCTTGGGGCCGAGCCCGCCCTCTCATTCGGAAGAGACGCGCCCGCCGGAGCTAAGCCCGCCACGCCGGTGAACTCAGAACCGGGCTCCCTGCCCACCTCCCCGGCTCTTGGGGAACTGCTGAAAACCAGCCCGGCCCCTTGGAGGCGTTGTGGGCACGGGAAGAAAGGGGGTCTCGGTGCTGGATCTGGCCTACAGGGAGCAGAAGGGGGGATCCAGGCATAAGAGCCTGCCTCCACAATACTCCGCAGAAACCCAGCTTGGAAGCAAGATGACCCTCAGCTGCATGGAAAGAGGGCAATACGAGGAATGCCTCAGGAGTAGAGGTTTCTTGCAAATTAAGCCACCAAGTTCCCTAATTTGGGGCCTTACCATAAATTAGGCCCTCCAGTTACCCAAGCTGCTGCCAGTAAAATAAGGTTTCAAAATGCACCGTATAAGAAATCAATAGGTAGGGTCTGGGGAAAAGTAGCCTCTCCATATTAGGAAGCAAAGAGGTCGGGTCCGGGAAGGGGCAATCTTCACCTTATTAGGAAACAAAAGGATGATTTGGAAGAAGGGGAGAGGGCAGGTACCAAGGGAAGGGTCGGGATAAAAGATGCTGTAACCATAACTCAGGGCTCACTTCGTGGGGCGCGAGGCGAAGGGGAACGAGTGGTCTGGATATCGAAACCGAATAAATCGCCTCTTACCACTCCACCCGGCTTTGTCCATCATTCGGCCCGGCAACAGGCGTCACTGGTCCGCCCCAACATGCCAGCCCCTCTTCATCCCCTTCCCCCGGTATGTCTGAGCGCTCTTGGAAACGGGGCTCTGACTGCAGGTTTCACCTGGCCTCCCCCGGGCCCAGGGCTGGCTAGCCAGGGCGGTAACCCCGTGGCACAAAGACTGGCTTAAGAGGTGTCTCTGGTGTGCCCTGGGCAGGAGGTTGTGGGGGCCTCGGTAACTATCATGCTATCTGGATCTTAGAGATTTGTGCGTCTGTCTGTCTGTGTGTCCCTCTGTGAGTCCGTTTGTCCAAGAACGCCTCCTAAGCGGTAAGAACAAGGGCCACTCAATTCGGGAGGCAGCTTCCTCTGATCATCACTTAGAGCGAGGTCAGGCTGGGTTGTGCCAGGACAATGGGAGGTGCAGAGAATGGGACTGTTTTCCATAACATGGAAAGGGAGGGGCACAAAGAGGAGGGATGTAATTTGGAGAGTGGCCACTGGGGGGCAGCCGCACCACCGCTGAGGCGCCACCTTCTTGCCTGCCACCAGACTGGGTAAGTAGCCCCTCTGCCCCAAACCCTTCCCCCCAGTCGTTGGGCACATTGCTGTGGGGCCTACAGGGACACAGAAGGTCCCTCGAGGCGGGGGGAGCAGAGAAAGCCCTGCCAGTAGGGTTGCCAGATGTCCAGTTTTCGCCTGGACAGTTTGGTATTCAGATCCCCCGTCTGGTTAAAAAAAAACCAGAAAATATGTCCTGTTTCTCTCGGACGGAAGCCCGGCAGGGACAGTTTCCCCTGCTGCATCTGGGGGGTGGGGGGGAGTAAGGAGCGTGGGGCACAGCGCTTTTTTTTTTTTTGCTCAACAACTTTGGTCTCCCGTTTTTGTTGCTCAAGCACGTTTGCCATGTTTGGGATTTTTGTTGAAAGCATCTGGCAAGGCTATCTGCCGGATGGTACCCCCTCCCTGAGCCCCTCCTCACCCCCCAATCGTCACTCTGGCACCTCCCCACGCTGCCAGCCCCCTGCTCTGAAGAACCCAGGCAACACAGGCTAAGTCTTCTAGTTAATTCATAAATAGCATGGTTATGAGTAAGCTGATGGGGCGAGGGACCGGTCACGTAAACGGGTCGCTGTTTATAAATGTTAATGGCTGTTCTAAGGTAACGTATCTCGTGGGACTGTCTTGAAGCCAGCTAAGCTGCGCCCCATTATGCAAGGTGCTGTAGGCACCGATACTCAACGGCCGTCCCGGGAGCATTTCTTCAGCTGTTCAATAATCACAAGATCGCTCTCAAAATTGTAGCGTTTTTTCACGTTGGGTTCTTTCCTATTTGCCGTCCGAGTTTTATGTGGGACTTCAAGGCGTCATATTTTCAAGCCTTTGTCTGGACTCACGCCAGGGCCACGAGGGTAGGGCTACCGGGCTGGCAGAGGTGCGTCTGCTGCCCACGGAGGAAAACCCACGCTGGCGTTGATCTAGCTAGCTGGCTAAAAACAGCCGTCAAGCCGCGACCAAGTGGGCCCGCCCCGAATGCTAGGTACGTACTGAGCCTGCGAGCAAGCTAGATCAAAGCTAACTCAGGTATGTCTGCACCTGCCACGCTCACACCTCCCAACTGTGGTACAGACATACCCCGACAGGCCTCTCCAGCCATCGTCTCTTCCCCCGGCTCGGTTCTTCCGTCCGGATCTCATGCGGGTCCAGGTTGTGCTGCTCTCTGTCTGAATCTCATCACATCCTCTATTACGGGTGTATCTACAGGCCCCGGGGGAGACCAGGCCAGAAACGGAAATGAGAGGCGAAGTGATGTGCCCAAGGACATGCAGGAGGTCAGTGGCAGAGCTGGGAATTGCTCCAAGGAGTTCATTCTGCCACTGCAGCCCTCTACCCAGCTGCTGCCCAGGCATGTCAGCACAGAAGCATCGCAAGAAGCTGCGACGCCTCAAAAACAGCAGAGGGCTGGTTCAGGAGGCCAGGCCAGGCTGGAGTAGGGTTGTAAAATCCTGTTTAATCAGCTAACCAGTGAAACACTAGGGTTAACCAGTTAACTGATCAAGTGGGATTCTGGGCAGGGGATCGTTACAGCCTGGCCGGAGCAGCTCCCGTCCCGTAGGGCTGCCAGCCCTGCAGGACTCCTAGCTCCGTGGGGGGCTGCTGGTGCCTGCCTCAGCCTGCGGCGTGGTGGGCCCGATGGGGCGGGAGCAGCCGGTAAAGGTGATGCTGACCAGGTAACCGATTACCTGTTGACACCCCTCGCCTGGAGGGGGGTAGGTAAGGTGTCCAGAGCCCGCCCCCCGCTGCGCGGATCCTCTCTGAGCGTAGGCACCCGAGGGTGAATTCTGGGACTTGTGAGCGTCCCTTCCAGGTGCAGCCAGGACGCCAGCCCTGCCTCCAATGTCAAGCTACAGAACGGGGCAAAGAGTGAGCGTCCCCCGATTTACCCTGGGAACAGGCCCTTCCTGCCACCCCGGGGGGCCAGCCCCGGCCTGCCAGGAGCAGCGCCAGGCCCCGCGGCCGAGCAGCACCGGGGCAAGCGGCGGCTGGTTCCAGCTTTGTCTAGTCACGCCGGGGACTGTGCGATGACGCCGAGAATCCCCCCCCCCCCCATGGCTGAAATCCCCAGCGCAGACAAAGCTGCCGCACCACCGGCCCGTTCTTCACTGCACGGCCTAAGGGATGCAGCCGTGGCTAGGGAGACACAATGCAGCATCCTGGCAAGTGTGTGTGTCTGTGTGTGTCTGTGTGTGTGTGCGTGTGTGTGTGTGTGTGTGTGCGCGTGTGTCTGTGCGTGTGTGCGTGTGTCTGTGCGTGTGTGTGTGTGTGTGTGCGTGTCTGTGTGCGTGTCTGTGTGTGTGTGCGTGTGTCTGTGTGTGTGTGCGTGTCTGTGTGCGTGTCTGTGTGTGTGTGCGTGTGTCTGTGTGTGTGTGCGTGTGTCTGTGCGTGTGTGTGTGTGTCTGTGTGTGTGTGCGTGTGTCTGTGTGTCTGTGTGCGCCTGTTCCCATCCACCCCCTGCTGGGCCTGTCTGCTCCAGAGGCTTGTTTGCAGGCGGGAGAGTGAAATGTTACCAAGCGCTCCAGGTTTAGCGCTCATCTGGTTTGTACCTGCCAGCTCCCCCCCCCTTTGTAATGTACCTGCCAGCTCCTCCCCCGCTCAGAATGTACCTGCCAGCCCCCCCCTTTGTAATGTACCTGCCAGCCCCCCCCTTGTAATGTACCTGCCGCCTCCCCCCTTTGTAATGTACCTGCCGCCTCCCCCCTTGTAATGTACCTGCCGCCTCCCCCCTTTGTAATGTACCTGCCAGCCCCCCCCTTGTAATGTACCTGCCGCCTCCCCCCTTTGTAATGTACCTGCCAGCCCCCCCCTTGTAATGTACCTGCCGCCTCCCCCCCTTGTAATGTACCTGCCGCCTCCCCCCCTTGTAATGTACCTGCCGCCTCCCCCCCTTGTAATGTACCTGCCAGCCCCCCCCTTTGTAATGTACCTGCCAGCCCCCCCCTTTGTAATGTACCTGCCAGCCCCCCCCTTGTAATGTACCTGCCGCCTCCCCCCCTTGTAATGTACCTGCCGCCTCCCCCCCTTGTAATGTACCTGCCAGCCCCCCCCTTTGTAATGTACCTGCCAGCCCCCCCCTTTGTAATGTACCTGCCAGCCCCCCCCTTGTAATGTACCTGCCGCCTCCCCCCTTTGTAATGTACCTGCCGCCTCCCCCCTTGTAATGTACCTGCCAGCCCCCCCCTTTGTAATGTACCTGCCGCCTCCCCCCTTTGTAATGTACCTGCCAGCCCCCCCCTTGTAATGTACCTGCCGCCTCCCCCCTTGTAATGTACCTGCCGCCTCCCCCCCTTGTAATGTACCTGCCGCCTCCCCCCTTTGTAATGTACCTGCCGCCTCCCCCCTTTGTAATGTACCTGCCAGCCCCCCCCCTTGTAATGTACCTGCCGCCTCCCCCCTTTGTAATGTACCTGCCGCCTCCCCCCCTTGTAATGTACCTGCCGCCTCCCCCCTTGTAATGTACCTGCCGCCTCCCCCCTTGTAATGTACCTGCCGCCTCCCCCCTTTGTAATGTACCTGCCAGCCCCCCCCTTGTAATGTACCTGCCGCCTCCCCCCTTGTAATGTACCTGCCGCCTCCCCCCTTGTAATGTACCTGCCGCCTCCCCCCTTTGTAATGTACCTGCCGCCTCCCCCCTTGTAATGTACCTGCCGCCTCCCCCCTTGTAATGTACCTGCCGCCTCCCCCCTTGTAATGTACCTGCCGCCTCCCCCCCTTGTAATGTACCTGCCGCCTCCCCCCCTTGTAATGTACCTGCCGCCTCCCCCCTTGTAATGTACCTGCCGCCTCCCCCCTTGTAATGTACCTGCCGCCTCCCCCCCTTGTAATGTACCTGCCGCCTCCCCCCTTGTAATGTACCTGCCGCCTCCCCCCTTGTAATGTACCTGCCGCCTCCCCCCTTTGTAATGTACCTGCCGCCTCCCCCCCTTGTAATGTACCTGCCGCCTCCCCCCTTGTAATGTACCTGCCGCCTCCCCCCTTTGTAATGTACCTGCCGCCTCCCCCCCTTGTAATGTACCTGCCGCCTCCCCCCTTGTAATGTACCTGCCGCCTCCCCCCTTTGTAATGTACCTGCCGCCTCCCCCCTTTGTAATGTACCTGCCAGCCCCCCCCCTTGTAATGTACCTGCCGCCTCCCCCCTTTGTAATGTACCTGCCAGCCCCCCCTTGTAATGTACCTGCCGCCTCCCCCCTTTGTAATGTACCTGCCAGCCCCCCCCTTGTAATGTACCTGCCAGCCCCCCCCCTTTGTAATGTACCTGCCGCCTCCCCCCTTTGTAATGTACCTGCCAGCCCCCCCCTTTGTAATGTACCTGCCAGCCCCCCCCTTGTAATGTACCTGCCGCCTCCCCCCTTTGTAATGTACCTGCCACTTCCCCCCCTTTGTAATGTACCTGCCAGCCCCCCCCTTGTAATGTACCTGTCAGCCTCACCCCCTCTCTCACTCCCCCCCCCCCCCCCGCCCTTTCTTGTTCCAGGTTCCAGTATGATTCATGTTGTTTTTAGAAAGTCCATTGTCTTTGCCGCTTCCAGGGGATTTGATCTGCAGGTTGACGCTCTCTGGTCCGGCAGCATCCCTGGTCCGATGTGACTGTGGTTTGCCGGACGGCCACTTACCATGGGGGTGGCCAAGTTCCCCGCGGTCCCACAAAGTTTGTCTACGGCCCCAGGCCTGGCTCTCAGGAGTCTGGATTGTTGTTTAGCTCGAATTTACCCCTCCATGTCTCAGAGCCCAGGAAGCAGGGGCCGTGCTGGTCATGCTGCTAGCCAATATCGACCTCCCGTGGTTTGGCAAATTCTCTGGTTCGGCGCCGGTCAGATCCCTAGGGTGCCGGACTAGAGAGGTCCACCCTGTAGTGGCCAAGGGCGTGGACTAGGATACCTGGGTTCACATCCCAGCTCTGCTTCTGACCTGCTGCGTGACCTTGGATGAGTGCTGGCCCCTCTCCATGCCTCAGTTTCCCTTCTCCACCCATGGTCTATTCAGATTGCTCTGTGGCAGGGACCCTGTGTCTATGAAGCCTCCAGCACAAAGGGGTTCTGGCGCCGGCTGGGATCTCGGTGCTATTCGAACACAAATCATTAACCAGCATGTTTAATTGAGCTTTTCTACATCAGCCCACGGATCACTGTATCATTGTCTCTCCCCCGGGGTGCCCACATCCTCTTCCTTTGGCTTCACAACCTATAACTTCCTCCATGCGACTTTCTCCCGCTAGGAAAGACGTCAGTCTCTCCCGGATAGTTTGGCTCCTCTCTGCTGTCTTGCCGCTCTTTGTTTTAAATGGAATATTGGGATCCAAAACTGAAACAAAAGCGCGGTCGAAAGAGCAAAGCAGCCGCTCTCTGCTTCAGATTCTGTGCAGAATGATTTTTTTCGCTGAGGAGTAAATACATCATGCAGCTCCCCAAACATGAACTCACCTCCTCAGCCGGGCAGAGGCCAGAGAACCCTGTTCCCAAACCCGGCTGTAAATTCTGATCCAATCCAGATCAGCCGCCGGGCCCTGCCATGCGCTTCTGTCCCCAACGCCAGCACTTAACCTTGACCCAGAACTGGGGAACACAACGCTGCATCTCGTTGCCTGGGAGGTTAATGGAATTCCAATTTGTGAGCTCTAGAAGGAGGTAATTTCTTTTCTTTCATGTCTGCTAAATACGGTTCCTCAAAGAGGCATAATTTCTAATGTTCCGCATGACATGAATTCTAACTGGTTTAGCAATGATCAGTTTCACCATTTACTCCTGTGTAATCTCTCCCTAACGACATTAAAAAAAAATAAAATAATAATAAAAAAAACAGAATAAGAAAAGAGAGAGTTGTAGATGCAGTTATTTCACGAGTGACATTTTCTAGGGGGGGGGACGAATGGTAATTTAATATAGATAAAAGGAACAAATTAAGTGCCTTCCAAACAGATGCTTTAGAAAAAAGGGGAAAAATAATAGGAAAGATAACGGCGCCGGTTCGCTCCTGCACAGAAGGAGAAGGGTTTCTGGCTTCAAATGACACGCTCGAGTGCTTTGGGGTCAGGATTTTTAATTTTTTTTTTAATTTTAACCTTTAATTGCAAAACTCCTGGGGTCGGAGTCAAAGGCTGGTGGGACTTTTTTCCACTGGCCCCTGTCCGCTTTGGCTTAGCCCCGTTGGATTACTGCCCTGTGTCTGTTGGCAATTAGCGATGGGCCGGGTCTGCCTCTTACGAAGGGCCCGATCCGGCATGCGTGTGCTCGGCTGTAAGTCAGGGACTAGCCCTGCGCATGTCAATGTACTAGTGGGAGTAAAAAGCCGGCTTGGGGTTAAATATTTGCAGGATCGAGGCCTGGGAGTAGGGCAAACCAGGGAAGCTGGCCGGCCCCTACAGTGGGTGTGGGGGGGTGTTTGGCTCCTATGGGGCCCTGAGTGGCAGGGGCGGGGCCTCAGGAAGAAGGGGCGGGGCCCAGGGATTTGCCTCCCCCAGCCCTAGCACCCGGGCGTGGGTGGCTTCAGAGGAGGCAGAGTTTGAATGGCGCGCTGGTCCTTCTCTTACGACAGGGCTGAGACCGGCCATCTGCCGCACCCTCTCCACCCTCCATGGCCACAGGCTTTGGGGAGCCACACACCCTCCCCCCCCCCACTTCCTGCCCCTCTCGGCCTTTCGGTAGCGGCTGAAACGCTGCAGCCGTGGCCAAAGGGAGCTGGCCTCCCCGCCTTTGCTGAGCTCCCGCTAGCCATTACGCCGCGGGCAGAGAAGGGAGGGAGGGGCTGCTTTGGAGCCGGGCTCTCCCCAGTTTTGCCCCCTTCCCTCCCGGGTCCAGACGGCATTTCCCAGGGTGTAATCCACGGGGTTCCCCCAGGATCCATTCTGCCAGCTAAACCCGGGACGTTCGGCCGACTCGGCAGCGCCATGCCCAGGCCCTGCGCCCGCCCCCTCCGAACGAGGAGCCCCCTTCTCCCTCGTCCCTGCCACCCTGCAGCCCCACTTCGCCCCAAGGAAGGCTCAAAGCCCCGCTTCTGACCCCGCTAAAAGCCTCGAGGCCAACCAGCCTCCCCAGCAGGTGCCCAGGCAGGTCACTCCAGCCCCTGAGTGATTTTGGCTTCATGGAGATCCCCCGGGGTGGAAGCAGGCGGTTCCCAGCCTGGGCTTCTCTGAGCACTCAGCGGTTCTGGCTCTCAAACGCCAGCCCTTAGGGTCTCAGCTTCCGGCAGGCCCAAGGGAGTCCAGGGAGTCGCTGCTTTGAGGCGTAACAAACTCGCCGTCCCCCCCCCCCCCCCCACGGAAAGGTGGGTTTAGTTCTGAGCAGCACCGGGGACCGGGACTCAGCTGACCAGGCTTAGCGGCGTGATCTGGAGTAAATGGCTCCCCATGGCCCCGTGCCTCAGTTTCCCCGTTTGCAATATGACGCTAACGGTCCTGACCCTCTTTGGAAAGCACGCTCAGGTGACTGACCGGCAGTGCTACACACGAGCGGGGGGAGGAGTCCCCGCACGGGGAGCAGGCGGGTCCTGGGAGCAGCCACGGCATTAAGCAGCCTGGGACAATTCGGCAGCACCAAGCAGGCAGCGGTTACCCTCCGGCCATGTTTTCAAGCTTTTCTTTGCTCCCCGGAGGACTAGAGACGTGGGGCTTGGGGTAGGGATGGGAATGGTTAACCGGTGGGCGTCACCCTGATGGTTACTGGTTACGGTTCACTGGATGGGGATGGAGCAGCCGCCGTCCGTGGCTGGGGGGGCGGGGAAGGGCTGCTCCCGCCCGCCCCGGCTAACCGGTTAATTAAACGGGATTTGACATCCCTCGTTTGGGGGGGCCTTTTAAAGGAGAGCTGAGCTCCCGGCGTTCCAGGCCTCTAGCACCGAAGCTTGAATCCAGCCCAGGACCCGGGGTTGAGTTTAACACAGCGACCCAGTAGAGCACGTGGAGCTAAGAGAGCCCCTTGTGACGCAGCGGGGGGCTGGCTGCTCTGTGACCCGGGGCTCCCCTGCGCTGGGCTGTGCGATTCCCACCGACTCCCCCACATGTGCATTGGCCCAGACACCCAGGCCCAGCCTGGGTAGAGAACAAGGCTCTTCCCAGGGAGAGAGACAAAGGGAGGGAGGCGGAGACGGACACCAGGTTTCAGGGGAAGGGGAGTCGCTGGCTGGAAAACATGAAGGGAACAACCTAAGCTGAGGACTGAGGGTTGGGGGGGGCGATGGAGGCATCCGGGCCCTGACTCCTGTAGCCACATCACGTCCCTGCTGGGCTGTATCCCGGAGGAGCAGTAACCCCCCAGTTCTACTGGCTGTGGGGTCTGTCCTGGCTGCTCCGGGGCTACAGGACCAGGGGAACCCCGACTCGCCGTCACCCCCCCCCAGGAAGGAAGAGCCCCAGCAAGGTGGCAGGGCTGGGGTTCCCAGAAATCCAGCAGGCCGGGGAATCCTTCAGCATCCTCTTACCCCCCTGGAACACTACGGGCGGGCCCGTTCGGAGCTGGCCCCGGGCCCTTCCCCTGGGCCCAGCGCACTGGAGGGCTCCCATGGCTTTGAACCTGACCCAGATTTCGAGTCCGGTGGGGGTACGCACGCTGGACCGGGCAGCCCACGACCCTGGGCGGCGCTGCCAGCCTCCCCATTCCCCGGCCAGCAGCAAGGGGCTGCCCGGCTGCGTGCAGGCCACGTGCTCTGACACGGAAAAGCACGAGGAGTTCTTCCCCGTTTCACCAGGGCCACGGGGGGCCCAGCACACTCCGGCTCCCACGTGCCCCTCTGGCAGCCAGAAAGCAGGGCGGGGAGAGGCTGCGGCAGGTGGCTTTGCCGCTGCTTGGCATCAGTGGAGCGGCACGGAGCGGCCAGAGCCTGGCTCCCGCCTACTCCGCAGGCTGTGAGCGTCCCGATGTTTTTTCTTCTCCTCAAGGGAGCTCTGCACCTTGCAGGAGGGAAGAGGCCCCAATAACAGGCCGGGGGGTGAACGGATTCCCCAGCACACGACACCCCAGCCTCGTGCTCTGCCCTTCCAGCTATGGAAAATGCCTCATCCCCCACAGGCCTGCTGGCGCGGGAATGGGGGACGGGTCCAGCCACCCCAGGACCCACAGTGCTCCTGGTGGCCACCGTGCGCTCCATGCAGTATCAAGGGCTGGGGGATGCCCCGCCCCCTCTGTCTGATGCCCCGCCCCTTCTGTCTGATGCCCCACCCCCTCTGTCTGATGCCCCGCCCCCTTCTGCCTAATGCCCCACCCCTTCTGAAACATCACATGGGCAGCCGCGAGAAAGCCTGAATTGTCCTCTTCCAAAATGGCTGGGAATGGGTGACGGGAGATATCCCAGGATGAATCCCTGTTCCGTTTGCTCCCTCTGGGGCCGCTGGTGTTGGCCGCTGTGGGCAGACAGGAGGGCAGGCGAGTTAGACCTTTGGTCTGACCCAGGCTGGCCGTTCTGATCACAGCCCCCGGCCATTAGCGCTTCTATCAGTATGAGGGATATGACACACAGCCGAACGGTTCTGATTCTATCCAGCAGGGGGCAGTGTTGCACAGCCCCACCCACCGGCTCATCACCACATGCTTGCACCACGCCAGTGCACTCGCTCTCCATGAGAACTACCCTCCCAACCCCCCACGGTCACAGATCCAGGACCCCGGGGGCCGCCAGCCTGCGGCGCGCGCTACTCACAGATGTAGTAATACTCGTGGCCCGGCCGGAACTCGAACCCGAGGGAGAAGGGCGTGAAGAGCTGGAACTTCTCCGAGAACTTCAGGGGCCCGTTGGGAGAGTCGGGCCTGTTGCACTCCCACCGCTTGAAGCCTTTCTGCCGGTGGTCGCAGGAGGCGTGGCCCTCGCCGTTCACCATGTACAGGATGTAGCGCTCCATGCGGTCCGCTGGGAGGGGCTCCTCATAGTGCGGGCAGTAGATGTCCAGGTAGTCGTTGATGCTGACTTCCACCGTGTAGTCCCCCTGATGGAACCTGCGGGGAGCGGAAGGAGAGAGCCGGGGTGAGAGGCGGGCGATCCAGGGAAGGGCAGCGGCCAGCCCGGGCAGGACAGCTCTGCAAGGTGCCCACAGCAACACGGCTCCGGATGGACCCGCTTGGCCTTGTGAGCCGCCAGCACCCAGCCCTGGCAGGTTTCTAGGGTAAGTCACACGGCCAATGCTGCAGAGCCAGGAAGAAGACTCGGGTGTCATAGACTCATAGAGTCCCAGGAGGCATCGAGTCCAGCCCCCTGCCCAAAGCAGGACCAACCCAACTCAATCAGCCCAACCTGGGCTTGGTCAAATCGGAAATTAAAATCCTCCAGGGATGGAGACTCCACCCCCTCCCCGGGGAACCCAACCCAGCGCTTCCCCACCCGCCCAGGGAAATTGTTTTTCCTACTCTCCCACCTAGATCTCCCCCACTGCAACTTGAAACCATCGCTCCTGGTTCTGCCATCTGCCCCCACTGAGAACAGCCTCTCGCCAGCCCAGCTTTGAGTCTGAGCCTTTGTATTTCCTCTGCCCTTCAGTCACTGCAGGATTTCTGAGTCTCTCTCCTCGCTTCCTTTAACCACTAGACCGCTCTCCCCTTCCAAAACCAGGGGCAGAGTCCGGGAATCCTGATGCACAGGTCCTCCGCGCGGCGCACCCGTCAAACATTCCCACGCCACCTTCACCGTGCAAGATTACAGTCGGCGCCGCATTGTTTTAAGATAAACAAACCGGCAACACTTGGTAATAAGCAGCAAAAGAAAAAAGAAGAGGAGACGCGTGTGATACCATCAAACCCTTTTGGTATTCCTGCAGATGTGTGCTGCAATCCTATTGTAATTTAGGGGTTTGGGCGCTGATTATCTGAGAGATTAAGGGATTAGCGGAGCTGGGAAGTGACTCCACAGTACACTGGCAATTCCCAATTTAGCCCATGATGCTCCACCGTCCCCTAAGAGCAGCCGGCTCCGTTTGCCACCTTCCAAACCCACGCTCGTCTTCTGGGGACATTTAAAATAACTCGCGGCGGCGATTTCATTGGCCCGCTCGCTTGACGAAGACTCCTGGGTACAATGCGCGGACGCGCTGGGAACGATCCTGACCTCTCCCCACACTGAACGGGTTTTCTCTGCTAATTAATTTGAAGGCCCTACAGAGGAACCTTACCGCAAATAGATATTCTCTTGCCAGCATCAGCAAGGCGAAGGCAGGTGGG
This sequence comes from Pelodiscus sinensis, assembly GCF_049634645.1. Lineage (NCBI taxonomy): Eukaryota > Metazoa > Chordata > Testudines > Trionychidae > Pelodiscus > Pelodiscus sinensis. The sequence goes on along the minus strand of NC_134729.1, from coordinate 17,091,995 downwards.
CGGGGGGGGGGGACGGGGACCTGATTCGACTTCCAAGCTGCAGAGCCAGTACGGATCACCTGGAGTAACAACCGGGGTGTGTGTGTGTGTGTGTGTGTGTGTGTGTGTGTGTGTGTGTGTGTGTGTGTGTGACAACCGGGGTGTGTGTGTGTGTGTGTGTGTGTGTGTGTGTGTGTGTGTGTGTGTGTGACAACCGGGGTGTGTGTGTGTGTGTGTGTGTGTGTGTGTGTGTGTGTGTGTGTGTGTGTGTGTGTGTTTACACGTAGGCTCACACACTCACGAGGTGCCAGGAGACACTTAACATAAAACCGTTCCTCCTCCTGCTTGTATTTTGGCTACGTGACGAGATTTCCAGACACGGCAGAGCTCGGTGCCTTTCCGGCCATGGAAAACACCAGCGTAGAGGCCGGGTCTGAAGTAGGGATGTCACTGGTTAACTGGTTAACCTTAACTAGTTGGGGCCACTCCAGCCCATTAACCAGTTAACCAATTAAATGGGATTTTACATCCCTGGGCCGAAGCCCACAGATGTCAACACTCTGGACCCTACTGCAGAAAGCCAGTTGTGTGTCAGGCCCAGAGCACGGGGCTGGGGCAGGGTCAGCATGCTTGCTGTCTTCTGTCCGCGGTGCTGCAATTCTGTGACTCAGTTTCCCCACCGGGGCCAACACTGCTCCGGGAGCTTCAAGAGCCACCAATGGTCAGAGAGCAGACCCTCGGCCCTGCGCCTGCAGCTGTCAGTGGAAACAGGACAGAAATCAGCACCCAATACGACCCCCCTCGGCTCCTGGCAGCGCTGTAACTGACTGCTTGCTGACAACAGCTGTGTGACCTCGGGCGAGTCACTTCTCGTGTGTGTGTGTTCATACACAAGTGTGTGTATTCATACATGTGACTGTTCGTTCATACATGTGAGCGTGTGTGGTCATACATGCGTGTGTGAGTGAGTGTATGCTCATACATGTATGTATGCGTTCATGAATGTGAGTGTATGTGTGAGTCCATACATGTGAAGGTGTGTGAGTGTGACCATACACGTGAGGGTGTGTGTTCAGGCATGTGACTGTGTGTTCATGCATGGGAGTGCGTGTGTGTGTTCATTGCATGTGAGCGCATGCGTGATGCTGGCTTTGCACCCGTCACACAGAACCCCCAGGGCCCCAGGATGGGACGAGCCGGTCGAGAACGGTTCCCACTGCAGCGCCTCTGGCTTGCTGGCCTCCACCCCCGGCCTGCCCAACAGGCGAGATTGACAGCAGTACACGGGCCCCCTGATGTGGGAGGGACGGGGCGGGGGGGCCGGGCGCCGCGGGGAGCCGTGTCAGCTGCCAGTCTCTCTTTAAAGCACTCCAGACAAAACCGCGGGCCGACGCCCCCCCCTGCAAGGGAAGCAGGCAGGTCCCTGACACTGAGAAATTATTCATCAACGGCGGGATGGGGGGCGGGGGGCTTCAGAGACAAACAACGGAAGTTTGGGGGGCCTGCGGGGGAGGGGCGTGAGTGGCAGGGAGTGCGCAGGCCAGAGTCCAGCCTGCGCCCCGCTGCAACGCAAGCCGAACTGGGGCAGTCCCACGGGTGGGGGGGGAAGGGCAGCTGGGACTGGAGGAACACGGCCAACAGCTGGGCCAGCGGCCACCCGGGAGCCGTGTTCCCCAGCGTGACTGCGCCAAAGCGCTTGGCCACCACGGGGGACCAGATCAGTGAGAAACCAGCCCAGCGTACAACACCCGTACCCCCAGCCCGTGTCAGGCGGCCCCACACCTGCCCACCTGGAGATCTGGCCCATCGCTCTAACAAGCTGGCAGGCTCCGTAGGGCCTGGGGCAGCTAGCCTTGTCCAGACTGCGTTCCTGTGGAACAACAGAAAACTTTGGGGGGTTCCCCTACCTGTGAACTTTTGGGGACCCTCCCGTCAGTTCCGGAATCCCCCTGAGTTTCGGGGATCATGGGATTCTGGCTTGGTTGCAGATGCTGTCAATTAAAATGATTCGCAGAGAGCCCATCGTGTCCACATCTGGCAAAATGGGTTTCTATTGGTGGTGCACATCTGCACATGTTTTGGTGCACACAACAACATTTATTCCACACGTGGGTGGCAAAAATTAGAGGTTACACTGCTGGAGGCCCATCGGGGATTGACGCCTGCCCCTTCTCACTGCAGCTCTCTCGGGTGAGCACCACGTAGGGCGGGCTCACTCGGGTTCTGCCCAGTAGCTCCGGGCGTGAGGGCTGCCTTGTGGCGGGGCATGGACCGAGGTGTAGGAGAGTGCGAATGCAGAAGGGGTGAAAGGCAGAAGCCCTGTTGGAACCCGCGTGGCGTCCGCAGTGGAGAGGGGGCCAGAGCCGGGTCTACACTTAAACTTTGTATCAACCTAGCTACGTCGCTGAGCGGGGTGGAAAATTCACACCCCTACATGCTGGAGATCCACTGCCGCTCGGAGAGGTGTGAACTACCAACCTACATTGAAAGACCCCGCGCATGATTGTGCGTCTCTAGCCCCCACGGTGTGGACACGCCCTGGGGTCAACGACACCAAGAGGCTGAGCTATCTACCCTGCCCTCCGTCACTAGGCCCGGACTGGCCTGACGGAGCGCGGGCCGGTTCCCCCTCTCCGTGGCCCATTCACGCACTCCGTGGTCTCTCTGCCACGGCTGCCCAGGAGAGCGGATGCTGTGACCCGGCCCCTGTGCCACAGGGAGCCAGGCTGAGACCCCACAAACTCATCCCAACCAGACAGGCTGTTACTAACTGAAGGGGGGTGGAACTGTGAGGGAACCGGAGGGCAGTGTCTGCACGTAGGACTGGCCCCCAGAGCTGTTTACACACAGGCCTGAAGCTCCCCCCCTCCCCCCCCCCCAGATCCAGGTCCTCCCAAGTCCTTAAGACCCACGGCTCATGTTCTCCCAGTGGGAAGGAGCCCTCTCCATGGTGGGGGGCGCCCCTGTGTCTAACAGAGACGCTGATTCATGGGCTGCCTCTAACAGCAACGGCTCCTGGGGTTTGCAGTGTAAGAAAGGCTCCAGCGGAGCAGAGAAGGGTCCAGCAGGGTCCTTCAGTGGCCAAGGGATGCTCAGGAGGAAACCACAATCTCTTGCTGTCACTGCTCTCCCCCTCTCCCAGCCCTCCGCACACCTACCTCCCTGACCTCAGCCTGTCCACTCATCTCCCTGCGCACACCAGACGGGGCTGCCTGCCCGTGCCATCCGTCCCTGGCCTCTCCCAGAAGGAGAGGGTGCAGCTCCGGGCCTCAGTTTTCCCATCTGTAGAATGGGGGCATGCACCTGACACTCTCGTCTTTGAGAGCTAGGGATGCCGACGGCGCTTCAGTACTGACTGAGGGACCAGTCCCTGGCCTCCTGGCCCACGCCAGACTGTGCTTGGTGAGACTGAGCCACCGTTCCGAGGGCTGAGCACCCATTTCCCCAGGAGCTCAGCACCCAAGCGGGTGCATGCTTGGAAAACCCAGCCCGGTATTCTAAATCATGCGCCAGCCCCACCCCCAACACACGAGATTTTTTGGCACTAGATTAAACACGGGGCATAGATCGTTGCAGCCCCGGCTATGCTAGGGGCTGGACCCAACCAGAGCATGTTATTTCTCTTCCGGGTGTGGATCCAAACGGGCGTTTCCGAGCCCCGCCATGCAGGCCAGGAGGAAATGGCCGCGAAAGCGGAGCACGGAGTGAAAACTCCCAGGACTCCCGGAGGTGGGGCGGTCAGAGAAGCACAGCGCAGCTCCGGACAACCCACCAGGAGCGTTGGTTTAGGCGAGGAAAAATCGACACAGACAGACAATGCCAGTGAGGGCAGAATAAGAAAGAAAACCACTGGCGCCGCCCACAGAACCACCGGGCAACGCGGCAGGGGAGTCGAGAGGGTGACACAAAAGCCATGCAGGCAGCACAAAGGGAGAAGGGGATGGGGAAAAAAAGGAGGAAGGAGAAGAAATGAAAAGCAGGAAAGGGGTAGGCTGGTCTCTGGATATAACAGGAGCAGCTCTCTTGCAGTCTTTAAGCGACTCTACACCTCATTACTCGCTTCATAAGCACTCTGATCACACAGTGAAATACGCTAATTAAGGAGAAGGGCTTTTGCTCTCTCCCTCCCGCTCTCCTTTTCCGATTCAGTCGTGCCAGTCCTGCCCCTGGCAAGGTAACATTTGAAAATGTAAAATTAATACCGAGGGCCGTGAGTCACTGGGCAACAATTTTCAAATGCGCACACACGGTAAAGGAAGGGGGGCGAAAAAACCCTCCGCCTCTCCTCTCGCCTTTTGTTTTTCTTTTCTTTTCTTTAAGGTATTCATTTATTTAGTGACATGATTGGAAAGAAAGAAAGAAAGAAAGAAAGAAAGAAAGAAAGAAAGAAAGAAAGAAAGAAAGAAAGAAAGAAAGAAAGAAAGAAAGAAAGAAAGAAAGAAAGAAAGAAAGAAAGAAAGAAAGAAAGAAAGAAAGAAAGAAAGAAAGAAAGAAAGGGATTGTCAGGGGAATAATTATTATTATAGGGTGTTTTGGGGGAAAAAAAACCTTAGAGGACTCAGAGAGTGTTTACTGGGTGACAAGCTGGTGAATTAGAACCGATCAGCTGTGATAAATGGGGGGGGGGAGTGGATGGCGGGGGGGAAGCGAAAGGTTTAGCCTTCAGCACTGAGGTGGAGAAGATGAAATCGCCGAGTGATAACAATAATCCCTAGCTCTTATCTGGCACTTTTCATCTCTAAGCGCGTCGCAAAGTAGTTCAGTATCCCGGCCCTCCCTTTCACAGACGGGGAAACTGAGGCACGGGCTGGGGGCGAGGGTGAGGCAGGCCATGCTGTGGCTGGCTCTGAGGAGTGGGCCTGCGTGATTTCAATGAGAGTGGAGCTGGCAGCCGGAGAGGGCCCTCCAGTAATCTGATCTGCTTGGCCAGACTTCTGTGTTGACTTCAGGAGGGTTCAAAAGGGTAGGGAGGGCTGCAGAGGGCAAAGCGGTGACATAGATCAGGGACGGGACTGGCCCAAATGTCACCAAACAGAATTGGGAAGTCAGCCCAAGCCCTGACTCCCAGGGCCCTACCCACTGGACCACACAGCCTTCCTTTTGCCCACTTTATAAGATTATGCAAAGGAGGATTTCTTCGATACATTACGGTAGGGCCTACACACCCCAATCCAGGACCCCACTGTGCTAGATGCAAAGCTGGTCCCAGCCCCTAAGAGCTGCAAGGAAGGATCGTTATCCCATTCTACAGATGGAGTAACTGAGGCCCGGAGGGGCAGAATGACTCACATTCCCTAAATCTCATGCCAAGGCCCCCGTTCCTCTCCAGGATTAGAACGGGATACTACCTTGGCACTGGAAAAAGTTAAGAAAAGAGCAACAGAAATGAGGAGGGGTCTGGAACGGCCGCCCGTGTGGGGAGAGATGAATAAGACGGGGACTGGAAAAGAGACGATTAAGGGTGGATATTGCCAGGGGTCTAGAAAATCATGACAGGTGTGGAGAAAGTGAATACATAAGTTATTTACTCCTTCCCATCACACAAGAACTAGGGGTCGCCCAATGAAATGAATAGGCAGCAGGTTTAAAACAAACCAAAGGAAGTGTTTCTTCATGCAGCGCGCAGGCAACCTGTGGAACTCCTCGCCAGAGGATGTTGTGGAGACGAGAACATTAACAGGGTTCAAAAAAGAGCTAGGAAAGGTCATGGAGGTCAGGTCCATCGATCGTTATTAGCCAGGACGGGCAGGGAGCGTGTCCCTAGCCTCTGTCAGAGGCTGGGAATGGGCGACAGGGGAGGGATCACTGGATGTTCCCTCCCTTGGGGGGAGCTGGCATGGGCCACTGTTGGCAGGACACCGGGCGAGATGGGCCTTTGCTCTGACCCCGTCTGACATACATTAAGCTCATTACTTCCGGCCTTACACACAGTGAACTCGGTGGACGTTGATTCGATTTGTGAGCCTCTCAAACGCCCTTTCCGCAGGCCCCCACCTGGCCGGTTCGTCCCCAGTTTCCAGCTGATCCTTCCTCCGTGCAGCATTTATTACCCTCTCCCCGTCGGGTCGGCCGCGGGCACCTCCTGGGGGCTGCTCCCCCGCCGGGCTGTGAGAGAGAGACGGGGAAGCGCCGCGATTGCCGCTCGCTCGGGAAGCTCCGTCCGGCCCCCTCGCTCGGGCGCTATTCATGGCTCTTGCAACACCCCCGCCGGGGATTACATTTCCGTGTAGCCAGCAGATAGTCGCCCGATAACATTCTTCCCCGCCTTGTAGAGCCTGTACCTTGCAGCTGCGAGCTCGCTGACAACAGACGGCCCATTGTGCGGCTCCCCACACACCGGGGCAGTGGCAGAGTGGCTGGGGTTTTTCTCTTTTGCACATTCAAATGCCAGGGTGCAGGCCCCCTGCCTAGGAAAAGGGAGCTGGAGAAAGCCGGGGGCACCCAGGGCCTGTGTCTCGCCCGAGGGGCCGAGGGGAAGGGGATCACCACGCAGGGAACCGCGCGTCCCCCCGAGGCTGCAAGCGTGCTGGCGCACTCCCCCTCCCTCCCAGCCGCGCTGTCGCCAGCCCAGTCGAGCTGGAAGGATCCCGCCACACGGAACCGCTTCAGGAGCTGTCGTGTTCCCGTCTGCCGAGGCACGTGGGGCGGGGCGGGACGGGGAAGCGCCCGCCCCGGCCTGATCGCAGCAGCCTCTTTCCACTGACCCCAGGCCGGCCTCAGGGACGGACGCCCACGGCCCGCAGAAGGGATCTGCTGTCTGTAGCAAGCTCTTTTTAACTCCCCAAAGGCACAAGAACCCAGGACGCTGGGCGTTTCTAGTCCTGCTTCTGTCAGTGCCTTGGGCCCGCTCCGTACCTCAGTTTCCCCAAACAGGCCTGTCTACCCTGCTTCCTCAGGGTATACACCCTGCCCGCGTGCTGATACACCTGGGCCGAAGAAGAAAAGCCCAGTTTATCTTTGCCCAGTTTACGAGGCATAAAAACAAAGCCTTTTCTATCCTGCAGGACTCTACCCAGCCGGTTCCTCCCCCTTTTTATAACCTGGCTTCCTCTCTGCGGCTGTGGGCAATAGACTCCTGGCATCCCTCTGGGCAGGCCAAAGCCAAGCCGCGGGCGAATGCCGCGTTCATGCCGTGCTGCCCATTGCTTCGTGTTCTATCCTCAGAGACCAAGATGAACACGTTTTCTCCCTCCTCCCTATGACACCCTTTTAGATACCTGAAAACTGCTCTCATGTCCCCCCTCAGTCTTCTCTTTTCTAAACTAAACAAGCCCAGTTCTTTCAGCCTTCCTTCATAGCTCATGTTCTCTAGACCTTTCATCATTCTCGTTGCTCTTCTCTGGACCCTCTCCAATTTCTCCACCTTTCTTGAAATGCGGTGCCCAGAACTGGATACAAGACTCCAACTGAGGCCTGACCAGCGCAGAGCAGAGCGGAAGAATGACTTCTCGGGTCTTGCTCACAACACTCCTGTTAACGCATCCCAGAATCATGTTTGCTTTTTTTGCAACAGCATCACACTGCTGACTCATATTCAGCTTGTGGTCCACTATGACCCCTAGATCCCTTTCCGCCGTACTCCTTCCCAGACAGTCGCTTCCCAGTCTGGTGTGTGAAACTGATTGTTCCTTCCTAAGTGGAGCACTTTACATTTGTCTTTATTAAACTTCATCCTGTTTACCTCAGACCATTTCTCCAATTTGTCCAGATCATTTTGAATTATGACCCTGTCCTCCAGAGCAGCCGCAACCCCTCCCAGCTTGGTATCATCTGCAGACTTAATAAGCGTACTCTCTATGCCAATATCTAAATCGTTGATGAAGATATTGAACAGAGCCGGTCCCAAAACAGACCCCTGCGGAACCCCACTTGTTATACCTTTCCAGCAGGATTGTGAACCATTAATAACGACTCTGAGTACAATTATCCAGCCAGTTATGCACCCACCCTATAGTAGCCCTGTTGTATTTGCCAAGTTTATTGATAAGAATATCATACGAGACCGTATCAAACACCTTACAAAAGTCTAGGTATACCACATCCACCGCTTCTCCCTTATCCACAAGACTCGTTATTCTATCAAAGAAAGCTCTCAGATTGGTTTGACATGATTTGTTCTTTACAGATCGGTGCTGGCTGTTCCCTAGCACCTTGCCACTTTCCAAGTGTTTGCAGATGATTTCCTTAATTACTTGCTCCATTATCTTTAAGGTCTTCTGTGTTCCAAACACTGCTCCTAACTAGGGATGTAGAAATCCCACTTAATCCGTTCACCCATTAAACAGTAGGGAGGCCTCATGTTTAACCAGCTAACCAATCACAGTTGGGTCAGAAACGGGCAACAAAAACGATGAGGGGTTTGGATCGGGTCCCATAGGAAGAGAGATTAAAAAGACTGGGACTCTTCAGTTTAGAAAAGAGGAGACGAAGGGGGGATAGGATCGAGGTCTATAAAATCATGAGTGGTGTGGAAAAAGTGAATAAGGAAAAGTTATTTACTTGTTCCCATAATATAAGAACTAGGGGTCACCAAATGAAATAAATAGGCAGCAGGTTTAAAACAAACCAAAGGAAGTTTTTCTTCACTCAGCGCACAGTCAACCTGTGGAACTCCTCGCCGGAGGATGTGGTGAAGGGTAGGACTTTAACAGGGGTCAAAAAAGAGCTAGATAGATTCATGGAGGTTGGGTCCATCAATGGCTATTAGCCTGTTGGTCTGGAAATGGGTGACAGGAGAGGAATCACGTGAGGATTCCCTGTTGGGTTCCCTCCCTCTGGGGCATTTGGCATTGGCCGCTGTCGGCAGACAGGACACCAGGCTAGATGGGCCTTTGGTCCAACCCAGTCTGGCCATTCTTGTGTTCAGCTCTCCTATGGGGCTGGCTTCTGCCGGCTCCTGGCCCTCACCAGAGCAGCCCCTGTCTGTGGCAGGCTGGAGCAGCTCCCCCCGGTTACGGGTGAACCGGAGCCAGTGAGCATCCCCCGTTTAGGGTCAACATTTCACACCCCACTGCTCGCTGGGGTTGCCTGCCCTGCCTCTCGCTGCTATTGCCTTGCAGCCGGGGCGGGCTGTGGGATCCAGTCGCCCGTCCGGGGGAAGCCCTGGCGATCAGGTTGGCTGATTTTCCAGTCCAGGCCGGACAATCAAACGGGGGCGTTTCCCTCCTGTTCTAGCGTGATGCCTGGGAGGTCCCTCCCCGGAGCCTGCCCTGCAGAGAGGTGAATGCCCGTTGGCCACTCCCCAGCGGGCCTGGGGGCCTGCCAGCCAAGTCCCTGCGCTCACCAGGGGCCTGGCGAAAGGCATGACAGGGTGGGAGCGGAGATTCTCCCGCGGCTAACAGGGCAAAGCCGGGAGGCAGGTCCCCAACCTATTCTACCACCGCCTGCTCCCGCCTCCTCAGCGACCAGGCGAGGGAACGCTCCCGCTCTTGCTCCACGGGGGAGGACAGCCTCCCCCAGCGCCACAGCCGGCTTCCCGGATCTCTCCTGGATTGGGGGCGGATTTACTGTACCGCAGCGTCGGGAGCCCGGGCCGCTTGGGCCAGGTACCCACCGTGGACGACAGAGTCCCTGCCCGAAAGAGCCGGCAGGCTGGCAAAAGGACGGGTTATCCCCCGTTGCAGCTGGGGGCGGGGTGCGCCGAGAGGCAGGCAAGCCCCCGGCCTCGCTCTTCAGAGCCCAGAGCAGTAATTTAACCACAGGCGCCGTCTTCTTCCAGGGCGCAGCGTCGATCTGTCTTCCCGCAGCCTAGTGCGTTCAACATGAGCACATCAGAGCGGCCAGGCCGGCTCAGGCCAAAGGCCCGTCCAGCCCAGCGTCCTGTCTGCCGACAGCGGCCAACGCCAGGTGCCCCAGAGGGAGGGAACAGAACAGGGACCCATCCAGCGATCCCTCCCCTGTCGCCCACTCCCAGCCCCTGGCACCCAGAGCCGAGGGACACCCTCCCCGCCCAGCCCGGCTCACAGCCACTGACCTGCCCTCCAATCCCCCCTCCTTCTCCGCGCACTGGGTCACTGCGGTGCACGTGCTCGGCCTGAACGGCCCAGCTGCCGTGGGCTGCCTGGAGGCAGGGAGCGCGTCTCGGGAGCCGGGGGCTTCTATTCCCCATGCAGCCCCTGGTCCAGCTCACCGCCCCCCAGACGGGGAGAATGGTCCTTTGGCTTTTCTGAGTCAGCAGCCCACCCCCCCAGCTGATGGGAACCGGAGGAACTCAGCTGCCTCCCCCCGGACCCTGCCGGATGCACGACTATTATTTATTGATGAACTCTCCCCCCCGCAAATGTGACCCGCTCCTGGCCCCGTGTGCTGGGGACCGGCAGGCGGGATTGCGCCCCGGGGCGGGGCTCTGAGTGGCAGATGGCGTCCAGGTGGCTCCGCGAAGATTCGCGTCGCACTGGGAGGCGCTAATTGGCCCCAGGGGACGGCCTGCGAGAGGCTGCGCTTCCCGGCGCGTTGCCCCGCGACAAGCCCGTCCTCGGCTCGCTGCTGCAAACCGGCCCCGCTGCGCGCTGGGGCGGCCGAGGCCGCGTGGCCCTGGGGTGCCCGCGAAGGCCCCAGCGACAGGCGGAGAGGCCCTGAAACGCCAGCGTGCCCCGTGGGTCCGTCCCCATTGCAATGGCCGGACAGACGGACAGCCTGCTCCCGGGGAAACGGGCCGTGCACCCGCCCCGCAGGGATGCCCCGGAGCTCCCGCGCTTTGCACGCCTGCAAAGCTTGTCACGGCCGCTTTTGCGTCCAATCCACCCCTCCCTGCCTGTTGCACTAAAAACACCCTGCAAGCAAGGGCTGGGCACCATGGCTCTCCACGGGGCCTGCCCAGGAGCAGCCAGGAAGGGCTGAGGAGATCAAAGCCAGGCGCCCTCTGAGCACGGCACCCTGAGAGCTGCAGGAGCTTTAGGCTGGGGAGGCGATGATCCGCTGCCGGCTCCTCCCCAGAGCTGGGCGCATGATCTCCAAGGCCCCTGGTCGGCTGTGTCTCAGCACGTCTGGCTCTGTCCTGGCTCTTCTTTGCTAGCGCCTTTTATTTATGTGTCTGTTTCCCCCTGCTGATTCCCCCCCTATAAATATTACATTTCTGCCTGATCAAATATTCCCTCCCGATGGCTTTGCTGAACGCTCCAATGAGCACATTCCCCAGGCCCAATTGGTTTCTAAAGCAGTGTCTCTCTTTGCATGAGTGTCCGAGTGCGTGTGCGTGCACGTGCATTCGTGTGTGCACGAGTGGGCATGCACGAGGGTGCCTGGATATGTGTGTGTACACAAGTGTGTGTGTGTGTGTGTGCTTGAGTGTGTGTGCACAAGTGTGTGTGCATGAATGTGTGTGTTAATCAGTTAACCGGTTAAATGCAGGGTTAACCTAACATTTAGCTGGTTAGCCAACTAAGTGGGATCCCAGATTGGAGCTGAGCGTTTGCTGGCTGGAGCAGCCCCCAGCCTGAGGGCCTCCTGGCCTCGCGCTGGCGCCGGGGTGGGGGCTGCAGCAGGCAGGTTTCCCCCCCCCCCCAAGTGCTGGGTTGTGGCTGCTGCCAGCGTTCAACCCGCGCTGCAGCCGGCCGTGGGCGGGGGGCTGCTCCCAGGCACTGGTTGACTGGGTATCCGGTAAGGGTGACGATTACCAGGTAACCGGTTCCCCATTCACCTCCCCAATTTGGAGTACACCCCGTGCTACAACCCTTTGGCTGGGGTCTGTCTGGCAGGATGCTCAGGCGCCCCGCAGCTCTGGCAGGGCGCAGGCTGGAAGGTCACGTTCTTGTGGGATGAGGCCCCCGGGGCGGGTCACCGGACGATACCCCCCCGGTGGTACCGTTCCCGAGGGGTCACCTGTTCGTCAGTTGCAGCCAAAACTACTGGGAGGCCGGTGGGTACGTCTACACGGCAACACTATTTCGAAATAGCGTCGAAATACAATCGAGCTGGCGGACTGCTCCCGCCGACCCCTGTAGCCCTCACTGTACGGGGAGGAAGGGACGGCAGAGCGCTCCGTTTCGAAATCGGTGCTGTGCCGACGCTCCCGATTTCGAAATAAGCTACGCAACTGACGTCGCTCGCTTTAAGAACATAAGAACATAAGAGCGGCCGTACTGGGTCAGACCAAAGGTCCATCTAGCCCAGTGTCCTGTCTGCCCACAGTGGCCTGCACCAGGTGCCCCAGAGAGGCTGGACCGGAGACAATGATCAAGCGATTTGTCTCCTGCCATCCCTCTCCAGCCTCTGACAAACAGAGGCCAAGGACACCATTTTATCCCCTGGCTAATAGCCTTTTATGCACCTAACCTCCATGAAATTATCTAGCTTCTCTTTAAACTCTATTATAGTCCTAGCCTTCACAGCCTCCTCCAGCAAGGAGTTCCACAGGTCGACTACACGCTTTTCGTCGCTTATTCCGAGGGAAGCCCTGCAGGGCAGACGCACCCTCCAAGTTTTATGAGAGCAGCCGCCGGGCTCTGCGTTGTTTTCACTAATATAGTGTTACTGCAGCATGAAGTGCTCTTACCTGGAATACATGGCGAGAGGCTCTACTACTGGGGGACGTGCAAATTCCAGGGGGGGTGCGAGACGACCCAGCTCCCCCTCCATCAATCCCCGCCCAAAAAAGTTTTGCTGCTATTTTTGTTTTTCGGCCCCGGTCAGTTTCTTTTTTTTGCTCAACAAGCTTTGCTGCTATGTGGGGGGGTCCTCAAAAATCAAAAAGGGGGCGTGATGTCGAAACGTTTGGGAACCACTGCTCTGCTACTTCGTGGGACTCTAGCCATGAGTGTGTCAGGGCCCTTCAGCGCGGCTCCCCCCCCCCCCCCCCCCCGCCGAGACGCCGCGTCCTGCCGGGGGCAGCGCAGGGCCGAAGGGGAGATACAAACCGCGCTTGCTGTTTGTGCCGCCTGGGGAGCCGCTGGCTCCTGGCCCTGCCCGAGAGCTGGCGGGGCCGCTCGCTGGTCTGACGGGCGGCTGCGGGACTGATGAGCAACAAGAAGGATCGTGCCCCGGATCCTTCTCGTCTGTCTGATTGCGGCGTCCCCGCAGGGGTGAAAAGCTTCCTTCTTCTCCGCCACCCCCGGAGACTCCACCCGCATTGCCCCGCCCGGCGGTGTCGATGCACCAACCTCGCTGCACTTTGGGCAGAAACGGCAGCAGTTTGCAAGGCATCGAGCGAGCTTGTGAGAGGAGCAAAGGCTGCAGTGACAGAGAAAGACTGGGACCCAGACTTCATCACCTTCCAGGGCCAAGGAAGTAAGTCACGCACAACCAGGCGGGGCGCGCACACACACACACACAAATGCACAGCAACAGAGACGCAAAAGACGCCTCCAGATGCGCACACACAAATGCACAGCAACAGAGACGCAAAGACGCCCCCAGATGCGCACACACAAATGCACAGGAACAGAGACGCAAAGGCACCCCCAGACGCACACACACAAATGCACAGGAAAAAAGAGAGGCAGAGACACACTCAGACTGACATTGTCACGCACACACATACACAGAGTGCAGCAGACAGACAGGCAGACAGAGAGCAACACGCACACATAAACTGACACACCCGGAGACACATCCAAACACACACGTGCACACGGGGGTATATACACCCACAGGCAGACCCACAAGCACAAAGAGAAAGGCAACCATTCAGAGACACGCGCACACACACAAACTCACAACCACCCAGAGCCAAAGAAGGACACGAGAGTGCGACACCCACAGGCAGAGTCACCCGCAGAGACAGGCAGACACAGCCTCACCCGCACGCACAGAGCCGTCTGTTAATTTGTTATCGTTTACAGGCATTCAGTTCGTAAAATGTCAAAAGCATTTAAAATAAAACCCCCACCTGGCAAGCCCCCCGCTGCCCTCTGTGATACCCACAGCAGGGCTGCCAGGCTGGGATAATTAAAACGAGTGGGATTTGAACTGTCTCAATGAGGCACATCACTAATTCGGCTGCTTTAACAAAAAAAAAACCCTCTCATAGAACTCAGCCAGAAGGAGTGAGAATGGGCGGGGGCTGGCGGCGGGACGGGAGCGGGAATTCCGCTTTATTCTTCTGCTTTGCCAAGTTCCTGAGCTCGCCAAGTTCCTGATCTCACCGCAATGGTAGTTTCTGACCAAGGTCGGGGCCCTGTTCGCACAGCACAAAAGACAGGCCCTGCTCCAAGGAGCCAGCTGTCTAAGTAGACAAAGAAAACATTATGCCCATTTGACAGACAGGACAACTGAGGCCAGATTTTCAAACCCTCGGCACCCTGGGCCTCCAGCTCCAGAACCAACACCCAGAGCTCTTCTGAGGGTGCGTCTAGACTACAGGCTTTTGTCGACAGATACTGTCGACAAAGTGTCTGTCGACAAAGAGTGTCTAGACGACATCCAGTTCTGTCGACAAAGCAAGCCGCTTTGTCAACATGGGAGTGTAGATGCAAAGGACAGCGTAGATGCAATAAAGCCTTCTGTCCACAGAACTCTGATGACAAAGGGCGTTATTCCGCGCAGAATACTGCCTCATAGAAACTGCCGAGTTCTGTCGACGTTATGTTGATAGAACTCGGCGGTAGTGTAGACACAGGTATAGTTTTGTCAACAAAAGTCCACTTTTGTCGACAAAACCCTGTAGTCTAGACACACCCTGAGATCCTGGCTGTGTATCTTGGTGCCACTGAGCTAGGGATGTAATAGCGCAGTCGATGAACCAATACGCAAAAGTGTATCGGTTAATACTATAGACTACAGGCATTTTCCCCTACTCCCACCAGGAATTTTTTTAGCAGCCTGGCTCAGTCCTGGCTCACGCCAGGCCCAGGACCTACTCCCGCTGCGGCTCTGCATTTAAAGTGTATTAGGAGCCAGGCAGAGGGCAGACACCCAGGTTCAGTTCCAGCTCGCACCAGGTCTGAGAGCTCAGCCCGCCCCGAGCAGGGCTGTATCAGAGGCAGCAGTGCAGTGTCAGGCGGCTCCTCAAGGGTGGGGACAGAGCGTCCTGGCTGCCGGCCCTGCCCGTGGGAACGATAGAACAATCGAGTAATCGAAAAGAATTCGTGAGGTTACTCGACTATTCCATTAACCGATGTGGAACATCCCTAAACTGAGCTATTGAACACCTGGGCGGAAGGGACTGGTCCCAAAATCTCTGCCCTTCTGACACTCGGCGGATCTGTGCCACGGGGCGGGTTGGACACACGGGCCCCAAGGGCACTAACACTGAGCCCCCAGCTCCCTGTGGATTGAAAACCAGCCGGGCCAGCATAGCCCAGCATCCCGCCGAGGTGGGAACATGGAGCCCTCTGCTCCGGCGAGGCTGAGCCTGGGGGTAAGAGGCTCCTGGGCGCCAGAGGTTTGCCTCCATGTCTTGGCCAAGGGCTCGCTGTGCCCTGCGCTCCAGCCCAGAGGTGGCTGCATCTCCGTGCTGCCAGAATAGGGCTGATATTATTTTCCCAGGGAGGGGGAGAGTCCTGGCTTCTGAGGCACCCCTGAGTCCTGAGCTACTCGTGTGTTTGCGAACCACTCACCCGCACTCACCCCCTGAAGGCAGGAACAAAAACCTAGGAGACGCCTGCTCCAACCACTAGGCCACCCAGCCCTCTTGGCATTGCGAAGGGAACCCCGGCGCCCTGACTCACCGGACAAACATGCCTGCCTTCATTTATAGCCACGCAGGCCTGTCCCTGCCCCCATGCAATCACGCGTGCTAGGTTGGCACACGTGCACTCGCATTCACCCACACGTGGGTTCCCGTGGGCACGCCCGGAGGTGACCACACACACGTCTACACGTGGGGCACCCCACGGCCACGCCCACAAGGCCATCCAGGCAGTGGAAAGGACGGCGCGCCCCGCCGTGATGGCGGCAGATGGCCCCTTGATTACCCGCCGTCGGGGCCCCGTCTCCGGGCGGCTGCGTTTTCTCAGGCAGAGAAGACGCGTTCTCCTCTTCCAGAGCTGAGCCGCAACCTGTGATTACAGAGCACTTTGGAGGGAGGGAGGGAAAGTGTCCCCCTGTCTGGGCTTCATACATCTCACGCCACTTAGCTCCTTTGCGAGGAAAAAACAAACCCCAGCCCGACCCCCCCGCGACGCCGCAGCACAGCTCCCTCCCGGCCTGACAGCAAGGTCTCAGCTCCTCCCCGGCGTGATGGATGGAAACTTTTCCTCCCCCTCCCTCCACCTAACAATTTCCCCTTCATTCTTCATTTGTTTCCCTCGGTTGCTCCCAAAACGCCAGCACCCAGATTTGCCCGTCGGTCCCAGCCCGGGGGGGGGCTCGCGGACTGTCCCACACCCCAGCGGAGAGGGCTGGGGGCGCGCCCCCCGAGGAAGGGAAAGGCAGCCGAAGCAAACGGCGGACACCGCTCCCTCCCCGCCGTCCGGGGACACCAGAATATTGGCCCCAAGTTGCTCTAGATTCCAGCCCCGTTCTCCTGCCGTTTGCGGGGGGGAGTCTGCTCGGCCGGGTGGGTTATTAGCCAGCCTGGAGCTGGTGAGTTTCCTTCCAGCGCCTGCAGTCACCGTGCAAGGCGGGCACACAAGCACTCATGTCCACAAGCGCACCCGCCCGCACGCCCTGTTCGGCCACTCACCCCCCGCAGGCTTGCACCCGCATCCACATGGGTACAGGACCATGCACTCCCCTTCCTCGTACACGTATGTGCACGTGTGCTCACTAGTGCACTTTCACACACTTGTCACTAGCCAGTGATCTCCTGGCTAATGCAGGGAGGGGGGCTTCTGGCACGGGCCTGTCTCTGGACTCTCCTGCCCTCCCGGTTGGCCAGCAGCTGGATCTGATGACCCTGCAAAGCTGGCCCGTGCTCCGACAGCTTCCCAGGCCAGGTAGGTGGCTGGCTGGCAGGGGAGGAAGGGGGGGGCACTAAGCCAGCCTGGATATGGCTTTCAGGGGTGTTTGATACGGTTGTACGGCAGAACCATGGAGAGACGCGAGAACAGGGCACAAGCATTGGCATGGAGACGCAGCCCCGTGTGGGCCTTCCTTTAGAAACCACTGTATCACAGACCCATCCGCACAACCCCCTCCCCCCGCACACAGTGCCCCCCAGTACGCTGTGTCTCACAGGGATCCCCCTCCGCCAGTCGCTCTCCTCCACACGCAACTCCCCGCACGCTTTTCCCCCAGAGCCCCAGCCTTCTCTGAGATGCTCGTCTGTGTTCTTCCGGTGCCGTGTGATTTATCTTGGGGAGGGGGCAGATGTGCACACACTAAGCCCATCCCGGTGCTTCTGCCTGAAGACATATCCCCGGTTTTCAATAACAATGAATGGAACCGTGGGGACGGCAGCATGTGTTTCCCCTGGTGGTGCACATCGACACATGCCTCAGTGCACAGAACAAAATTTATTCTGCACATCGATGGGGGCCGAATAGAGGGACCATTGGTCCTGACTCGCCCTTTGACCTCAGACAGGTCTCTTCCCTGTACGTGAAATAGTGTCCAGAGACTTCGCTGTTTGTCGGCAGATCGGGGCAGTCTGGACACTCCCCTGTCGACCTTAAAGCCCTTTGTCGACCTTCCCGGTAAACCTCATCCCACGAGGCATAAAGGGGAGGTCAACTAAGCGCTTTCAGGTTGGCGCAGGAGCATCCAGACTGCCCCGATCTGCCGACAAACAGCTGATCATCAGCTGGTCGGCAGAGCGCGGCAGCCATTGAAATTAAAATGAAGCCGCGATTATTTAAATCGCGGCTTCATTTCCCTCTGCCGCTCAGCCTCATCTACATGGCTCCATCGACGGAGCCATGTGGTTTAGACACACCCTTGGAGAGCTGGGAATCAGTGATATTTGCCAGGTGCTTTGCCTGGGGTGTAAGGCGCCAGAGAAGGGCAAATTCCTACACTAGAATTTGATTCCACTGATCATGACTGGTATGACCCTGAATTTGGGGGGGGTCTGGAAGAAGGGCCACGGGGCAGCCAGTGAAAAGCCTCCAGCTGCTTCGGCTTGTGGGGAGGCAGATAATGACAGAAAGCACCATGGCGACGCTCCAAGTGCCCTGCGATAAGGCTAATAGGATCGCCGGCAGTAACAGCCTCCTCAACACTTTAAATGAATTTCTTCCCGCGACGCAGGAACCGACCGCACACCTGGGGGGGCCGATATTTCAGCAGCAACTTAGAGGGTTGGATCCTTCGCGGGTGTAAAGCAGCGTCGCTCCCACCAGGAGCTGCCCTGCTGGATGCTTTCACTCCAATACGCTTTTCTTTTTGAGCCTGTCCAGCTAAACTTGCATCTCCACCCCCCCCCGAATGACAAGATTTCTCGCAACGCTGAATTACCCGGCTGCTTGGTACCGCTGACCTGTTAACTGAACAGGGGAACCGTGTAATTCTCACAGACGAAGAGTAAATACCCAGCGCTCTCCCATCTCCGGCTGCATTTCGAGCCAATGCAGGCTGCTTTTCAGCACCTCCCGTCCTGGAAGGGCTGGGGTCTTTTCCCAGCTCTGCTACCGATTCACTATGTGACCTTAGGTGAGTCACGTGCCCTTCTTTGTGGGCCTGTTTCCTAATCAGGAAAATAAGGAAAATAATATTTCAGCCTCATAGTGGGGGGCTGGGAAGCTTACCACTTTAATGTTTGTCAGCTGCTTTGAGATTCTTGGCCGGGGGAAGGATATATTGTTATTGCAACAAGTCGAGCCAATTAAGCCTTCACAGCTGTCACTCTGACGTATGGGCCACCAGAGTTTCAGCAGAGACAGAGCTCAAATTCTCCTACTGCAAAAGCCCCTGCCACTTGAGCTAAAGGAGAATCTCCCTTCGGTATCAGCAGTATAGGACATATGACACACCATATAGTAGGTCCGATTCCCTCCAGGAGAGGACAATGAGCTCTACACACACACATAACAGGGTTAATTCAAGTATTATTCTTATGTCTTGGGTTCTAAGAATACAAACCTCAGGCCTTTGAGATGGAATTGTCTTGTGACATTGCTGCATGAGGCTATTCCTAGAATACATGAGTTTCCTGCATTAAAAAAACTGCGACCAGCTGCAAGTGCGTGAAAGCTGTGCTAAAGGAGGTGGGGGAGGGAGGGGAATCCCTCTCATACAAACTATGTACTCAGCTAACACACTAACTCCGTAAGAAAATAACTAACTCCTAAACACTGACTAGAACGACATCACGGGGGTAATCCAGACCCTTGCAAAGCAAGAGACCTTGGCAGCTCCAGCGAACGACACAACAGGGAGAGCGCAACTAGGCCGGGACTCAGAAACCCGGCTGGTCTGTCCGACTCTGCCACTGGCCTGCCGGAAGACCTTGGGCAACTCACCGCTGCTCGGTGCCTCAGTTTCCCCAACTGTAAAGGAGGGGAGGCGACGATTCCGACTCCTTTGAAAAGTGCTTTGCAACCTCCCAGTGTAAGATCTAGGGATCGCCATCACCAATAAAGGCCTCTCCTCTCTGAGGCACTCGCTGGGGCTGTGACCCAGCCCAAGGCATAACGCCCCGCTCGCCGGCATCACAATGGCGGAGCTGGGCTCGGCAGCATCCCCCCTTGGAATCACCTTGGCCCACTCCGTGCAGGGAAGCCCCGTGAGCACGGCGCTCCTAGGGGCCGTCCACGAAGTGACAGTCTGTGCACGGGAGCGGATGCGGGGAAGACCCCGGCGTTCCTGGGATTCAGCGTTGCGCCTGAGAACTGAAGAAGGAATTGAGGGTTGGGGCCTAACCCGGCCCCGTGTCCGCTCCGAAAACCAGGAGAAGCGTGTGGACTCACGGAGAGCAGGGTCACGAGCCCCACGCTACAGAGGAAGGCGAAAAACCTTCAGGGCCTCAAGTTTTAAGCATAGTCCCCCTCGCGCGACCAAACACCAGGCAGCCAAGAGAGCCTGGGGCTCAAATGGATCTAGGCCTGGCCTGGCAGTGCTGCCTAGCGGTGAGAGCCACAGCGGGGCAGTCACGGCTGCCGGTCTCCTAGATCCCGCGCTGCTATGGACCGGCCGGGTGGCCTCGGACAAGGCATGTGATGGGCCATCAACAGGAGTTTGGCCAGTCTGTGCCAAGCAGCTCCAGACAGACCCAGGCCAGCCTGGGACCTTTCATGGCCACGTAGAGCAGGCTGGGTGGGACTTAGCCCATCTCCCTGGGGATGGGGCGTTAGCTGCCCCGTCTCCCCAGCCCTGCTGGCCAGGGCCTTTCCGGTGGAGGCTCTGTCCCCACACGGGTTAACGCGTGAAGCTTTGTGTTTTCCTGACAGAGACGGATGGAGCAGCCTCCGCATCTCACTCCAGTGGGATGTTCCGCTTGACAATTGACTACTCGCCGCTTTCAGCTCTGTCAGCTACCATTAAGGCTGGGAGCCTGGCTAATTGGGTGCTTCATTAGGGGCATTCTTTACCGTTAGTGCCGGCTGACAACCTGCCCTGGCGGGTGGAGCCCAGGGCTGGCTCCTGATGCTTCCCGCCGGGGCCCCCCCGCCAAGCCTGGGCTCCCGCTCCATTCGACGACGCCCTCCCAGGTGTACGGGGGCCAGGGGCTGGGAGCTGGAGGAAATCCACCTCTCCAGACATGTCTAGATGCTGCAGCACAACCCTGGGCCACTGACGCTCTCTGGAGCCCGTCGGGCGAAGCTCCGGGCCCGGTGCTAACCACGTGCGCAGAGCTATCCCGTGCCTAGGACGGTTCGGGGCAGCCACCCCGAGTCCTGCACTTTGGGGGGCCCTGCAACGGCCGCCCCAACTGCCCCATGGATGGGAAGGTTCCCATCGTCGTGGGAGCCCGTGGGACCCAGCGCGGCCCAAGGGATTACCAGGGGGGTGGGCGGCAGCAGGGACCGGACCCAGGGGCAGCTGGTACACGAGGCAGGAGGAAGCTCTGCCTTCCCGAACCGCCAGCCTGGCCCCGCCCACGCTCCGCCCCCCGAACACCTACAGCAGGTACTCGGGGGGCGGAGTGTTGCTGCCCCCAGCGCCCACCCTCCCCGTGCTCCAGGGCCACCACCAGCACTCCCTGTTGGGGGGGGAGAGGCGTGGCTCTGTGGGGGCGGGGCCTTAGCAGAAGGGGCGGGGCTGAGGGTGGGACAGTGGCAGGAGCCTGGCGCAACACGACAGCCCGTTCTGCTGCCCTCTCCCAGCCGTGGCCGCTGGCCTGGCCTGGCCTGCTGTGTGCTCTGCTCCCCTGCATCATTCGTGGGCGGGCCAGATGGGGGTCTCCACTGGGTCCCTCCAGTTCCCAGGCTCCAGCCACATGGTGAGCGCCGAGGGGGGGGGGTGCCGATTCTTGCTGCTGCTCTGTGCCGGGGAAGGGAGGTTCGGGGAAGAGATACAAGGGGGCTGGTGGGGGCGGGAAGACTGAAGGCAGGTGGGCCACTGTGCCATGTTGTCCCACCCCACCTCCCGTCCGCTGTGTACAGCTGTCAGTCTGAAGGAAGGCAGCCATCCTCCTGCACAGCGCTCCTCCGGGAAGAAGGATTCTCTCACTGTGGCTCGTCTGTGTCACCTCCTGAACCTCTGACTTTATGGTGCAGCCTTGTCTCGCAGTAAGGACTGGGAATCAGGAAAGGAAACGGCCACTCAATGGATGGCTGAACTGTGGAACTCACTGCCACAGGATGTTATTGATGTGGTGACATCTATGATTCGAACATCAGAACAGCCAGACCTGGTCAGATCAACGATCCATCCAGTCCAGCGTCCTGTCTGCTGACAGTGGCCAATGCCAGGTGCCCCAAAGGGAATGAACAGAAACAGGGTATCGTCAATGATCCCTCTCCTGCCGCCCATTTCCACCCCTGACAAACAGAGGCTAGAGACACTATTCCTGGCTAACAACGATTGATGGACCTAACCTCCATGCACTTCTCCAGCTCTTTTTTGAACCCTGTTAAAGTCCTGGCTTTCACGACATCCTCTGGCGAGGAGTTCCACAGGTGACTGTGCGCTGCATGTTGAAAATCTTCCTTTGGTTTGTTTTAAACCTGCTACCTGTTCATTTCATTGGGTGACCCCTCGTTCTTATGTTATGGGAACAAGTAAACAACTTTTCCTTATTCACTTTCTCCACACCTGTCGTGCTTTTATCGGCCTCTCGCATCTCCCCGCTGAGTCTCCTCTTTTCAAAGCTGAAAAGTCTTTTTCATCTCTCTTCATATGGCAGCCATTCCAAACCCCTCATCATTTTGGTCGCCCTTTTCTGACCCTTTTCCAATGCCAAGACAGCTTTTTCGAGATGAGGCCACCACATGTGTACGCAAGATTCCAGATGTGGGCGTCCCATGGATTTATAGAGACAGTAAGATATTCTCTGTCCTATTCTCTATCCCTTTTTAAATGATTCCTAACATCCTGTTTGCTTTTCTGACTGCCGCTGCACAGGGAGGGGATGTTTTGGCTGACAATGATTCCAAGGTCTCTCTCTCCCACAAGTAAGATTTGAAGACAGGCTGGGCGTTCCTATGGATAACAAGAAATTCCAGAACTCTAATAGCTGATGCCAACAAACTTTCAGGAACAATTAAAATTGCTCCTCGTGCTTACGCCAAATTTTAACTATTTGGAGGCTGGACGAGACCTTCCCCGGAGCAACTTATCCCACATCTGCCTCCTGCTGGATTCAGGGCCTTCCTCTGAGACATCGGGTGGGGGGGAAGGTGTCACTGTGGGATGCAGGACTTGGAAGAACCATGGACTGACCCTGTGCGGGAATTCCTCCCTTCTGGGGAATCCAGGTTTCTTTCCCGGGCACTGGAAGGGAATGCGGTCTGGTGGCAAGACCAAGGATCTGGAAGGGAGCATGATTGCTGTAGGGACAAGCGCTAGAGACTGGGAGCCAGGGCACCTGGGTCCTGTCGCAGCCTTGGAGAGTGATGCCTGGTGGTCAAAGCTGGAGCCAAGCTGGCAGGACTCCTAGGTTCTATTCCCTGCTCCATCAGGGACTCAGTGTGTGACCCCTGGTAAGTCACTGCCCGCTCCGTGCCTCAGTTTACCCTCCGTACACCGGCGAATAACAAACCTGCCCCCTTCCCGCGGGAGACTGCTCAGCTGCCACTAGGACGTTTCCAGACAGATTTCTGCTCTGGCGTGAGGCCCTTCGCCCGGGTTCCCGTGGGGAATCCCTTGGCGGAGGCCTGGGCTTGGCCGTCCTCGGCCATTCCTGCTAGTGAGCGGCACTGGGTGAGCCGACACGTAGCTCTGGCCGCCCCCGTGGAGAGCCGAGGCTGCAGCCTGCGACGGAGCGGCGTGCGCGTGGCGAGGAGCGGCTCGCCACCCCGACGAGAGGCGAATCAAAGCAGCCGCCTCGCAGCCAGCCCGGGCGGGGGGCGGTCTGGGCGCTGGAAAGGGCTGGCAGCCGCCTGCCCCGCGAGGCCCGACCGTCCTGCCTCGCCCTGCGCAGCGGCTGTCTGCCAAGGCCCCTCTTGGGGGAGGTCAGGAAAGCATGAAGGACTTTGGCCCGCACGCTTCACGTCTTTATTAATGAGCCCTCTCTTCTCCCCCCCCCCCCCCCCTCCCGTGGCAACTTTCCAGGCGTCTTATTAAGTAATCCCCAGCAGCAGCCGGCTCGCTGACAGGCACTAAACTTTCTAATCATGTTCCTCCAGGTGGCTGGCACTTGGCCTGGGGTCCCTGGGGCAGGGTGGAGATGCGGGGTCCCCCCGGTGGGAGCAGACCACTCGCTGTAGCCTCGGCATTAACCCCCCCCCCCACGCCCCTTCCGCCGCCCCCTTGGCTCTGACTCAGTTCCACCAGGGCTGAAATAGTCACCCGCCCCTCCTGCCTCTGCCCCGCCCCTTCCAGGTGCCCCCAGCCTGGCTTATCTTGCCCTGGGGCTTGCGTCCTCGGACCAGGCTGGGAGTGTGGAACCCACATGTGCCGGCCTGTTGGAGATGGAGCAACACACCCGTGGCCAAGCAGCTGCTTTCAGAACCGGGTGGGTTACTTCTCAGCTGGCCCCAATCCAAATTCCAGAGGCCTTTTCCAGGACCCAGACACTAACCAGAGAAGTCCACGGAGCTGGGCTGATTTGCTCCAGCTGAGAGGCTGACGGGGACAAAACAAACATTCTATAATAAACCAATAACCTGGGGACTTGGACTTTTCAGCTTCGAAAAGAGGAGACGAGAGGGGGTAGGAGAGAGGTCTATAAAATCCTGACTGGTGTGGGAAAAAGTAAATAAGGAAATAGTTGTTGACTTATTCCCATAGTAGAAGAACTAGGGGTCACAAATGAAATTATAGGCAGCAGGCTGAAAACAAACCAAAGGCAGTTTTTCTTCACGCAGTGCACAGTTAACCTGTGGAACTCCTTGCCAGAGGATGTGGTGAAGGGTAGGAGACTGCATCAGAGAGAGACAGCTGCCGTGAAGTAACAGGTATCCCCAACCAGACTGGCTCTTCCTCTCCTTTCTAACGACTTCTTTGGCCCCTCCCCGCTGTTCTACAACTGTCCAGGCTGCTGGGGTAGGATTCAGGGAACCCCCCCCCCCCCACCGGTGTGACCTGCCAGGGACCCCCCCACACCAGTGTGACCTGCTGACCCCCCTGGCCTGACATCAGGGCTAAATCTGGCCTTGCAATTTGCCCAAAAGACACTCCAACACCAAAGGTTGCAGTACCTGGCACGCCGCTTCCTCCCCGTGCAACCCTCTGCCCCGCCAGCTCTGCAGGGACGCTAACGGCGCCCACAGCCTGTTCCAACACCCCCCCTCCCCCCCCCCCCAGTGCAATTTCAGCCTGGCCCACAGGGATCCTCAGCAGGCCCGGCTTGAATCCCCTTCTGAACTCCCAGCTAACATCCAGAGAGCCCCCCATCTCCCCGGATTTCCACCAGGCGCTGGACTGATCTCTCTCCCGGCACCACCGAGATAAGCCCGAAGTTCTATCATTTTTTCTCCTGTTCCCCCGCTACACCCTTTCTTTTAGTTGATATTTTTCCCTGCGCCAGGCCCGGCTGCCACACGCCTGCCCCCTTTTGCAGACAAGAGCAGAAATCTATTGGAGTGCAATTGCCTGGAATAAAATATTAGAACTAATGAACTGACTTTGTGCGCCCTTCCCCCATTCCACCCCACCCCACCCCGCGACACCCAACCTTTGACAGTTGCTTCTTTATATGCCAGCCCTGTGTTAAACTCAGGGCAGGAAATTAGCTCCTCTTCAGGGACTGCTTTGTGAGCTTTTAACTTCCAAAGTTTTTGACTCTCAGATATTCACCAAAAAAAAAGCGAGTGAGCAAGAGAAAAGTCTTCTAAGAACATTTTCTATTACACAGGGCCCTCGTGGGAGAGTTTGCTCAAACTGGCTCTCGATATTTTTTCCACGGGCTTTTTTTTTTTTTTAAATACCCTGAGAAAATAAATATTCCATCTACTTCCAATTTGTTTGAAAGAATCCTCCGTTCTCAGCGGTTGCTCGCAGTAATTCCGGCAACAGTCTGATTGTGTCTGGCTCTTCCCCTGTCATAATAATGACTTCTCCGACTCGGTGAACAGAATCAAGGCTCGGAAACAGCAAGAGTGTGATTTTAAAAAGGGGGGACACAAAACAGCACCCCCTCCAGGGCCTGATCCTGTACCACCAAAGGGAATTAGGTCGCAGGTGCTACTGTAATCGAAACCGGAAAGGCCTTTGCAAAAGTCTCACTCCCTTTACACTTTTGATTGACAATGTGAGCTTTGGCTACACCAGGAAGAGGCATGGTCACGTACAGAGGGAAATGGTCTAGAAACCTTTGTACTGGAGTTCTAGTGCCAGGTCCGGGGAGAAATGGTTAAAGCAGACGACTGGAAAACAGGACTGCCAGACGCTATTACCAGCTTCTCTGCTGTGTGACTCAAAGAGGGTTTCCCTCCCCATCTGCTGGGATGATGAAGCGGTGCCAACAACAAGTGCTTTTCATAAAGCACCAGCTCCTGGAGTCATGTAATTATACACGACTCGCATTTTTAGAAATGCCCCGTAGGTCGGCCGTCAGGGTTGCAGATGAAAGCTTGAAAACATCGCCCCAAAAGATTCAAAAGTCACAAGCCAAAGGAAAACAGTCCCATCGTTTTCTCCCCCCGTTTCGTGATTTTTACGCTAATCTCTTGATTTTGGGGGGGGGCTTGACTTACGATTTTTGAACACAGAGAATTACAATGTGCCTGTTTTGTTAAAAACGACAGACCAAAAGCAATTATAAAAGAGCAACAGGTTATAGTAACCCCTCTCTGCTGGGTTTCCTTTTCCAGTTCCCATTTACATTTGGGATTTCCCCTGGTCCTGGGGAAAGGTTAAACATTTTGGTTCCTAATCATCGGAGCAAAACTCTATGTATTTATTTTTAGCAAAACCTACATTTGGAATGTAAAATGATTGGAGCAAGAGAGTGTCCCTCGCATCCTCACCAACCTGCTCAGGAAATTGAAAATGAAACGCATCTCATGCTAAGAACTCCTGCCGCACACACAACCCCCCCCCCCCCCACCCCCCATTCACTCAACACAGCGCTGGATCAGAAATGTTTGTGTGCAAAAAGAACAGGGAATGCATCACGCTCCTTCCAAAAGCGGAGCGGCGTTCTCCTCGAAGGAGGGCCAATTCCGCCAGGCCCAGAAGAAATCGGGCCTCCGATGAGGATAATGGGGCCATGGACAGCCGGATCCATTCAGGAGTTTAATTATTAGTTAGACTTGCCTACCTGATCAGTTGCGGATGTAAGCAGAGTGGAGACCAAGCCTGAAGTTGCCTACACCGGGATCCTGTCTCCAGGCTGGGATTTAAATTTGCACCCAATGCAGGGTTTGCAACACACACAGACACACGCGCGTGCACATACACATACACACACACACACGTGTGCTGTGCTCACTGCTAAGCTGGAAGGAACCATTCTTGTGTACCCCGAGGGCACGCATTCCCTTTCCCTGCTGAAAAAAAGTATGGGCTGAAAAAAGTTTGGGTCACGGCTCTGCTCCGGGCCTCAGTTTCCCCTTAGTTCCACTCCTTAAATCATAGCAAGTCATGTTGCTGCTCTGTGCCTCAGTTTTCCCTGAGTTCCACCTCCTAACTCATAGCAAGTCACATCTCTGCTCTGTGCCTCATTTTCCCTGAGTTCCACCACTAATGCATAGCAAATCATGTCGCTGCTCCATGCCTCAGTTTCCCCTTAGTTCCACTCCCAAACTCATAGCAAGTCAAGTCGCTGCTCTGTGCCTGTTTTCCCTGAGCTCCATTCCCAAACTCACAGCAAGTCACGTCGCTGCTCCATGCCGCAGTTTCCCCTTCGTTCCACCACTAACTCACAGCAAGTCACGTCGCTACTCTATGCCTCAGTTTCCCCTTCTGTAAAACAAAAAGCACCTTGGGACACTGAAGATAACACGTGGTCCCAAGCCACTCAGTATTAGTCTCCCGATCCCCCAGGAAACCCCACCGGATTAGCCAGTGTCTCAAGAGTTAAATAAGAGTTTTTCCTTCTGAGCAGCCCCCTCTCACAGCGGCTTCTGCTGTGTCTTTCACCAAGGTACTTACAAATCGTACACTTGCCTTTCCTGAAATCCCCTTCATTCCAATGGGCCCAGCTTGAGTGCGGTAACAACCCCACTGCAAAGCAAAATAAAACAAACACTCCAGCCCTCTCCTGCCATCTTTTACACATGATGAAAATGCAAATGAGAGATGACCCCCCCACCCCACCCCTGGCTTTTTATGTTGCGTTCACCCCCCCCCCCATAAGTATGCAAAATCCAGCTCCTCCTTTCGAATGTGGAGCGGCGCAGGAATGACTCCCGCTGGCGGAGGCCCGCGCGCTTGCTTTCTCTCCGAAATATTTAGGCTTTTTCTCCATTAATCCCGGCGCTCGGTCGGTTCCTGGCATGTCCTTAGCTCGCAATGGACTTCATGCCGGGAGCATTTAAGCTTGTTTTCCCATCTGTTTCTATTTCTCCTTGGACGCTCTGTATTAAAATGCCTCCGATCGGGGCACCGTCCGGTGTGACACTGAATCCCGTGTCTGTCGGCAATGCTAATGCTGCGGCACGGCCATAAGCGCGTTAGGGTTACCGAGGCTTTGGGGGTTTTTTTCATTTTAGTTATGTATTTATTAAAACACCCAGGACACAGAATGATTTTCTTTGCTTAACAGTTCCTTTTGTTCCTCCTGGAAAGGAAGGGGGTGTGGGCTGGTGTTTAGATGAAAGGCTGGAAATCAGCATTTCTTCAGGGAGGCAGTGTGCTCTAGTGGCTACAGGCAGTGCCAGCCGGCAAGACTCCGGAAGGCAGCGTGGTCTAGTGGTTGGTGCAGGCGCCTCAACCTCAAGGTTCTGATCCCCAAATCTGCTTCATGTGACCTTGGCCTCTTTGTGACTCATTCCCCCACCTGCAAATCGGGGTGACAGCAGTGACCTTGCTCCTGGGCACAGGGGCCGTAGGGTGTGTTTCTTCCATGTTGGAGACACCTGGACGACAGGCACCGTACAAGAGGGAGCGTTGTCATTATTTCTCCTCCCTGGGAAGGGTTTTCTGATTCCACTCTGGCTCCTGTAAATGCCTTTGAACCTCCTGCTGAAATGCTATTTTGTAGCTGCTGGCAGCAATGTCCTTCGGTGAATTACCACCGTTCTTCCCACGCCTCCTGCCTCAACCACCGCCAGGAGGGGAGTCCGGACTGGTGGGGGAGAGGGGAACGGGACAATTTCCCTTCTTTCTTCCACAGAGGAAGGACCCTGCAAAGCTGGGTGAATGAGACCCAGGCCTCTGTCTGAGCGGGGGCTTGGAGAATCCCAGGGCTGCCAGAGCCCTCAGGAGTCATCACGTCCAGCCCCCTGCCCAAGGCAGGACCAACCCCAACTCCATCAACCCAGCCAGGCTGTGTCAAGCCGGGACTTGTAGCCCAGACCCACAAGAAAAGAACCCACAAAAGGACGGCTGGCTCGGGTCTCTCCCGGCCCTCCGTGCTAACGCGCAGCCTGCATCTGCGACCGAGCGTTAAAGACAAAAGCAGGAGAAGTAAAAGGGAGCGGGGGCGGGGAATAAACACATTTACCGCACGTTGGAAATGGGTCCTCTCTGCCTACAGCTGCCAGCCTGCCCGACCGGACGGTCCATCCGCTTCGGAAAGTTGGCAGCCCTACGCTCCACCCCCAAAATCTCCAGTTCTCTACCTACCCGGGGAGGGTGGGGGGGATCCACATCAGGATTTCAGGGGGCCCTGACTCTTGAATCGATCCTCCATTTGCACGGGGAGTCAATCCGGAGTGACTCCGCTTCCTTCCCCGGAGCCACTCGCGAGGCGGCAGTCCCTGCCGCAAAAGCTAGGGCTGCTAAATGTCGATTAATGTACGAATCGAATAGTCGATGGGATTTCCATCTACCTCCCCTGCCCACCACGGAGACAGTGCTGGGGGGAACCGGCTTTTAAGCTGGCTCCCCCCCAAGGAACGGCTCTGGCTCCCTGCCCCCCCCCCACTCCGCTGACGCTCCCTGATAGAGGCAGCAAGGGGGGGAAGCGACCAGTCGTGTCATTAGTCGACTATCTGATAAGCGTCGGCTTATCGGAGAGTTGACCCGTCGCGTTCATCCCTGAGCAAGGCAGGTGTAAAATGCTGCTATTCTGGTCTGCGTGCTTGGAAATCACGACCCACGCGTGGAAATCACGACCCACGCGTGGAAATCACGACCCACGCGTGGAAATCACGACCCACGCTTACCCAGAGAATAAGCTTCATTACAGAACTAGTAAGGCTGTAAAACTAGGGTTGCCAGGTGTCCGGTTTTGAACCAGACAGTCCAGTATTTGAGCTTTCTGTTCGGGAAACAAATTGAGAAAATAGAAGTGAGACAATAGAACGGTCCGGTATTTTCCAAAGAAGAAGTGACGTGGATTGTGATGTCATGTCAAGTGTGTCTGGTATTTTTGTGGAAACCATCTGGCAACCCTCTGTAAAACTGGAGCGCTGCGACTCGTGGCCGATGGCCGTGTTTAAAGGGCCAGGAGTGTCCGTTGCGTGAGGGGGAAGCGAAGTCGGGAGCAGGCGCACGGAGCCAGGAGCCAGAGCATCTGACAACCAAAGGCCCACGGAGCTGCCGAGTGACGTTAATGCCCGGTAGCGATGGAGGGGACCGGCCCAGGCCTTGTCCTGCAGAATTTACAGCCCAGGCCCCCGGAGAGTCAGATGCTGGGGTCGTGTTGGTGGACACGGCTGGGTGGTTACATGAGCAAGAACAATGTGCACCACTGTGTGTCCTGCTCCCTGCACTGTGCACACGCATCGCCCGAGGGATGCAGTCACGCAGAGGGCACCACGCTGCACCACGGCCCTGGCTGGCAGCTCGCCTGGGAAACCTCCCGTGACAGCCCCGCCTGGGAAACAGTGAGCGCTAGGGTTCCAGGGACAGGAGCCTTTTCAGTCCCAGCGCCGTGACTCCATCTCTACGAGCTGCAGGGAGGATATCCCCCGCTGCCCGGGCATCCCCCCCAGCACGGCGAAACTCCCCCAATCCGTGTAAACGGCAGGATGAACTCTCTGGGTGCAGCCTCGTCTTTGGGGGGGGAGGGGTATCCGTGCACTACCACAGTGGGCACCGGGGGGCACGGACAGAACTCAGAGGGTGCGTCTAATCTGCAGCGCGGGCTTGAAATAAGCTCCACAATCGTACACAAACTGCGTACCTCATTTCGAGCGAGTCTATGGCGAGATTTAATTTCTAAATAGGCCGCTATTCCGACAGGTCCCTTAATCCTCATGGAAGGAGGTTCACCGGGACGTCGGAACAGCACGCCCGTTAGTTCGATTTCATTTCAAACTAACAGGCGTGCTGCCAGGGAGCGAAAAACGCTATTTCGGGATATCGGAAGTATCCCGAAATAGCGCGGCAGTGTGGACAAAACCACAGGGCTGCTTAGCTGAGGATCTCCTCTGATCTGGATTTAGCCTGCCCCGGATGAAAAGAATGAGGTTACTTCTCCCTTCCACCGTCTCAGCCACGGGTGGTGGGTAATCAAAAATGCCTACACTCCACAGCCGCCCGGGAAGGCAGCCACAGGGGCCAGGACTCGTGGGGTTGGGGGTTGGCGCCACGAGGGGACTGGGGAGGTTGTTGAAAGGGCCTCTGCGTAGAAGAGGCAGGGCTAAGACCTGCCTTCCCCAGCTGGCCCTTCACGCGCCACGGATGGTCTCAGCACATGTGCGTCACCCTGGGACGTGGACGAAATATTCCTTCCAGTTTCAGGGCCCAGCTAGAGACACATTTGGCTGCAAACAGAACCTCAAAGTGGCCCTGAACCGGCTGTCTCTGCCGCTGTCTCTGGCTATGTGTGTCTAGGCACCAGGGCCAGAATAAGACAGGCCGAGGCACGGCCTAAGCGATGCCACGTTTAAGAGGCCCCGTGGCATGAGCAAAAAAATGTGCCTTAATCTCACAGGAGGGACAATGAAAACAGAAGTAATAAAGGGTCGGGGGGGGGGGGAGGAAGAGGGACGTTTCTATCTCCCGGTACAGAGGTGAGGATGCCACTAAAAATTAGTGTTTTTTTTAATTCAGAGGCTCCTCGTAATCTGAGGCATTAAAGATGTAGCTCACTTAGCTTGTGCATCAATCCGGCACTGTACCACTAGTACAATGGGGCAGCCGACCTCGCTTCCGGTCTCCAGGGGCAATCATCCAAATTATTATTATTCCCTGGCGTGAGACCCAGATGAGGCCTGTGAGCGAAACTTTGGTCCTGGTTAAACAGGTGTCAATCTAGAGTAACGTCAATGGAGACCCATGGACTCACTCTGGATTGACAAGAGGGATATAAAATCCCGTTTAATTGGTTCACCGGTGAAACATGATGTTTAATTAGTTAACCAATTAAAGGGGGGGATGGGCCAGGGGGCCTACAGCGGGCCCCGTGGGGCTGGAGAGGGGAGCTGCACCAACCTCCACCAGTTAACTGGAACTGGTAAACCTCACCCATTAAGGAGGGCTACCAGTTAACCAGTTAGCCATTCCCATCCGTAACTGACAATGGTATCACTGAAATCAGAATAAAACTGACTGTAGTTTTATCACGTATGTTACTGAAGCACCTTAAAGTCCCAACCGCTCACCCTTATTGTGCTGGGTGCGGTGTGGGCAGTTTGGAAGAGCCTCAGCCCCCAAAGTTCACAAGCTAGTACTGGGGAGAGGTGCAGGGCTCCGTCTCCACTGAAGAGGAAGGCTGGCATTGTGATTAAAGCATCCTCTGGGAACGCAGGAGAGCAAAACACAATTTCAAGCTCTGCCACTGCCTCCCTGCACAACCTTGGTCAAGTCACTTCATCTCTCTGAGACCTCACTTGCCCATCTGTGAAATGGGAATAATAATCCTTACTTTCTGCCTTGTCAGTGAGCCTTCCTCCCCTGTGTGTAGCGCAATGAGCTCTGGTCGTCAGGCACTACCCTAACACAAATGTCATCCAAGCCATGGGATGGATTTGGCCCTGTGCCTCCAGAATCAGAATGAGGCAATAGTAGGAATTTCCCACAATGCCACTGGCTAGTCTGATGCTCAATTTGCCAGGCCAGCTGTCAGTCAGCACAACCCTGCTTTGCGGAGGCTGCCCCAGGGTGGGACACGCAGCGTGGGGGGCGGGGAAAGCGGATGTTGGGGCAGGCGGAGGGAGGAAAAGAAATGAGCAAGTGGCTGGATCTCACAGCAAGTCTGGAATGTGGCCTTCAGGGACCTGCCGAACACACTCCACGTAAATTATTTAATTTCTCCAAACTGCTGCACCTTTATAAATCATTAAAAGCTGCTTTTGATCTGTGTTAATGAGGTTTCCTGAGTGCAGTGCCTGGAAATGCGGTTCGACAAGAGATAGCAAATCAGCTAATTAAAAAAATAAAGAATGAGAGAGAGAGAGTGTAACAAAGAGCGAGAGAGGGGGAGGGAGGGAAGGAGGGAGAGGAAACAGGTGTCTGGATAGGGAAATGAAATCAAAATAGGAGGACAGAAAACTACATGTAAAGTCCCCTCTTTGGAAAGGGCAGGAGTTAACGGAGAGTCCGCCTCCGTCTCTCTCTCTCTCACAAATATACACACATACATATACACACACACACAGGTTTGGAGTGAGAAGGAGTTTAGGCAAAGCTTGTTTGTTAAGTTTGTTTCATGACGTTTCTTACGGGATGGAGGGGAATTTACATTAATTTTAAAAGTTTTTTTAAAGCAAACCCAGCACACTGAATGCATCTACTGAGAAAGAAAGAAAGAAAGAAAGAAAGAAAGAAAGAAAGAAAGAAAGAAAGAAAGAAAGAAAGAAAGAAAGAAAGAAAGAAAGAAAGAAAGCATTTGTTTCCCATTTATTACTGAATTTGGCTTTCTAGAATACTGGTAATATCTCACACCTGTATAAACACCCCATGTGGGACACTGCAAATGTAAACTCACTCAAAAATAGATACCTGGATTAAAAACACACACACGTCCCACAATTCCAAACGTTCAACGTTCAAACACCTCAGACCAATGAGAGATTTCTTGTTACTCGTCTTTCCGGCGTCTGGGCCTTTAGCCTACAGCGAGCCCTTATTCAAGCCGCCCTCTGCCTGTAAGCTACACACTTGCTTCTTTTCTTTGTTGCATGCAGGCCGAGACACTCCGGCAGTGTTTGGTTTCCAGCAGCCGGGGCTTGAAGAAAAGCCCCCAGTCTCACGAGACGCGGGAAAATCGCAAGAGCTGACAACACAGAACTCCCCCACCGCCCTGGACCGTGTGGCCATGGTGCAGTATTTAGCCGGGCAGCGTATGTAGGGTTTAATGTTATCCTGGGCTCCACACCTTTGCATCTTTATGGATCATTCTAGGGGGGGAGTGGCCATTTTGTGCGTGGCTCGGGGCAGATTGTTAGAGAGACGCACACGGTGCTCTCGCTCTCATGGAGCCTTTATGTGTGTTCACTCTGCTCGACTTTGCATCGGGTCCTTAGTCTTAAAATACAGAGTCCTCCTGCTTCGTGCCCGGAGAGCCGCAGCAGCCACCCCAACGCCAAGCCACCCCTGCGAGGCAGATCCCTTCCCATAGTAGGTGGAAGAAAGGCCATCTCGGCAGTTGGGGGGTCAGGCAAGGGTTAAGGAGGGGCGAAACGGGGGGCTGCTGTGGGAGGGAAGACGGGGCCCCAAGATCCTGCCCTCGGCATTTGGGGGGAAGCCGGTGCCATTCTGCCAGCTGGCCAGGAGGACATTGACTAGCAGGGTCAGGCGATCAGATGCCTGCAGAGCCGGAGTCAGACGTCACTTCCCCGGCCTTGACAGCTTTAATATCAATATTTATCTCAACTACAAAACTCTGATCCCAGCTACATATTCAGCAACTCGATTACAGTTATCTGGGATGATGGTGACGGCTTCTAGAGACGGGAGGTTCGTTTAGGCTTAATGCGCTTTGACAGGCCTGCCGCAGCCCGCGGCCGGGCGCTCCGTGCGGTGCGGCGGGAGCCAGACGGCCCCAGTTGCAGGGAATCGCCCTGTAAATAATAACCCTGGGTGGGGTGAAAGGGCGGCTGCAGAGCCAGCTGGGGGAACAGAGACTGGGGCGCAGGAGGGGGGTGCTGAGGCCTTTTGGGCAACCCGTCAAGCCTGAAGGGGCCTTAGAATGGGGTACCCTCAGCAGGAGGCTTCTCGGGGCTGCGTGGAGCTACGCGCCCACCCTCCAGGGCACCCCATGGGCCAGCACCCATCAGAGGCAACTGGGTGAGGGGAATATGTTAGCACCGCCTCCTCCCGCGAGGGTTGCCAGATAGTTTAACCAAAAATTCCGAACACCCCGCCCCCCACAAAAAAACCACTGAGGAAAAAATTGAGAATAAAAAAAGGGGGGGGGGGAGACCAAAGTTCTCGAGAAAAAAAAAGCGCCTGTACCTTTAAATGGCCCCCCGCTCCTCACGCCCCCATCCCCACCAGATGCAGCAGGGGAAAATGGTCCCCAACAGGCTTCCGTCCAAGGGAAACAGGAAATACCGAACTTTTTACACGTCTGGTATTTTCTGGGGGGTTTCCGGACGGGGGACGCCAATACTGGACAGTCTGGGTGAATACCGGACACCTGGCAACCCTACCTCCCGCTACACCAGGCGGGCGCCGGTAGGGTTGCCAGATGGTCTCCCGCCCAAAAAAACCCACTGCCACGAACACACATGCTATGTTCAATACTTAACTTTATCATAAACAGTCTTCATCCTGCACCATCTCTATGGAAAGAGGCTTAGAAGTAGTTGTGCAAACGTACATGCTGTTTTCATTGTTTTCTATTCCTCTAAAGCTAAGGCTATCGAAGAATTTCGAAGAACTCCTTTTTATCCTGCAGCTGAAATGATTGTAGAGAACGCCCAGCGCCGATCGCGCTCCGCCTCCCAGCCGCTCCGCCCGCCTCCGCCAGGCTTCTGCGCGATCACAGGCTCCTAGTGCCAGTCGTGGCCCCACCTCCCAGCCGCTCCCCCCGCCCCCACCAGGCTTCCGTCCGGTGCGCAGCCGGAAAAATCAGAAAATACCGGACTTTGCACGTGTCCGGGATGCTCTGATTTTTTTTTACCGGACAGAGAGCGCAACTACCGGACTGTCCGGTTGAATACCAGACACCTGGCAACCCTAGGCACCAACCCCAGAATACGGGGAGTGCGAAGGCAACATAAACCCACCCACGTGCCCCCCCGATTCTCCCCTCCACCGCTTTCCCCGCCCAGGAGCCGAGTCCGTGAGAATCAGGCCCTGAGTTCGGAGCAAGATGGCTGCTGGGCCCTGCCCCAAGGGGTTCTGGGTCCCGTCCACGCCCATCAGCAAGTGTCCTGGGCACGCCACCCGGGGAGAAGGGGGCCTGGCGATTCTTCCCTCTTGTGGCAAAAGCAGAGAACCACCAGCTTGAGCAACAGAGTCACAGAGACGGAGACATGACGGACCAGCAACATCCTAAACTGGGAATCGCTGTGGAACCGGTGTTCGGTTCCAGGTCGAAGTCTGAGTCTGTCCCCTCTGTTTCTCCCATATACATCTGTCCGTCCATCCATCCATACATCCCCCTACACACCCTGCCATCTGTCTGTCTATCTATCTATCCTTCCATCTACCCCATACACAACCTGCTATCTATCTATCTATCTATCTATCTATCTATCTATCTATCTATCTATCTATCTATCTATCCCCACACCCCCATCTATCTATCTATCTATCTATCTATCTATCTATCTAGCCTTTAATAGAGCTAGAAGAATGATCTGAGCTCTGGCAAAGATAATGAGAGGCTTAAGAAATGTGGTGTGTTTAGCTTATCAAAGAGAAGGTTAAAAGGCGACTTGCTCTCAGCCTACGTAGGGAGATGTCTGATCGTAACAGGCTCTTTAGCCTGGCAGACAAAGGCATGAAAACGGCCAGCGGCTGGGAGCTGAATTCAGCAAAATTCAAACTGGAATGAAAGGGCAGTTTTTCAGCAGAGGATAATTAGCCATCGGAGCAGCTGACCGAGATAGAGCAGGTGAGGAATGATTTCCCCACCGCCCCAGGAAAAAAATTCAGCAAAAAACATTTTCGTTTTGTCCAAATGTCTCTTTGAAATGTTCCAAGTATTCGTCATACAACTGTAAATGGACATTTTGGGGGGTTGTTTTTCTAGGCACCCCGGCGATTTTTGACCGAACCAAATACAGTCCAGAAAGCCACTTCCCAAAGCGCTCTGAGGGAACGTTTCCATTCATCCCCCGCCCTGGCTTTGCTATCGCTCAGCATTCTCAGATCCGGGCTGAACCCCTTTCTCAGAGAGACGCTGCTGTTCGGTCACTGGCCCCTGGCAGGGTTCCCTCTAAGCTGAGCCCTTGAGCGGCTGCCTAACGAGAGGTTCAAATGCCGCCCAGACGATTAGCAGAGCACCCACCGCAGACCCACCGCCGGCAGCATGCGTTCCTATTGACGGTGCGCGTCCACACATGCCTCAGTGCACAGAAAAAAATTATGCCACACATAGATGGAAAACAGGAGAGGTAAGACTGGTCGGGCTGGCTGCAGAGGTCCCACCCAGCGTGAGGTCAGACCGAATGACCACACTGGTCTGTTCTGGTCTGGGAATCAACAGGCCCCACCGCAGAGAGGCATCTCGGAATTCAGTATGTTGTGTTTCCTCCCCAGGCGCTTGTAACTATCAGGGGGTACGTCTACACTACCACCTTAGTTCGAACTAGGGTGGTAATGTAGGCAACCGGAGTTGCAAAGGAAGCCTGGGATTTGAATTTCCCGGGCTTCATTTGCATAAAGCCGGACGGCGCCATTTTTAAATGTCCGCTAGTGCGGACTCCGTGCCGCGCGGCTACACGCAGCACGGACTAGGTAATTCGGACTAGGCCTCGTCCATCAATGAAACGAGGAGTAACGGTAGTTCGGAATAGGAAGCCTAGCGGACATTTAAAAATGGCAGCGCCCGGCTATATGCAAATGAAGCCCGGGAAATTCAAATCCCGGGCTTCCTTTGCAACTCCGGTTGCCTACATTAACCCCCCTAGTTCGAACTAGGGGGCTAGTGTAGACAGACCCTGGGACTCTTCTCACCCTTGTTCTCCACTCCCGATCCGTGTCTCTCCGCCTCCACCGCTCTTCCGGTCTCTCTCTCCGCTCTGAGCGGGGTGGACGGCCTGCCCCGACCGACCCTGCCTGCTCCAACGTGCTCCTGGAATCCTGTTCCCCCGCCATGCACATCGGATTAGTCACTAGGGTCGGCCTGATGTGCCCCAGGAATGTGATTCATCCCCCCCATCCTGTCCTTCCACCGCCCACAGGGAAAACGCCCTTCGGGATCGGGCAGGCAGTCAAGGATCCAGCATGCGTGTGCTTTTCCATCCGGCACCCAAAGGAAAAAGGAACAGTTTTGGCTGCGGGATCCTGGGGGGCTTTCGAAGACCCCACCGCTCAGACGGCTCCGTGCTCTGCCGGATCCCAGCCACCTTTGGAAAACAGTGAACTGAGTCTCACGGCGCCCTGGGGTGAAGCCGAGCTGTGTCTGTGCGACGGAGGGGGGAAACTGAGGCAGGCAAGTGACATGTTCCAGATCGCACGGTGGAGTCAGTCGCAGAGCTGCAAATAATACCCAGTGGAGTCCGGACCCTTCCCACCACCGCCACCTGCTTCAAGATCGAAGCAATGGACAGCCGCTTGCTTCCGGCCTCACCCAGCTGTGGTTTTACTCCCAATGGAGAACCAGGTGGCTGGGGAGTTTTACTGGGGGTCGGGAGGTGAGGCTGAATCTCAGGCTGTCCTGTGATTCCTGGAGCAGTTTGCAAGGGGGCCGCCTGGCGATGTTCCCTGTGCATCGGCGTCAGGCACCAGCCGGCCTGAGTTCCCCGGATCCTCCCGCAGCAGAGGCACCGCAGAGCAGACAGGTCTCCCGCGGGGCACCGCAGCATCGCAGGGAGGGGCTGATCCACCGCACAGGCACTGCAAGGCACAGGGAGCAGAGCGGCCGATGAGAACGACTCAGCACCCTGCAGCTGCAGGGGGGAGCAGGCAGGAAGGAGGAGTCGCTTCGGACTTGGTTCCGCGGGGCGCCCGGGTATCAAGAGATGCCACCCGGCGGCTGGGGCGAGCGGCAGGTCCCTGTGGCCTCGTTAATCTGATTAAAGATGGAGTTTGCAAAGTGGTTTGGACAGAGCCAGGCCTGGGCCATTCGGGGCCCCAGGCCATCCCTACTTTCTGCCAGTGTTACCTGCTGGCTGCTCAGCTCTCCGCTGCTCCAGCCCCGTTCTGTATGTGCCCCAGGCTCCCCGCGCCCCAGGCTGCCCCCAGACTTGTCCAGAACGTGAGGGGTTGTGCAAAGCATCCTACAAGCAGGCGGTATCGGGGGATGAGGTGAAACAGACAAGAGTCCGGACTGGCTGCACTCAGCAATTTGTACAGGCCCTGCCGGATCACGTGGGAACACCGGTCCAGCTAGCCTGCTCTCCTGCCTTCAGCTCTCCCCAGGAATGGATGCTACAGAGGAGAGAAAAACAACCCCTCCGAGTTCCCATGTGCACTTGGATAATTATGTACACTGGGGCGAAGGTTCCTTCCCGACCCCCGTGGCCACGAGCATACGCCCTGGTGCCTCGGTCACTTCATTCACGTGGCTGGAAATAACAGACGGCCTCCTGCTGCCCCAGGGGATCACCCCATGACACAGCACCTCCATCAGAGGGGAGTGTCGAACCCCCAAGCCCAGGGGTTCATGCAGAAGGGCTGAGAAACTGACACCCAACAAACTCCACGGGCCCTCGTTATTCGCAACAGGCCAAAGCAGGCTTTGAATCTCCATGCCCAGGCAGCAGTAGGATGACAAAGCAGAGACGGAGACCACTAAGCCGTACCCCCGGCTGGCATGCGGCTCCTCTTCCAGAGCTTGAGAGTTTCTCCAGCCATCAGGCCCCAGGCAACACTCGCTTGGAAAGACAACAAGAAAGCGCCTCTTGACCTGGCATCTCAGAGAAGTGAGAAACGAGAGAGCAGGACATTCCCCCTCTTATTCTATGTTGCAATTATGGGCTGAGATCTTCAAAAGTGACTGATAATTGTAGGCACCCGCGGAGATACCTGCTACTTGTTCCCATCTCAGAAGAACAGAGGGTCACCCCATGAAATGAATAGGCGGCAGGTTTAAAATAAACCGAAGGAAGGACGTGTTCACGCAATGCACACTCAACCTGTGGAACTCCTTGCCAGAGGAGGTTGGGAAGGCCAGGACTTTAACAGGATTCAAAAACGAGCTAGACAGACTCATGGAGGTTAAACATAAGAATATAAGAACGGCCGTAGTGGGTCAGACCAAAGGTCCATCTAGCCCAGTAGCCTGTCTGCCCACAGTGGTCAGTGCCGGTGCCCCAGAGGGGGTGGACTGAAGACAATGATCAAGTGATTTGTCTCCTGCCATCCCTCTCCAGCCTTTGACAAACAGAGGCCAGGGACACCATTCCTACCCCCTGGTGAATAGCCTCTAATGGACCTAACCTACATGAATGTATCTAGCTCTTTTTTAAAATCTGTTATAGTCCTAGCCTTCACAGTCTCCTCTGGCGAGGAGTTCCACTGGTTGACTATGCGCTGTGTGAAGAAGAACTTTCTTTTATTAGTTTTAAACCTGCTACCCATTAATTTCATATGGGGTATGTCTACATTACTTGGCTCCGTCGACGGAGCCATGTAGATGAGCGTTGTAGACATAGCAAAATGAAGTGGTGATTTAAATAATCAACGCTTCATTTACATCAAAATGGCTGCTGCGCTGTGCCGATCAGCTGTTTGTCGGCACAGCGCAGTAGTCTGGACACTCGGCGTCGACATCAAAAGCCTTTGTCGACCACCCCTGTAAACCTCATCCCACGAGGCATAACAGGGCAGTCGACAAAGGCTTTTGATGTCGACGCCGAGATCACTGATCTCTTTGCAGGCCAAAGGGACTTGTCCAAGGATACGCCAGTGGATACAAACTCACCCCCGGAGACACAGTTCCATGCTTTAACCACAAGCCCAACCGTCCTCTGGAACGGGCTGGAAATCGGCCACTGTCCCTGCCCGGCATAGATTCCTAGGACATCCACAGCACAAGATGCAGGCCAGGCAGAGCTGTAGCTGCGTGGTGCACACATCCCCAGGCCGGCCTCATCAGGCAGGAGGTCACTGCATGCGCCACGCACCTGCCTGTGGCTCGTGGCGAGGAATGGTTTCTCCCCTCCCCCCGTTCCTAAATTTCCTTTTTTCAAATTGCTTTTTAAACTTTCCAGTGGGTGATATAAATGCCATCAGCTATCTAGCACTGACACAATGAGGTTATGGCGAGCCTGAGCAAAATAAAAAAAAAAATAGCACACGCACACACTTTCAAAGCAGAATTGGAAGGGGTAGGGGATTGTGGGTAATGGTATGCAAATTATCATGCAGAACTGACACTCCGCTGCTGGTGATTACTTTCCCAAGCTGAAGGTAATCACTTCCAGCCCGCCGTGCAAAATGTGCAGGGAAATTTGTACGAAAACTGCCACCAAGGGGCCTGTGAAGGGGGCAATGAACCAGAGGAGGAGACATTGAAAAATCTGGCCTGCCTCCGTCCCGAACAAGCAATAAAAAAAGCGAGAGCGAACCGGAACACTGAAAAGTGTCCCAATCCTGAAGGACTCCAGTAAAGTCTTGCCTTGCACTAGGAGTTCTTAGAAGCATTTGATCTACCCCTTCATACCAGCACATTACTCCTGCAGTCCCCTTCCGCCCCGCCAAGAATCCTATTTGTACCAGGACTGTTCCAATTCCAGACCGGTTCAACCGTGCCCCCGACAGGCCATTCGATTCTGACCCAAAAACTTCACCGCTTTTTGTAAACGACTTGCAAAAAAAAGCAGGGTGAAGAAAACAAAGAGCGAAGGCAACTTCACACGAGCTCTGCGCATGGTCCCACGGCTCAGTGAGGGAACAACGATAGCCATAATTTAAACAGCCATTGTTACGCTCCAGAGCCAACAACCTGATCACCACTTCGTTGTCAGCCTCATCTTTTGGGAGATATGTGTGTGTGTCGCAATAAGACAGACAGACAAGACAAGACAAGACAAGACAAGACAAGACAAGAAAATGCTGGACCTCATCAATCACATTCAGGTTTCCTTCACAGAAGTTACATTTTGTTTCCACCTCCACCCCAGTCTACTAAAAGAGATAGTTATGTGGCAAAGAGGGAAAACAACCTTGTGTTTTTAACTCAGCTTAAAAGAGCAGAAAAGTCACAGCAACTTCTAACTCAGCTTTGCCACTTGAGTTCAAGCCTGCACTTACCCGACTTGTTGTCACTGCTATTTGAACCAGAGTTAAGAGCACCGCTTTTCTCTAGAACGACAGAACTGGAAGGGATCTTGGGAAGCCCTCACAACAGGACCAAGCACCGTCTAGACCGTCCCTGACAGGTGTCTGTCTAACCTGCTCTTAAATCTCTCTGGTGTTGGAGATTCCACAACCTCCCCAGGCAATTTAGTCCAGTGTTTAACCACCTAACAGGTAGGAAGTTTTTCCTAACGTCCAACCTCAACCTCCCTTGCTGCAGTTTAAGCCCATTGCTTCTTGGCCTGTCCTCAAATGTTTAAGGAGAATACTTTTCTCCCTCCTCCTTGTGACAACTTTTTAGGTACCTGAAAGTTGCTCTCATGTCCCCTCTCAGTCTTCTCTTTTCCAGGCTAAACAAGCCCAATTCTTTCAGTCTTCCCTTCTACCTCATGTCTTCTAGATCTTTTATCATTTTTCTTGAACTTCTCTGGGCCTTCTCCAGTTTGTCCACATCTTTTCTGAAACGTGGTGCCCAGGACAGGACACAATACTCCAACTGAGGCCTAATCAGTGCCGAGTAGAGCAGAAGACCAACTCCTTGGGTGTGTCTAGACTACAAGGTTTTGTCGACAGAAGTTTTGTCGACAGATACTGTCGACAAAGCTTCTGTTGACAAAGAGCATCTAGACTACATCCAGTTCTGTCGACAAAGCAAACCGCTTTGTCAACATAACAGTGTGGACACAAAAGACAGTGTAGATGCAATAATGACTTCTATCGACAGAACTCTGTCGATAAAAGGCGTTATTCCTCATAGAATGAGGTTTACATACGTCAACAAAACTGCTGAGTTTTGTCGACGTTATGTCGACATAACTCAAAGGCAGTGTGGACGCAGCGATAGTTTTGTCGACAAAAGTCCACTTTTAGGGTACGTCTAAACTACATGCCTCCGTCGACGGAGGCATGTAGATTAGCCAGATCGGCAAAGGGAAATGAAGCCGCGATTAAAATAATCGC
Source organism: Pelodiscus sinensis (assembly GCF_049634645.1). Taxonomy (NCBI): domain Eukaryota; kingdom Metazoa; phylum Chordata; order Testudines; family Trionychidae; genus Pelodiscus; species Pelodiscus sinensis. Next base: position 17,049,287 of record NC_134729.1, on the reverse strand, counting down.
GGCTTCATTTAAATTTAAATGGCTGCCCCGCTCTGCCGATCAGCTGTTTGTCGGCAGATCGGGGCAGTCTGGATGCGCCGCGCCGACAAAGAAGCCTTTCTTGATCGGCACAGGTATGCCTCGTGAAACCAGGTTTACCTGTGCCGATCAAGAAAGGCTTCTTTGTCGGCGCGTCGCGTCCAGACTGCCCCGATCTGCTGACAAACAGCTGATCGGCAGAGCGGGGCAGCCATTTAAATGTAAATGAAGCCGCGATTATTTTAATCGCAGCTTCATTTCCCTCTGCCGATCTGGCTAATCTACATGCCTCCGTCAACGGAGGCATGTAGTCTAGACACACCCTTGTTGACAAAACCCTGTAGTCTAGACACACCCCTTGTGTCTTGCTCACAACATCCTGCTCATGCAGCCCAGAATCGTGTTGGCTTTTTTTGCAACAGTGTCCCACTGTTGACTCCTATTTAGCTTGTGGTCCGCTATGACCCTTAGATCCCTTTCTGCAGGACTCCTTCCTAGACAGCCGCTTCCCAGTCTGTGTGTGTGACACGGATTGTTCCTCCCTAAGTGGAGCACTTTGGATGTGCCCTCGTTGAATTTCGTCCTATTTCATCCCATTTTGCGGTGCGGGCATACCAGTCGGAATGGGGCTGTGTCACTCATGGAGGATTCTGTCAGAGCTGTGTGCTCCTGCCCCAGCTGCCTTGGGAAACCTGAAAGCAAATGAACGGAGCCCACGTAGCTCTCGGCCCTGTGTTCCACCAAGCCGGCTGAAAGCTACGTCCATACTCCACCTATGTCTCGCCCCGGCCTAGACAACGCTAACACCGACAGAAGGGTTTTCCCATTGGCGTAGGAACACCGCCTCCCTTAGGCCCTGTCTCCACGGCAACCCGAAGTCAATCGGACGTACACCGGCAAACAGCTGCCGCGGGAAGGACGCCGCTGGTGCGTGTCGGCACTCGGCTCCCCGTGTCGGCGGTGCGCGTCCACACCAGGAGCGTGAGTCTCGTCGGTGCTGTCCGCGAGGGGCAGCGTGGGAACACTCCTGGTGGCCAAGAGGAGTCGACGGAAGCAACGCAGCATTTGCACTGACACTGCCTCGACCTACCCACGAGGGATGTTCAATGTCGGTTCATTGAAAAGTCGAGTAACCTCGTGAATTCTTATCAGTTACTCGACTGTCCTAGAGTACATGGGGGTGGGGCCAGCAGCCAGCGTGCTCCGGCCCCACTCCCAGGGGTGTCCCCTGCCATCCCGTGCTGCTGCCCACGTATTAGGGGGCCAGGCGGGAGCTGGTCCACGAGGGGAGGCAGTTTCAAAAGCAGCTCGCTTATGCACCGGCCTGTCGCCCAGCAGCCCCTATCTAAGGCAGTGTTTCTTAAACTGAGTTCCATGGCACACCGGCGTGCCGTGAGGCAGTTGGAGGTGTGCCGCAGAGAACAACCGAGTTCAAAATGGCCGCCCTTAAAGGGGCAGGCGACCATTTTTTTGCTCAACAAAAAATCTTTGGTGTTCCTCAAAAAAACAACTATTGTTTGGTGTTCCTCAGTCTTAAAAAGTTAAAGAAACACTGGTCTAAGGGGCGGTCTGAGCTCCGGTGTGAGCCAGAACTGAGCTGGGCTGCTTGCCCAGCTCCTACTACACATTAAATGCAGAGGTCCCTGACCCACTGCAAGCCAGGACCGAGCCAGGCTGTTGGCCAGCCTGCTAAAAAGTGTATTGGCAAGTGGGGAGGGAGGAATGCGTGGAGTCTATAGCATTAACCTAGAAGCTTTTGTTTATCGGTTAATCAACTGCACTATTACATCCCTGCTACCAACAAAGGCCTGGACTCCTCACCTGTCCTGGAGGCGGAATTATCATGTCGGTGGGAGAAAAATGTATGTGTTGATACTTCTCTACTACAGACCTCGCACCAATCTAACTCTAGTGTAGACCGAGCCTCCCAAACTGACAGAGTCTTCCGGGGACACTTAGCTGCGTCCACGCTGCGGGGTCTGTTGGCATTTGTGGGTCAGGGGGGTGGGGTTTTTCACACCCTGATCCACATACCTATGCCCAGGACTTGCTAAGCAGCAGCAAGCCTCGCTCACCAGCCGCGCGCTACCGCGTGCTGCGCAGCCACGCCGGGCTAAAATCTACTCGCCACGGGCGAGCAGATTACGTTAATTGTCGAGCCCTGGCTATGCCGACATAACTTTTAAATGTAAACCAACCCTACCCTCCTGTGTCTCTTGAAAGCGTCACAGGTCACCGGTTCTCTCGCAACAGACGAAAACAGTCCTCTCCAGCCCACGAAAACAACCCCCTGGCAATCTGTGCTGATTGAGAATACGGCAGAATCGAAACAATTCCAGGCGGGGGCCTTCTCGCAGCCTGGTCTCGTCCGTCCAGAGAAGCACTCAGCCGTTCTCACATCTCAAATGCTCTCCAGACGACACACTTATCTGATAAGATGTGCCCTCAACCGTACATATTAATTTGGAGCTGAATCATGCAGGCCAGCTCTGGATGCATGAGGCAAGCTACAAAGGGACTTGGACGGAACTTTTCCAATGGGCGTTTTTATGCCTATGGGAGAAGATTTACCTGCAGTGCTCGGGTCCTTCACTCAGTTAATGTTTGCTCATTTCAACCATCGCTCTGGGGCAGGGTGGGGAGGAGGGTTCAGGTGCAGGCTGGTCCAGGGGGGAGAGGACAGGCCCACACCTCTCTCACCGCAGCAGCTCGGGGCCATTCCATGACCGCTGCAGCTCCAGCGGGCACAGCCGGGGGACGGGTGCATGTCCCCCAGGGGGGCAGGTCCAAGTTTGTCTGCCCCCTGCGATCCCCAGCCAGAGCGAGGAATGCAGCAAACGGAGCACTTTCCCCTCACTCCGCGACAAAGGGGAATAGCCGGCAACGTCCCTGTGTAAATTGGGGGGGGGGGTCAGCTTCCCACCCTCTGTAAAGGGCGCCTGGGGGTGAGTGGTTGAGGCCTGGGCCAGTCCCAGACAGGGGGTGCGCCCCCCAGCCAGCCCCTTTCACCTGCCTGGTGATTCTGTCTGGCTTTCTGAGAAGCAATCCTTCCGGGCCACAACCCGTTGTCCTGGCCCAACCAAACCCTGGCGTTGCTCTAAGTGACGATCGGAGGAAGCTGCCTCCCGAATTGGGCGGTCCCCGCTCTTACCGGGTAGGACAGGGCTTCCCAACCGCTGGGTCGGGTCCCAAATACAGATCGCCATTACATTTCAAAAGGGTCGCCGAGTGCCTCCCCCAGTGGCTTTCACCCCTCTCTCCTCCCCCCGGTTTTGAATTGCCTTGAGTCACCAACTCTTCCTGAATTGTCCAAAATGGGCCCCCACCTAGAAAAGGTTGGGAACTGCTGGTGCAGGAGGAGTTCTTGAACAGACAGACGGACGGGCGGGGCTCACCCACAGCCAGCACGAAGGGTCAGTCCAGGCTGCGCCCAGAGCCATGTGGGACACCGAAGGAGAAAGGCTCCTAGGCTACGTCTGGACTGCAAGCGTCTTTCGAAACAGCGTCTAGACCAAGGGTTCCCAAACTGGGGGGCGCGAAGAAATACCAGGGGGGGTTGCGAAGCGACCCAGCCCCTCCCTCCCGTCAATCTCCCCCCCTAAGTTTCGCTGCTATTTCTGTTTTTCGGCCCCGTTTTTGATTTTTTTTTCCTCAACAAGTTTTGCTGCTATTGGGGGCGGGGCGTGAGGGTTTCTCAAAAATCCAAAAGGGGGCGTGATGCCGGGAAGTTTGGGAACTACTGGTCGAGATGACAACCAGTACTTCCGAAAAAACGAGCTGCCTTTTCGAAAGAGAGCACCCAGGCAGTCCGGATGCCCTCTTTCGAAAAAGCACAGTGTGCATGACATAGCGGCTTTTTTACGAAAGAGCACTTTCGAAAAAAGGCATTATTCCTCGTCAAACGAGGTTTTCTGCCGTCGAAAAAACGGCCGCGGTCTTTCGATTTACCTTTGAAAGAACGCGGCAGCAGTCTAGACGCAGGGGACTTTTTTGGAAAAAACCCTGTAGTCTAGACACACCCCTAGTCTGAAACCAGGAAATGTTCCATTTTGAAAATCCTATGGCCATGAAATTGGTAGGGTCCTAAGTGTAGGCCAATGCTTAGACCCTGGGATCAGAGTCTGGGTTCTGCCTCGTACGGTTCCCTGCCTCCGTATAAAAGAAACAGAAACAAAACCCAAAAAACTCTTCTTGGGAAAAACCAAGAGGTTCCCACATGCCAAACCCTCCCTCGAAACCCCAGACACGTCCAGCCAGGAAGTGGCTTTTTTAACCATTTCTCTGTGCCCCCCTCCCCCCCACCTCACCCCTTGTTGCTTTTTTTCTTCCCGGGAAATCGATCTAAGAGGCCACACAAATATGACGGTGGATCCCACAAGCCCCCTCTGTGCTGAGCTCTCGTTAGCCCCCCTAATCAAAGCTCCCTGGAATTGTTCCAGCTGCTGTAGTTCGCACCACTCACCCTTCATTAACATGGATGCTCGTTAGCCAAGCACTGAGACTAATCAATACTGCCATTAACGAAGTATCCTGAATTAATGCATCGTCACCTGGCAGGCCAGGAGTCGATATATGCCGGTGCCACAGGACGACGGGTTGTTTTCAAAGTGACAGACACGTGCGGCGACCCCGCTGCGGTTTTTCAAAGCCCCCCGGCCGGCATTCGCCCACCGGCTTCACTTGCTGTCCCTGGCAGGCGCCCAGATGCCGGGGCGATGGGCACAGAGTCGGCACCGGGAGAAGGTGAATTGAGGTGGAGGCTAGCGGGGACCGCGGTGCTCAGCCCATCTCTTCCCGCAGGGGAGACGTTACCTAACTCCAGCCCCGGTCGCAGGGCGCCGCTCCCCATCCGGCCCTGCGTCGAGGCAGGACGGACATTCCCCGGGACAGGCCCGGAACCCAGGCCGGGCTAGGCCAGCAGCTTTCAAACTAGGGGTCGTGCCCCAGCACTGGGTGGGGAATGCCGGGCCTGAGGCTCGAGGCTGCAGGGGAATCAGGGGAGCGGTGGGGGGGCAAAGGCAGCTCCCTGAGACTGCGCTGCACCCCAGAAGTGGCCGCAGCAGGCCCAGCTCCTAGGTGAAGGGGGGGAGCGCACAGGGCTCCATGCACTGCCCCCGCCCCGAGAACTAGCCCCACCATCCCTGCTGCCGGCTGCTTCTGGGGTGCAGCACACTCTGCGGGGCCAGGCCAGGCAGGGAGCCGCTCAGCCCCCCCCATTGCACGGCTGCCTGGGAGCCGCTCAACGTAACCCCCTCCTGCCCCAGCCAGGCCCCCCCAAAACGGAGCCTCCTCCTCCACCCCAAAGCACATCCCCCGCCCCGCCCCGCTGCCCCCACTCCAGTCACATGATGTCAGGTGGCGGCATCCACCGTGGCCTTCACCCAGGGCACGAGAGAGCCAGCTGGAAACCCGCCGGGCTGGCGACACCGACTCTGAGCCGCGACCCACGTCCCCGGGGTCTGTGCCTCCGTGGCAGCCGCGCAGTCGGCAAAGGGCCGTGCCGGCCCCCGGTGAGCCGAGACAGCCGGCAGCGCCCGCGAGGTGGGACGCTGCTCCGCTGGCCACCTCCAGCCAATCAGCAGGGCCAGGGCACCGCTCTCCTCTTCGGACTGCAGCGGGCTGGGCGTGGGCCCAGACGGGAGCTGAATCCGTCCCCCGCAGGGCCTCCAGCTGCACCAGGAGGGACTGTGTTTGGCGGGAGAGGAGCCAGCTTCCCCCCCCCGCTGCCCCGTGACTCCCTTCGCGCCCGTCTCTGCCCACCGGTCTGGCCCAAAGTAACACGCCACCTGCCTGCAAAGCCACACGAGGGCTGGCCGGGGCGGGAGAGGCCCCAGGGAGACGTCGGGGCCCCGGAGAGCCGAGGGGCTGACTCCTCTCGGAACATCTCGGGCGGCGAGCTTCCAGTGGCGCGCAAAAGAGCCCGAATCGCCCGCTGCCTTCGCGCCCCCCCCCCCCGCTTCGGCCCATGAGGACCAGCGTCTCCCGCGCCGCCTGCAGCCTCCGTGCCACAAGCAAGGGAGGAAAGTCCCCGTGGACGCAGGCTCCGCGGCAGCAAACAGCAGGCCTAGTGGGTCCAGCTCCGGGTTCCAACCCCCTGAGCCTGGCCCGGATTTGCTCTGTCGGTGCCTCCGTGCCCCCCAGCTACAGAACAGGGCTCGGGATGACGCCGCCCTGGGGTGGGAGGGTTAATTCATGCCCGTTTGCACGGTGCTTTGAGGAACGCCGCGCCGTAAAACCCCCCCACCCCACCCCCGGGCCTCTGATCCTCAGGCAGGGGCAGGTTTTACTCTGCTCTGGGGGGCCGTGGGGAGACAGGCTGGCGGATCTGCCGTTCCCCATCCTCCCCGCGCCATCGGATCCCCCCCACGCCCTCCCACGGGGGGCCTCTTCTGTCCCACCGACTGGGACCACCCAGCCCAGCCCAGCCCCCCGGCTCCCTCCACCCCAACCCACGAGGGCACCAGAGGCAAACAAGCAGAGTCACCTCTCCCCGGCCCTCCCCTCCTCTCCCCTGGCTGCCTCTCACAGCCTCTGGCTACAGAGATCAGAAATGTTAGATCTTTCTTAACATCTCCTGCCAGTGCTGTCAGTGACCCTCTCCAGAGAACCGGGGCGCCGCATTCTGTAAACACAGCACATCCTCCCTCAAAGATTCACCCAAAAAAAGCCTCATTTGCACATAAAAGCCGCCTCGGCACCAGTTTCGGGCACTGTGGCATGTAAGGAAGACTGGAGGTTAAACTCGATAATAAAGCAAAGCGGGGGGGGACTTTTTCCCCCTCCCCACTTAATCTCGTCTATAAATATTGCTTGACTGGCTGACAATTGAGTGATACAAGCCAGCTCCCAGGAGCTGGGGGGAGGCCAGGCCCGGGCGTGGGTCCTGGCCGGGCAGGAAGGACGGACGGGGGTGGGCACAGACCGGTCTCACTGGGAAATAAAGGGCCCCCCTTTTGTTGTTGGAGGGGACCGCGATGAACAGCTGGGTCGGGCAACTCCACAGGCAGGAGTCCATGGTGCCCATCAGGGGATACCAGCTGGGTGAGCAGACTCGGGGCAAAGGGGCCCCCAAGCCACCACCCGGCTCCACTCCGAACCCCCCGCGATCCCGGCCCGCAGGCTCCCCGCTCGGCTGCCAGCCGCTCAGCTCAGGTCCCACCAACGCGGGCTCCCCCCACCCCACCAGCTACGTCCCTGATGCCCCATCCTGGGCTCTCCTGCAGAGACCTGCCACTGTCCCCTCACCGCAACCTGCCACCCAACCCCCTTCCCCTTCCCCCACCCTCCTATTCCGGCCCTGCGCTCTCAACCACTTCAACAGGATCCCCTGCCCCCTCCTCTGTTTTCTATACACCTGGGGCACGTTCCCCCCCCTTTTTAACCGTTCCCGGGATCTTTGGGCGCGACCCACTGCCCCTTGCCGTGCTGAGCCGCAGTTCCCCAGGAACTCTGAGCCAGAGAACAGCCTGAATCGTTGTGAGAACACAAGAGCGGCCAGGCTGGGTCAGACCAAAGGCCAGTCCCACCCCAGAGGGAGTGAACAGAACAGGGAATCCTCACGTGATCCTGCCCCATCCCCCATTTCCAGACAAACAGAGGCCAGGGACACCATTCCTACCCAGCCTGGCTAATTGCCATTGGTGGACCTAACCCCCATGAATGTATCCAGCTGGTTTTTGAACCCTGTGAAAGTCCTGGCCCTCACAACATCCTCTGGCGAGGAGTTCCACAGATTGACTGGTTTGTATCCTTGAGTTTGTATTCTGTTTGTGGCCAGACAATTCTGTGCTCTCCTCCCCCCTCCCCATTTCTCACAGATGTGGGGGGGTCGCTCCGCTGGATTAGGAAGTTTCAGCTGATCCCGCACTAAGAGCGTTGCTTTCTGCGGCGCAGGTGGCTGCTTCTGCCAGTGGTTCTCCCCGCACAGCTGGCCCAGCTGACCTCAAGTTCCGCGCTGCCAGGGGATACCAGCAGTGTAATTACCCACAGGCCGTGTCCTTGCTTGGAAATACAGCGACGTATTTTACTCCTGGCCCACCCCAGAGCGGAAACCAGGGCCACTTATCAGCCCAGGGATTCCGTGTCAGGCAGGCGGCAGCTGGGACACGGCCCGGTCTCTGCGTTAGCACCGCCAGCTCCGCTTCCCCCTCTCTCCGGCGTCCCTCCAGAGTCGGAGACGGGGCCAGCCGGGGAGAGCGGTAGCTCCCCGGGGCAGGGCCAGGCAGTGGTGGGAGCACGGGGCTGGGAATGCCTGGTCCCCAGTCCCCCTGCGTGGGGGGACTAGAGATGCAAAAGTACAGCTGGAGACCAGCTTGCCTTGCGTCCCAAGGGCGAGGGGCGGCCAGTGAGGGGAGCAGCTGCAAGGGCCGGGGCCGGGGCAGGAGGCCATGCAAAGCCAGGTGGCCAGATGGCTCGGGAGAGGACAGGGACGGAGGCAGCAGCCTGCAAGGGTTAGGGAGAGAGCTGGACTTGGGGCTGAGTGGGAGGGGAAAGGGGTAAATCCCCCTCCCTGCTTCAGGACACACGCACACCTCCATGTGCACGCACGCCCACACGCGCACGTTCACCTCCCCCTCGCCCACGCACAAATCCACTCCTAGATGTGCCCCTGCCCTTTCACGGGCAGCTTCACATGGGTGCACTGACCCAGCCCCATGCTCGTGGGCTCATGCCGTTCCACGAGAGCCCACATGCACACACTCCCCCCCCCCCCGGCTGTGCACACACGTAACTGTGCAAACGTGTTCACAAGGGGGGGGCGTTTGCACATGCCCGTGCCCTGCTGATGGAGAACACCGCCCCCTGCTGCTCAGGGCAGCGAGCCTCACCCACGGAAGATGGAGGGGCCAGAAACAGGACTGAGCTGAGATAGGACGTCGCCTGGGAGATCTGGAGCAGCTGAAGAGACACGGAGCCAGAGATGCCCCGGTGGGGGCAGGGGGCAGAGGCAGTGGTGGGCACACAGGGGAGGGTGAGACAGAGTCCCCGATGCCCGGCCTGTCCTGCAGCCTCTGGCTCCCCAATGTTTCCCAGCAGCCCACCTCCCATCAGTGTTCCTTCTAATTCCACCCATCCGCGTGTGGAATAAAGTTTGTTCTGTGCACCGGGGCAGGTGTGGGTGTGCACCACCAGGAGAATCACAGGCTGCCGGCGGTGGCTGCTCTGCCAATCAACTGGGCAGCGTTTCAATCTCTCCACGCGCCCCGCGTACAGGAACCGCTGCCTGCATCCCATCCGCCGGTGCCCAGCCGAGCCAGGGAGAACTCAGACACAGAACCAAGATCCCCTCCATCCACAATCCCAACTCCCTGTTGCCAGGGCTCTTGCCCGTGCTGGGCAGAGCCATGCCAGTGCCTCTGTATCCGCACCAAGTCCCATCAGCTTGGGGGAGCAGGCAGACAGAGGCCAGGAGGCGCTGATCCGTCCCCCAGTCTCACTGCGCTCGGGGCTGTACATACAGATAACCCCGAGACGGACAGTCTAGGATTTACACAGCTGGCCCCAGGACCCTGATTCAGCAACGCCAATTAGCCTGTGCTTAACGCTGTGCACGGCGAGTCACGCCGAGGAGAGGGGAGAGATGGCTGCAGTGGGGCTGAGAGTTAGTAGCGCCGGGGTCTCAGGAGAGGCCGGGCCATCCCAGAGAGCCTTGAAAAGATTTTTAAAAACACCCTTTCGTAGGAACCCTGGGCTAAAGGTACCTCTGCCCTGGATCCCTTTATGGCAAAGATAGAACAGGAGAACGGCCAGACGGGGTCAGACCACAGGCCCATCTCGCCCAGTGTCCTGTCTGCCGACAGTGGCCAATGCCAGGGGCCCCAGAGGGAGCGAACAGAACAGGGAACCATCTCGTGACCCCTCGCCCATTCCCAGCTTCTAACAAACAGAGGCTAGAGACCTGCCCATCCTGGCTAACAGCCAATGATGGACCTAACCTCCATGAACTTCTCTAGCTCTTTTTTGAACCCCACTGAAGTCCTGGTCTTCACAACATCCTCTGGCGAGGAGTTCCACAGGTTGGCTGTGCGCTGCATGAAGAAAAACTTCCATTTGTTTGTTTGAAACCTGTCACCTACTCATTTCATTGGGTGATCCCCTAGTTCTTGTGTGATGGGAACAAGTAAAGAACTTTTCCTTATTCACTTTCTGTCATGATTTTATCTCATCTCTCCCGAGTCTCCTTTCCCAAAGCAAGGACCTGAGTTCTAATCCCTGCTCTGCCCTGGTGGGTGATCCTGGTCGAGTTGCTGCCCTGTTTTGTGCCTCAGTTTCCCTTCCTACCTTTTTCTCCGTCATACTGTGAGCTCTTTGGGACAGGGCCTGTCTTTCACTGTGTGTCTGCGCAGCCCTTGGCACGGAGGATCTTGGCCGTGCATAACCGACCTAGAAATAAGAAGTCACGGAGATCCGCCTTGCTTTGTTCTAAGTGAGTGCGCGGGGGGTTCTGGAAGCGGATGTGATGGCCTTCTCAGAGGCCTATGAGCTACCGGTTGAATTTGGGTCTCCCCGAGAG